>NC_140955.1:121718967-122240395 GCF_014529385.1 Adiantum capillus-veneris | reverse complement strand
GGACCACCACTTGTCCAACCTATAGGCTATATCTTAAAGGGTTGTTCTTTTCACCACTTGGTGTGACCAACATAGGTTTTACATAGGGGTTTTGTTTCAGGTCCACCACTTGTCCAAGCTAACTATATTGAAACATAGAGAGAAGCAAAGGTCCACCACTTGTCCAAGCTAGGGTCCATTGAAACATGGAGAGAAGGATGCTCCACCATTTGTCCAAAATAGGCTCCATTGAAACATGAAGAGAAGCAAGATGCACCATGTCTTCCAGATGCTAGGCTCCATTGAAATACCTTAAACCCATGATATTTTGTACATGTGGGTTTACATTCAAGGTCCACCACTTGTCCAACCTATTATCTCTAGTAGCATGAGTGGTTTGGTCTCAAGATTCACCATTTTTCCACTCTATGTCATTATATTAAGAAGATCTGGGTGTTAAGGTCCACCACTTGTCCAACCTATAAGGCTATATCTTAAAACTTTATTCTTTCTCACCACTTGGAGTTACCAAGATAGGTTTTACATAGGGGTTTGGTTCCAAGGTCCACCACTTGTCCAAGCTAACTCTATTGAAACATAGAGAGAAGCAAAGGTCCACCACTTGTCCAAGCTAGGCTCCATTGAAACATGGAGAGAAGGATGCTCCACCATTTGTCCAAGATAGGCTCCATTGAAACATGAAGAGAAGCAAGCTGCACCATGTCTCCAAGATGCTAGGCTCCATTGAAATACCTTAAACCCATGATATTTCGTACATGGGGGGTTTACATTCAAGGTCCACCACTTGTCCAACCTATTATTCTAGTAGCATGAGTGGTTGGTCTCAAGATCACCACTTTTCCACTCTATGTGTTATATTAAGAAGATCTGGGTGTTAAGGTCCACCACTTGTCCAACCTATAAGGCTATATCTTAAGGGTATTTTTTCACCACTTGGAATGACCATGATAGTTTTACATGGGGTTTGGTTCAAGGTCCACCACTTGTCCAAGCTAACTCTATGGAAACATAGAGAGAAGCAAAGGTCCACCACTTGTCCAAGCTAGGCTCCATTGAGACATTTAGAGAAGGATGATCCCCATTGGTGGAAGATAGGCTTCATTGAAACATGAAAGAATCAAGTTGCACCATGTCTCCAAGATCTAGGATCCATTGAAATACCTTAAACCACGATATTGTTTACATGTGGGGTTTAACGTCAAGGCCAGTCACTTTTCCAAGCTATTATCCCTAGTAGCATGAGTGGTTTGGTCTCAAGATTCACCACTTTTCCACTCTATGTCATTATATAAAGAAGATCTAGGTGTTAAGGTCGACCACTTGTCCAACCTATAAGGGTATATCTTAAAGGGTATTCGTTCTCACCACTTGAAAAGTCCATGATATGTTTTTACATAGGGGTTTGGTTCCAAGGTCCACCCCTTATCCAAGCTAACTTTATTCTTCTCATAGAGAGAAGCAAAAGGTCCACCACTTGTCCAAGCTAGGCTCCATTGAAACATGGAGAGAAGGATGCTCACCATTTGTCGAAGCTAACTCTATTGAAACATGGAAGGTTTACATTCAAGGTCCACCAGTTGTCCAACCTATTAACGCTAGTAGCATGAGGGGTTTGGTCTCAAGATTCACCACTTTTTCACTCTGTGTCATTATATTAAGAATATTTGGGTATTAAGGTCCACCACTTGTCCAACCTATAAGACTATATCTTAATGGTTATTCTTTCTGACCACTTGGAGTGACCATGAAAGGTTTTACATAGGGGTTTGGTTCCAAGGTCCACCACTTGTCCAAGCTAACTCTATTGAAACATAGAGAGAAGCAAAGGTCCACCACTTGTCTAAGCTAGGGTCCATTGAAACATGGAGAGAAGGATGCTCTACCATTTGTCCAAGATAGACTCCATTGAAACATGAAGAGAAGCAAGCTGCACCATATCTCCAAGATGCTAGCCTCCATCAAAATACCTTAAACACACGTTATTTTGTACATGGGGAGTTTACATTCAAGATCAACAATTTGTCCAACCTATTATCGCTAGTAGCATGAGTGGTTTGCTCTCAAGATTCACCACTTTTTCACTCTCTGTCATTATATTAAGAATATTTGGGTGTTAAGGTCCACCACTTGTCCAACCTATAAGACTATATGTTAATGGTTATTCTTTCTCACCCCTTGAAAGACTATATCTTAATGGTTATCCCTAGCTATTATTGCTAGTAGCCTGAGTGGTTTGGTCTCAAGATTCACCACTTTTATTAAGAATATGTGGGTGCTAAGGTCCACCACTTGTCCCACCTATAAGGCTACATCTTTAAGGTTATTCTTTCTTACTACTTGGAGTGACCATGATAGGTTTTACATGGGGGTTTGGTTCCAAGGTCCACCACTTGTCCAAGCTAACTCTATTGAAACATAGAGAGAAACAAAGGTCCACCCCTTGTTTAAGCTAGGGTCCATTGAAACATGGAGAGAAGGATGCTCCACCATTTGTCCAAGGTAGGCTCCATTGAAACATGAGGAGAATCAAGGTGCACCATGTCTCCAAGATGCTAGGCTCCATCGAAAAACATTAAACCCACGATATGTCGTAGATGAGGGGTGTACATTCAAGGTCCAACACTTGTCCAAGCTATTATTGGTAGTAGCCTGAGTGGTTTGGTCTCAAGATTCACCACTTTTCCACTCTATGTCATTATATTAAGAATATTCGCTTGTTAACGTCCACCACTTGTCCAACCTATAAGGCTACATCTTAAAGGTTATTCTTTATTACCACTTGGAGTGACCATGATAGGTTTTACATGGGGGTTTAGTTCCAAGGTCCCCCACTTGTCCAAGCTAACTCTATTGAAACATAGAGAGAAACAAAGGTCCACCACTTGTCAAAGCTAGGGTCCATTGAACCATGGAGAGAAGGCTGCTCCACCATTTGTCCAAGATAGGCTCCATTGAAACATGACGAGAAGCAAATTGCACCATGTCTCCAAGATGCTAGGCTACATCGAAATACATTAAACCCACGATATTTCGTAGATGAGGGGTTTACATTCAAGGTCCACCACTTGTCCAAGCTATTATTGCTAGTAGCCTGAGTGGTTTGGTCTCAAGATTCACCACTTTTCCACTCTATGTCATTATATTAAGAATACGCGCGTGTTAAGGTCCACCACTTGTCCAACCTATAAGGCTACATCTTAAAGGTTATTCTTTCTTACTACTTGGAGTGACCATGATAGGTTTTACATGGGGGTTTGGTTCCAAGGTCCACCACTTGTCCAAGCTAACTCTATTGAAACATAGAGAGAAGCAAAGGTCCACCCCTTGTCAAAGCTAGGGTCCATTGAACCATGGAGAGAAGGCTGCTCCACCATTTGTCCAAGATAGGCTCCATTGAAACATGACGAGAAGCAAGCTGCACCATGTCTCCAAGATGCTAGGCTACATCGAAATACATTAAACCCACGATATTTCGTAGATGAGGGGTTTACATTCAAGGTCCACCACTTGTCCAAGCTATTATTGCTAGTAGCCTGAGTGGTTTGGTCTCAAGATTCACCACTTTTATTAAGAATATGTGGGTGTAATGGTCCACCACTTGTCGAACCTATAAGGCTACATCTTAAAGGTTATTCTTTCTTACTACTTGGAGTGACCATGATAGGTTTTACATGGGGGTTTGGTTCCAAGGTCCACCACTTGTCCAAGCTAACTCTATTGAAACATAGAGAGAAGCAAAGGTCCAACCCTTGTCTAAGCTAGGGTCCATTGAAACATGGAGAGAAGGATGCTCCACCATTTGTCCATGGTAGGCTCCATTGAAACATGAGGAGAAGCAAGGTGCACCATGTCTCCAAGATGCTAGGCTCCATCGAAAAACATTAAACCCACGATATGTCGTAGATGAGGGGTGTACATTCAAGGTCCACCACTTGTCCAAGCTATTATTGCTAGTAGCCTGAGTGGTTTTGTCTCAAGATTCACCACTTTTCCACTCTATGTCATTATATTAAGAATATGCGCGTGTTAAGGTCCACCACTTGTCCAACCTATAAGGCTATATCTTAAAGGTTATTCTTTATTACCACTTGGAGTGACCATGATAGGTTTTACATGGGGGTTTGCTTCCAAGGTCCACCACTTGTCCAAGCTAACGCTATTGAAACATAGAGAGAAACAAAGGTCCACCACTTGTCCAAGCTAGGGTCCATTCAAACATGGAGAGAAGGATGCTCCACCATTTGTCCAAGATAGGCTCCATTGAAACATGACGAGAAGCAAGCTGCACCATGTCTCCAAGATGCTAGGCTCCATCGAAATACATTAAACCCACGATATTTTGTAGATGAGGGGTTTACATTCAAGGTCCACCACTTGTCCAAGCTATTATTGCTAGTAGCCTGAGTGGTTTGGTCTCAAGATTCACCACTTTTATTAAGAATATGTGGGTGTTAAGGTCCACCACTTGTCCCACCTATAAGGCTACATCTTAAAGGTTATTCTTTCTTACTACTTGGAGTGACCATGATAGGTTTTACATGGGGGTTTGGTTCCAAGGTCCACCACTTGTCCAAGATAACTCTATTGAAACATAGAGAGAAACAAAGGTCCACCACTTGTCCAAGCTAGGGTCCATTCAAACATGGAGAGAAGGATGCTCCACCATTTGTCAAAGATAGGCTCCATTGAAACATGACGAGAAGCAAGCTGCACCATGTCTCCAAGATGCTAGGCTCCATCGAAATACATTAAACCCACGATATTTCGTAGATGAGGGGTTTACATTCAAGGTCCACTACTTGTCCAAGCTATTATTGCTAGTAGCCTGAGTGGTTTGGTCTCAAGATTCACCACTTTTATTAAGAATATGTGGGTGTAATGGTCCACCACTTGTCCAAGCTATAAGGCTACATCTTAAAGGTTATTCTTTCTTACTACTTGGAGTGATCATGATAGGTTATACATGGTGGTTTGGTACCAAGGACCACCACTTATCCAAGCTAACTCTATTGAAACATAGAGAGAAGCAAAGGTCCACCCCTTGTCTAAGCTAGGGTCCATTGAAACATGGAGAGAAGGATGCTCCACCATTTGTCCAAGGTAGGCTCCATTTAAACATGAGAAGAATCAAGGTGCACCATGTCTCCAAGATGCTAGGCTCCTTCCAAAAACATTAAACCCACGATATGTCTTAGAAGAGGGGTTTACATTCAAGGTCCACACTTGTCCAAGCTATTATTGGTAGTAGCCTGAGTGGTTTGGTCTCAAGATTCACCACTTTTCCACTCTATGTCATTATATTAAGAATATGCGCGTGTTAAGGTCCACCACTTGTCCAACCTATAAGGCTACATCTTAAAGGTTATTCTTTATTACCACTTGGAGTGACCATGATAGGTTTTACATGGGGGTTTGCTTCCAAGGTCCACCACTTGTCCAAGCTAACTCTATTGAAACATAGAGAGAAACAAAGGTCCACCACTTGTCCAAGCTAGGGTCCATTGAAACATGGAGAGAAGGATGCTCCACCATTTGTCAAAGATAGGCTCCATTGAAACATGACGAGAAGCAAGCTGCACCATGTCTGCAAGATGCTAGGCTACATCGAAATACATTAAACCCACGATATTTCGTAGATGAGGGGTTTACATTCAAGGTCCACTACTTGTCCAAGCTATTATTGCTAGTAGCCTGAGTGGTTTGGTCTCAAGATTCACCACTTTTATTAAGAATATGTGGGTGTAATGGTCCACCACTTGTCCAACCTATAAGGCTACATCTTAAAGGTTATTCTTTCTTACTACTTGGAGTGACCATGATAGGTTTTACATGGAGGTTTGGTTCCAAGGTCCACCACTTGTCCAAGCTAACTCTATTGAAACATAGAGAGAAGCAAAGGTCCACCCCTTGTCTACGCTAGGGTCCATTGAAACAAGGAGAGAAGGATGCTCCACCATTTGTCCAAGGTAGGCTCCATTGAAACATGAGGAGAAGCAAGGTGCACCATGTCTCCAAGATGTTAGGCTCCATCGAAAAACATTAAACCCACGATATGTCGTAGATGAGGGGTGTACATTCAAGGTCCACCACTTGTCCAAGCTATTATTGGTAGTAGCCTGAGTGGTTTGGTCTCAAGATTCACCACTTTTCCACTCTATGTCATTATATTAAGAATATGCGCGTGTTAAGGTCCACCACTTGTCCAACCTATAAGGCTACATCTTAAAGGTTATTCTTTATTACCACTTGGAGTGACCATGATAGGTTTTACATGGGGGTTTGCTTCCAAGGTCCACCACTTGTCCAAGCTAACGCTATTGAAACATAGAGAGAAACAAAGGTCCACCACTTGTCCAAGCTAGGGTCCATTCAAACATGGAGAGAAGGATGCTCCACCATTTGTCCAAGATAGGCTCCATTGAAACATGACGAGAAGCAAGCTGCACCATGTCTCCAAGATGCTAGGCTCCATCGAAATACATTAAACCCACGATATTTTGTAGATGAGGGGTTTACATTCAAGGTCCACCACTTGTCCAAGCTATTATTGCTAGTAGCCTGAGTGGTTTGGTCTCAAGATTCACCACTTTTATTAAGAATATGTGGGTGTTAAGGTCCACCACTTGTCCCACCTATAAGGCTACATCTTAAAGGTTATTCTTTCTTACTACTTGGAGTGACCATGATAGGTTTTACATGGGGGTTTGGTTCCAAGGTCCACCACTTGTCCAAGATAACTCTATTGAAACATAGAGAGAAACAAAGGTCCACCACTTGTCCAAGCTAAGGTCCATTCAAACATGGAGAGAAGGATGCTCCACCATTTGTCAAAGATAGGCTCCATTGAAACATGACGAGAAGCAAGCTGCACCATGTCTCCAAGATGCTAGGCTCCATCGAAATACATTAAACCCACGATATTTCGTAGATGAGGGGTTTACATTCAAGGTCCACCACTTGTCCAAGCTATTATTGCTAGTAGCCTGAGTGGTTGGGTCTCAAGATTCACCACTTTTATTAAGAATATGTGGGTGTTAAGGTCCACCACTTGTCCAACCTATAAGGCTACATCTTAAAGGTTATTCTTTATTACCACTTAAAGTGACCATGATAGGTTTTACATGGGGGTTTGCTTCCAAGGTCCACCACTTGTCCAAGCTAACTCTATTGAAACATAGAGAGAAACAAAGGTCCACCACTTGTCCAAGCTAGGGTCCATTGAAACATGAAGAGAAGGATGCTCCACCATTTGTCCAAGCTAGGATCCATTGAAACATGACGAGAAGCAAGCTTCACCATGTCTCCAAGATGCTAGGCTCCATCGAAATACATTAAACCCACGATATTTCGTAGATGAGGGGTTTACATTCAAGGTCCACCACTTGTCCAAGCTATTATTGCTAGTAGCCTGAGAGGTTTGGTCTCAAGATTCACCACTTTTATTAAGAATATGTGGGTGTTAAGGTCCACCACTTGTCCAACCTATAGGCTACATCTTAAAGGTTATTCTTTCTTACTACTTGGAGTGACCATGATAGGTTTTACATAGGGGTTTGGTTCCAAGGTCCACCACTTGTCCAAGCTAACTCTATTGAAACATAGAGAGAAGCAAAGGTCCACCCCTTGTCTAAGCTAGGGTCCATTGAAACATGGAGAGAAGGATGCTCCACCATTTGTCTAAGGCAGGCTCCATTGAAACATGAGGAGAAGCAAGGTGCACCATGTCTCCAAGATGCTAGGCTCCATCGAAAAACATTAAACCCACGATATGTCGTAGATGAGGGGTGTACATTCAAGGTCCACCACTTGTCCAAGCTATTATTGCTAGTAGCCTGAGTGGTTTGGTCTCAAGATTCACCACTTTTCCACTCTATGTCATTATATTAAGAATATGCGCGTGTTAAGGTCCACCACTTGTCCAACCTATAAGGCTACATCTTAAAGGTTATTCTTTATTACCACTTAGAGTGACCATGATAGGTTTTACATGGGGGTTTGCTTCCAAGGTCCACCACTTGTCCAAGCTAACTCTATTGAAACATAGAGAGAAACAAAGGTCCACCACTTGTCCAAGCTAGGGTCCATTGAAACATGGAGAGAAGGATGCTCCACCATTTGTCCAAGATAGGATCCATTGAAACATGACGAGAAGCAAGCTGCACCATGTCTCCAAGATGCTAGGCTCCATCGAAATACATTAAACCCACGATATTTCGTAGATGAGGGGTTTACATTCAAGGTCCACCACTTGTCCAAGCTATTATCGCTAGTAGCCTGAGTGGTTTGGTCTCAAGATTCACCACTTTTATTAAGAATATGTGGGTGTTAAGGTCCACCACTTGTCCAACCTATAAGGCTACATCTTAAAGGTTATTCTTTCTTACTACTTGGAGTGACCATGATAGGTTTTACATGGGGGTTTGGTTCCAAGGTCCACCACTTGTCCAAGCTAACTCTAATGAAACATAGAGAGAAGAAAAGGTCTACCCCTTGTCTAAGCTAGGGTCCATTGAAACATGGAGAGAAGGATGCTCCACCATTTGTCCAAGGCAGGCTCCATTGAAACATGAGGAGAAGCAAGGTGCACCATGTCTCCAAGATGCTAGGCTCCATCGAAAAACATTAAACCCACGATATGTCGTAGATGAGGGGTGTACATTCAAGGTCCACCACTTGTCCAAGCTATTATTGCTAGTAGCCTGAGTGGTTTGGTCTCAAGATTCACCACTTTTCCACTCTATGTCATTATATTAAGAATATGCGCCAATTAAGGTCCACCACTTGTCCAACCTATAAGGCTACATCTTAAAGGTTATTCTTTATTACCACTTGGAGTTACCATGATAGGTTTTACATGGGGCTTTGCTTCCAAGGTCCACCACTTGTCCAAGCTAACTCTATTGAAACATAGAGAGAAACAAAGGTCCACCACTTGTCCAAGCTAGGGTCCATTGAAACATGGAGAGAAGGATGCTCCACCATTTGGCGAAGCTAACTCTTTTGAAACATGGGGGGTTTACGTTCAAGGTCCACCACTTGTCCAAGCTATTAGTGCTAGTAGCATGAGTGGTTTTGTCTCAAGATTCACCACTTTTTCACTCTATGTCATTATATTAAGAATATTAGGGTGTTAAGGTCCACCACTTGTCCAACCTATAAGGCTATATCTTAAAGGTTATTCTTTCTTACCACTTGGAGTGACCATGATAGGTTTTAAATGGGGGTTTGGTTCCAAGGTCCACCACTTGTCCAAGCTAACTCTATTGAATAATAGAGAGAAGTAAAGGTCCACCACTTGTCCAAGCTAGGGTCCATTGAAACATGGAGAGAAGGATGCTCCACCATTTGTCCAAGATAGGCTCCATTGAAGCATGAAGAGAAGCAAGATGCACGATGTCTCCAAGATGCTAGGCTCCATCGAAATACCTTAAACCCACGATATTTCGTAGATGGGGGGTTTACTTTCAAGGTCCACCACTTGTCCAAGCTATTATCGCTAGTAGCATGGTTTGGTCTCAAGATTCACCAGTTTTCCACTCTATGTCATTATATGAAGAATATCTGGGTGTTAAGGTCCACCACTTGTCCAACCTATAAGGCTTTATTCTAAATGATATTTTTTTTGACCACTTGGAATGTGCATGATATGTTTTACACGGGGTTTTTTTCCAAGGTCCACCACTTGTCCAAGCTAGATCTATTACATATATATTATACATACAATATTCAACTTGATTCCCTACCTATCATGTCCAGTAGCATGGATGCTCTAGCTTGAAGGTCCACCACTTGTCCAACCTATACTCTCTTATGTAAGGGAGATCTCGCTATAAATTCAAAACCTTCCCGCCTAAATTTAAAATATCCCTCCCAAATCTTAAATATCCCGCCTAAATTTTAAACTATCCCGTCCAAATTTTAAAATTCAAACTTTTTTATAAAAATTTAAATTTTAATACTTTAATTTAAAATATTCCACGCAAAATTGATTTTAAATTCAAGTTTACCACAAAAAGATATCATTATACTACCTAAATTCAAGTATGCAAACCTCAAATCATTATATTGTACATAAATTCAAACAAATTCAAATTAACAAGCCTAAACTGATATTAGTTTGCATAGATATGAATTTATCACACCTAAATTATGTCACCATGTTAGAGAGAGTGGTTAGAGAATTTGAACAAGGTCCACCACTTGTCCAACCTAGATACCAAGAAGGATTGAGTGTACAAGGTATTGTTTGGAGGTCCTTATAGTCCATTGGTCTCAAGGTCCACCACTTGTGGTAAGGGTCACCAAAAAGTGTATATATTCATCCAAAGAAATACACGTATTTTTGGTCTACATGTCCTAGTTTAAACCATTTATGTCCATTAGGTGTATCACTAAACAACACTACTATTTTTGAGAAACAGAAGTTACAATCATATCTACAAATGGATTAGAGGAAAATCAGCTCAGCATACATCTAGAACTCGCTACAAGAATCGACTTTAACAGATCACGCAAGTAAGTCTTCCATTCAATTTTACTAGTATTACAATGTGTTAGTTATTTGTGATATTTATGTATGTATATATACTATGTGTGCATATCGTAATTAAGTGTAATTGTGTATCTGCATTATGTATGAGTATTACAATGAAATAACACAAATATACATACATACACATAGATAACACAGATGCACACATACATGAGCATGTATTTTAAAGAGAGAGATAGCAAGATACAGAGATAGATAGATAGAGAGAGAGAGAGAGAGAGAGAGATAAATACCTGTTTTTTAGAGAGAGGAGAGAGAAAGATAACAGATTTCACTGTGTTTATGTATGTGGAAGAGAGGAAGACGATGTATGGGAATATGTGCACGTATTTTCAAGAGAGAGACAACAAGATAACAGATTTCATTGTGGTTATGTATGTGGAAGTGAGGAAGACGATGTGTGGGAATATGTGCATGTATTTTCAAGAGAGAGACAGCAAAGATAACAGATTTCACTGTGGTTATGTATGTGGGAATATGTGTATGTGTGCGGGGATACTTTTAAACTATGTATCTCTGTCTTTTGACGAGAGAGTGTGTGTGCAAGAAGAGTTACAGAGAACCATCTTCTCTATATGGAGAAAGACAGAGAGTGAGAGAGAGAGAAATACCTGTTTTTTCTCTATTCGTGAGGTGTGCAATGTCTCCTGAGAAGACTGCCCGATCCTGCCCTTCTGGAAAGCGTTGTGTACACTGCTGTTTCTTTATCTTGTGCGCGAACTTTCAATCCTATGCACTCCACCTGTGTGTTGTGTACGATGCCGAGCTTGCTCCTCTACGCGCGCGTATACTCCAACTGTGTGCGATCCGTGTGCGCTTTCTGTGTGTTTGCTGCTCGCCTGCTTTCTCTGTGTGCGTTTCTCGTGCGCTCTCTGTGTGCCTAATCTTGATAGGGTTTATTAGAATGCCACGTATGCTACAAGTCCATGTTTTATCATAGGATTAAAAAAAACAAAAGCAATATAAAAAATTAACCAATTCACACGTCCAAAATTAAAGAAATCATGGTTGAAAATATGAAAAACATGCGTAACTCTATACTAGGAATTCACTTTTTAAAAAAAAAATCTTTGGGCCCCGCCCAGAACAATATCCCAAAATCAACCTCCCAAGCCCCGCCATCGAGAGCGCTATATTCCACATCCCCATCAAGAGCGCTACCCCCAAACCTCACGTGGAAGCGCTGCCTTGTCACCCCATTGTGGCATTGCCCTAAGACCCCGCATCTGGAGTGCTAAATGGGAACATTCTTCATTAGTGAAATTTTGAACATAAATTATATTAGCATATACTTAAATATAATACAAATATTAACATATTAGCTATACTACTAATTTACTATAGCAGTTCTAGATTATGTCCCATACTATATTTAAGGTGCCAAAGGTTTGGCCTTATGGTCCTAGATTTAGCCAAGTGGTCAACACATATAGGACCAAGTGCACATTGTGCCACAAAACTTGGCCACCACTTCACTTGCCAAAGTTTAGGCCACATGGTCAATCCTAACTTTCCAATGTTCTTATTATGTCACCTTTTGCCTCGTGGAAAACCTAGGCTTGTTTTCACATACTCAGGCACTTCAAGCCACAATAAATTGTCATTACTCTTCGACAACCCTTTTGTTCAAGTCTTTGAAAAAACATTGTTTAAGGCCACCCTAAACCATTTTCATTTAGGAGTATCTAAAACTAGCTTTTTGGCAATTCGAGAAGAAAATGGTCAAAGTTTTATACTTAGTTTTAACCACTTGACCAATTCAAATATTGGAAAGCAAGGTCTTGTAATACTTTTCTTTGGACATCACACATTAAAACTAGGTCCCTCACTTGTCCAAGCTATGCTCTAATACAATAAAGGGCTTTTGGTTTCAAGATGCACCACTTTCCCAACCTTGATTCCATTAAAGAAGCTAGCTCTACTTAGACATTTAATAGCAAGGTCTTGCAGCAGTTCAGATTGAACATTTTCCATGGCAGCTAGGTCCACCACTTATCTAAGCTATGCCTAATAGAGTAAGGGGGTTTTGGTTTCAAGATCCACCACTTGTCCAAACTTGATTTGGGAAGCAAGGTCCTATAATAGTTTGCTTTGGACATTCACCATTACAACTAAGTCCACCACTTCTCCAAGCTATGTTCTAATACACTAAGTAGGTTTTGGTTTCAAGGAGAACCACTTGTACGACTCTGTTTTTGGAAGTAAGGTCTTTACATAGTTCACCTTGGACCTTGGACATTGGATACTACAACTAAGCCCACCACTTGTCCAAGATATCCTCTATATATAGCCAAAGGGTTTGG
This sequence comes from Adiantum capillus-veneris, assembly GCF_014529385.1. Classification (NCBI taxonomy): domain Eukaryota; kingdom Viridiplantae; phylum Streptophyta; class Polypodiopsida; order Polypodiales; family Pteridaceae; genus Adiantum; species Adiantum capillus-veneris. The sequence continues at coordinate 122,227,540 of NC_140955.1, read as the reverse complement.
GTTTCAAGATTCACCACTTTTCCAACCTTTCTTCCATTAAAGAAAGGAGGGGCTTTATAACTAGGTCCACCACTTGTCCAAGCTATGCTCTGATATAGAAAGGGGATTTTGGTTTCAAGGTCCACCACGTGTTCAACCTTGCAAGACTCAAGGGATACTTGGACATTGGAAAGCATAGTCCTATAGTAGTTGATAGGTGGTAGTGGGTATTACAACTAGGTCCAACCTATGCTCTCATATAGCAAAGAGGCTTTGCTTTCAAGGTCCACCACTTTTCCAACCTTGCTTCCATTAAAGAAATGAGGGGCTACGTAAACATTGGCAAGCAAGGTAGCAAGGTCCTAAGGTGTTTCACCTTGGATATTGGGCATTATAACTAGGTCCACCACTTTTCCAAGCTATGCTCTGATAAAGAAAGGGGATTTTCGTTTCAAGGTCCACCATGTGTTCAACCTTTCTAATATAGAAAGTGCATTTTCGTTTCAAGGTCCACCACGTGTTCAACCTTAAAAGACTCAAGGGATACTTGGACATTGGAAAGCATAGTCCTATAGTAGTTGATAGGTGGCAGTGGGTATTAAAACTAGGTCCAACCTATGCTCTTATATAGCAAAGAGGCTTTGGTTTCAAGGTCCACCACTTGTCCAACCTTACTTCCATTAAAGAAATGAGGGGCTACGTAAACATTGGCAAGCAAGGTAGCAAAGTCCTAAGGTATTTCACCTTGGATATTGGGCATTATAACTAGGTCCACCACTTGTCCAAGCTATGCTCTGATATAGAAAGGGGATTTTTGTTTCAAGGTCCACCACGTGTTCAACCTTGAAAGACTCAAGGGATACTTGGACATTGGAAAGCATAGTCCTGTAGTAGTTGATAGGTGGCAGTGGGTATTACAACTAGGTCCACCACTTGTCCAACCTATGCTCTCATATAGCAAAGAGGCTTTGGTTTCAAGGTCCACTACTTGTCCAACCTTGCTTCCATTAATATAGCAAGGAGGATTTGGTCTCAAGGTTCACCACTTGTCCAACCTATGCAAACCTTTTTCATGTTGTAGCATGATTTTTGGTTTGAAGAGTATTTTTCTATAACTATGGATTTAACAATGTAATCTTTTTACTTACAGGATGGACTTCGAATCTGGGGAGAAAGTACATATGATACTTGACAATGAAATCGTTGGTATTGGTTGTGTGTGTAGAACAGATCCAGATTCCACTTGTGGTGGTACAAAGATAGGGCTGGGAAATGTCTCCATACTAGTGGAGGAATGCTTGAAGGATGTGGTCCTACCTTTTCCTACAATGGATACTTCATCTCTCCAAGGCTCATTATGGAGTGTTGTTCGATGGTCAAAGCTTCTTTTGCAATCTTTTGTATTAAATGGGAACTTAATTGATCCACACGAAAGCTACAATGGTGATGAAGAACATGATCATTCTGATCCTCTAGTTACAGATGCAATACCTATGACAAGCCCAGAATTTGAAGCAATGATTCGAGAGTCTTGGAGAAATCAGAGGGTCCTTTTAAAAGATGACACAATGATGCAAAACATGAATGAAGGGACCATCTTATATGTATTTCCACATGATTATGTCAACTTTCAGGAACTTGGTCCTGATTGTGTGGGTGTGGGTATTGAAAGAGAAAATGCAAGCATTGATGATGTGGTTGAAGTGGGTAGCATCACTTTGCTAAAGTGGCCCATCAAGCAGACAACAATGTTGAATGGGAGCCCATTACAACGCTTTGTTCCTGTTGATGGCATGCATGCTACATATGAGGATGTATCCAACGATGGCAATGTTGGAAAAAAACTTGATAGGAGTAATGTTGTCCAGTTGTCAAGGAAGAGACGATACACTTTCATGAACAGGACTCAAAAATCAAAAGCAGCACCAGCTTCGACTTTTTACCTTTCAAACAAATCAATTCAAAGGGTATCATGCATTGATTGTTGTGCACAAAAATGCTGCCAATTTGCAGATCGTGATATGGTGACAAGGTTACGACAACAATTTTGGGGAGAGTCTCAAAAATCACGCACTAATTATGTTTATGATGTTCTTTCTATATGTTATCAGAAAGATGAGAAGTCACGATACCAATTCAGGCTAAATGGCTCTATTGTTTGTTGTAGAGCATGGTATGAGCTACATGGAATACCAAAGACATCATTTTATCGATACAAGGAGAACTTTGAAAATGGTGTGCGCCAATATGTACATGGGAACACATGTACATTGAGAAGGGGACTTCAACATACTAGTTTAGCAAGAGCACTACTAAATGAGTTTGTGGAAAACAACTCTGAGAAGATGCCACATAGAAGTAGAACACTGCTAGATGGCTCAAGAGAGACTCAATTGGTGATTCCATCAACATACAAACAAGTGGATATTTTATGTGAAATCAACACGACACTTGACCAAATGGGCTATGAGAAGAAGCTATCCCAATCTTCTTTTGGTAGAATTTGGAACAAAGAGTACCCACATGTCACTTTAACAAAGACGAGTGAGTTCTCTAAGTGCAATATTTGTAGCTCAATCAAGGCAAGGTTAGAAGCTAAACCTTCTCTTGAAGAGAGAGCTCTTCTCTTGAGGGAGAGAGAAGTTCACATGGCACAACAAAAGAGTTGCAGAAGCCTATATTATGCATGGCGCACGTATTCAGAAACTCAACCACAAAAATATGTATGCATAATCCATGATAAGATGGATCAAAAGAAGACTGCCATTCCTAGATTACGCATTGTTCCCAAGGGTGTGGATTCAGGATATAATCTGCAGGTGGCATTGATTGGCATGATCACTCATGGACATGGAGAAGGTCATTACGGACACTTTGTCTTGAATGGTTTGTGGCCAGCTGATCCAAATCTTACAATTGGCTCAATTGCTAATTGTTTACATAACCTCGAGAGGATAGATAAGCATCCTCTTGGTGATCTAGTAACAAATGGACTTCCAAGGAGCAATATTTCACTACTACATGCTTTGAACTCAAGGGATGCTTTGGACTACCATAACTTGAGTGATGGAAAAGAGCCCATTGTGCAATCGTCAGAAATTGCAGAAGAGGAATTGGGGTCAACATTTCGCAGATTGCCAGAGAACTTGTTGCTACAATTGGATAATTGTGCAGGGGAAAACAAAAATCGATACTTATTTGCCTATTTGTCAATGCTTGTTGCAAGGGGTGTTTTCAAAACTATCCAGCTGGGATTTTTAATGGTTGGGCATACACATGAGGACATAGACGCCATGTTTAGTAGGTTTTCAGAGAAGTTGAGAGTTACACAAACCTATACTTTGCCACATTTGATGGATACATTACGAAACAGCTCATCTTCATCTCCAGCTCCATTTTTTCTCACAAAGATCCCCGATTTCAAGCAATATTGTGATGGCTATCTTTGTGATGGACAAGACATACTTGTTGGACATTCCAAACCGCTTCAGTTCAGGTTCTTTATGCAGGATGAGACACCAATGATGCAATATAAGGCACATGTAGGTGTATCAAGTTGGAGTGGAAGTATTCGCCTTTGGAAAACAGACACAGAAGGCAAGCCAATGTTACCACATGGAGATCCACCTCTAGTACAAATGGCGGAGTATGTCAAGGCCCACGAAGAAGTCATTTTGGGGCTAAAGAACTATATAAAATTTTGGAAAATTTTAGGGAATGGTTCAAGTATTCCGCGATATTATAGACCCGTGATAGATTTTTGGAGTAAGGTAATTGAAGAGATTGGAAAATCAATCATATCAGAGGGAGTCTTGTATGAAATGTTTTGGCCAAAAACTCAAGAATATTCTCACCTACAAAGCACTACAATGAATTTGCAACAAGGAGCAGAAAGATTCCTAGGCCTTGAAGAGTTGAACGATCATTTTTGTGGGCCTCAACGAGATAGGCCAAGGGAAGAGTTTGACCCTATGTCTGATGTGCACCAAGGTGACTTTCTTATGCTTGTTCCGAGTGACACTGAAATCTATCCAGTGTGGCTTGCAATGGATTTATCTGACATTGATAATGAGCCTACATCACCAAACTACAGAAAACTCTTGATTCAATATTGGGCACCTTGCGCGAGAAAAAGTGGGATGACAGATACTCAAGCTTACAGTAATTGTTGGAAGGGTTATTGGGCTGTCAACTATAAGGACCCACAAGTGTGGGAAACTATAGATGCAATTGTTTGGTCCTGGAGACCCAACAAAGAAGGACCATTTTCTAGAATAAAGATTCCAGAAAGACATGCTCTAAAAGCCAAAGAAGGCCTCACTCGTGCACATCAGCCACACTTGGATCAAAGTTCAGATATGGTATCAAATGTGGAGTAGAATTATGTGGAGCTTCTATTGTGACTATACTAGTCAATTTGTAAACAAAATCTTTTTTGTATCTTCCTTTGTTTTATGTAATTTATAGTTATTATTCAAATCCATGTGTTGTACATCCTCTTGACTTTTGGTGTTTATCAACACCACAATCCTATGAGATTTTCACTTTATTTACTAGCCACACACCTCAATTTTTCCCACTTTAAGTGGAAAATTCCCAAATTACATGAATTCGGTCGATTTGGAGATTCCCATAATGTGAGATTTTTACCAAAATACCTAATATGGTCTTGCTACATGATCCCTAGGATCTCTGTTTCCCGTGTATTTCTTGTTTACCCATTTTTGCACTTGAGAAGGTCTAATTCTACGATGGTCTGCAAACCTCATCATTGGATCTCCTCATCCCAATCTATATACCTCCTATGGACTTCAGTAGTGGGAGGGTTCCTCTCCCAATGGTGCTCGTAAGCCATAATTTCTGACGGTTTTTGCAAGAGATGGTTCATCTTGCCTTGATACCGTGAATAGAGTGGTGGTTCTTGTAAATCCCCTAGCCCTCATGCGGCTCGATAACCATCTCGATTTCGGTCTTGTTCTAATGGTGACCCTTGGCACTTCTTTGGTGGCATATGTTGATGCTTCTGGAACTGTTGCCTTTTCTACCTCCTCTGGGAGAATACTTTGTATTCTCGGCCATACCTATCAACAAAAACAATATCCTTTCCCATAGCAATTTCATAAGAGAATAAGTAAAGAACCTTGTCTTTGCTTAATTTGTTTGGGTAGGGTTATTTGCAACGAAAGTAAGAGACTATTCCCTCGCTCTCATGCTTGTAAATCCCCACATTCTCATTATAGGTTGAGACCCTGGTTGTTTTCTTATCATACATAAAAAGCTCCAGGTCCATCAATGTTTGGAGGTGGTTCTTGAGTTTCTGAAACCATTTTTTCTTTTGCCACGTTATCTCCTTCCCCTTTTCGTCTCGGAATCTATCTCCATCATCATAGACTCGAATTATTTCCACTCTCTGAGTAGGTCTTTCTTCAATACAAATACACTTGCGTCCTCGATAGTCAGAATAAACTAGGGCTCCCCTCGAGTTTGTTCCTTCTAAGAAGATTATAGTGAACTTGGAGTCGTTCAAAGGATTTAGGGAGGTTCTTCCTCCTAGCATTGGTCCTTCATTGGAGAAATCTCCTGGTTGTTGACTACCCATCATGAAGAAGGACTTTTTTGATGAAGTGTCAGTATCACTATCCTCCTCAATAATCAGTGCTAGTGTATCTAGCCTTGCCTGAGTTACACTCTTCGGTGGACACTAAGCTACCCTGATCACCTGCCACCATTTTCTCTCTAAGAATGTGTCTTCCTGATCTTAAATTCATCAAACTTAGCAATGCAATTTAACACAAATCCAACCACTCACATGGTAAAGGATCAGTTTCCGCACAACTTCTTGCTTTTCTCTGAACATACATGTACACAAGCGTTTAATTTCGGCAATCGAATCAAAGCATTTAACCGCTAGAGTTGGTCTTAGTAATGATTGGTATAACTGGAGGGTTAACCTCAACCACTACTGTAGTTTATACACTTCTGATGTTATGGATTGGATCTGCTAATCTAGAATTGTACTTCCCTCGCATGTTGGTCAATTTAAATGGAAAGTATTAATTCCATCTTTGCTCCGTCAAAAGGTCAAACAAGGTCCAAATTCACTTCTGAAAGTTCTGAAACCCTTAAGTCAAATGTAACATCATCCTATTTCCTCAGTCAACTTTTGTCTTCACTAAGCCCCAGTAGACATCCTATGCGTAGGATGTCTCCTGCTCTGTTTTGCCTCTTTTTTGCACTATAGATTCCCCTTGATGTGCTGAGTCCACAACTGTTTCTACTTTTTGATTTGGTCACCTACAAGCTGGTCAATGGATCATAAATCTGTTCCAGCAGCCTGATGTTGGTCTGACTAGTCAAATCAACACCAAATTGGACCAAAATTGACTAGGAGGCTTGCCTCAGGCTATGCAACACTCTGCCATGCCTACAGTCAGTTTTTGGCTTCAATTTCATGCATTAGACATTCTACGCGTAGCATGTCTAACTGATCAAAATAGCTTCAAATGCAAATTACAGACTCCTCTTAAGGTGCTCATCACTTTGGTATGCTCAAGCTGGGTTTCGAGTGCTAAATCACATAAAACACATCCTACGCTGTCGTGCTGTGGCACGTATATAGTGGGAACCAGCATTAAAGGATTTATCTTGTGACTCTTTGATGCATAAGTATACTTCATATAATACTCATATGCATAAATAAAAGATTTCTACCATACCTTAGTATTACCTTTGAAGTAATATAAATGTACATTACTATTAGAAAGTACTGCAACAGAAGTATCAATGATTGTGCCTCTTTTTGTCTGGGAGAAAAGCATTTGAATATTTTTTCTAATATCTCAGCTATACCCTACCATATATAAATTATTTTCTTCTTTTCACATTTATTTAATAATATAACCCTTCAATAATGCATACCTTCTTGGATACATACAAGAGGGAAGGGCCTACTACAAGACTTTATGAAAAGGAAGATCCAAAGCTTCTTGGACTATCCCAATTTGAAAATCCTGACCTAAGGGCGTGGAGAAAAGGCCAAAACCAATTCAAGATCTTTTAGTAGGCCAATTTTTCCTTTTGAAGAATGTCAATCCGAGTTACAGGTCAAAAGTAACAAGGAAAAGAGTGAAAAAGCCTGTCACAACTACACTGCAAGAAGAGATGGTAAACAGGTGAATCAAGTGAAAAGAGGTAATATTGGTCTTTTTCCATAAAATAATATATTTGGAGGATAAAAGACACGAGCATGTGAATGTGACACCTCAAAGATGCCTTGAAGGACAAGACACACAAGTTGGGACCCCCTGCTAGAGCCACACAGAAGATGCCTAGGTGGGGCCCATATACATCATGCACCCACATGGAGCCTCAACGACCAAAAATTTTGAATTTCATGATATTTTGAGTCCTAATATAGCCCATTTTAAGAAATATCCAAAGAACATTTGATTTGGGCTAACTCTTTAGCCTAATCAAGTGATTATGTAAAACATGGCTCCCTCACCTATAAAAAGGGCAACCTTCTCTTCATTGGGGGAAAGTTATGAGTGAGTGAGAATAGCTCAATTCCATAGTGACACACTCATCTTAGTGCCACACTTTCTCTTTAAGAAAGGCTGAAGTCTTGCCTCATCTTCTCTCTCCATTAAGGTGGTGGCGATTGCTCTCATGTAAGATATATGTTGCTAGTTTTACTTTCATTTTCATATCTAGTACAATACTTGTCTCTAACTCTATCTCTATATCTCATTATCTATCTTTAATACCACCACCATACTTAGATCTATCTCTAATTCTATCTTACTTCCCTTTGATCTCTCTTGTTGTGTCCTAATTGTTTCATTGGAAGGTATTCAAGCAGCAACCTTGTCAATGTAATGAGTACAACCTTCTTGCGGGAAACAACTATGAGCACAAGGTTAGTAACCGTATCTTCATCTTCCACAAGCATATCTCTCTCTTAAGGTTCTCATTCCCTTCCACAAACTCTAGAATCTCCTTGCTACAAGTACTTCTCTCCCCGCAGTATCCTTATTGCCTAAGGGCAACAATAGGGCTTGGGAGAGAAACTCTCTTCTTCTTCTCCTTTCACTTCTTTCACACCTTTATCTTTGAACATACTAGGTATATCATTGATGAATAACCATAATCCACATAAAGGTAATTTATTTCAATTCCATTCAGTGCAATCTATTAGGGTCGACATTTGGTTGAGTCGAAAGATTCACTTTCAGCAACGCATAGTGTTTCTATTTGGTCCTGAAAAGCTCAACGAAATACTTCTCCCACCAGATCCCATCATACTACCTATTATTGACTATGACTTCTCTTTTGATGTGAATGTGGTTATTTTATTATGAATCAAGAGGATTTGTACTCACAACTAATCCCAATCGCTAGACAAAACATATACATTATAGTAAGCAAAAAGCTACAGTTCCAAAGAGCAATCCGCAGCTTATTTGGACAACAAAGATTAAATATCATTAACTCATCCATTAACCCTTTTATCCTACCCATGATACGATATGATCGTAATCTCGATATTTTCATTTTTGTTTTGTTCTGACTATCTTTCATGAGTTCTCTCCATCACGTGTGTGTTTGTAAGGAAAAGTAAGCGGCTTCTTTGGCTACATTTCTGCTTTAGCTCTAGAAGCTATGTTATCTACATCTTAGCTCTTTCTCATAACCCTTGAGCTTCCTCACAAACTTTCACAACAAGAGGCCCAATGCCTTCCTGGGAAGACCGCCTACTTTTTGACATATTTTTGGTGAACCCGACGTGAACCTGCCAGGGTGAGAATTTGTGGGTAACCATGGGTGATCATGTTGAGAAATAGGGTATGCATTTTGACCCATCAACAATGAAAATGTTTCAAGCATTTGGAATGTTCATGCAACAACAACATGCCACTAAAAGAAGGGAGATTTCAACAACGAAGGCCATACAAGAGGTTGTCAACAGAATGGATCAATTCAATGGAAAATATGTAACCAAGTACTTACGTGAGTATGTGAAGGAGATGGAGCTGGATCACGTGTTAGAAGGTGAGATGATTCAAAACTTTGAGCTAGTTGTTGCTCCAGAAATTAGGGAGCATATTAGGGCAATTAAAGATGGGCATGGGAGAAATTGGGAAGAACTCAAAGTAGCTTTAAAGGAGGAATATTTCATGGAGGACTCGGAGAGAGGGAACAAAAGGACATTCTTAGAATGGGTAGTCAAGACAAAGCAAGGACTATCAATAACAGAGCTACTTAGGGAATTTGAGCGGCGCTATGCACAACTCACAAGGACAGAAAGGGCCACACTAGATGCAGAGAAGACAGATCTTTTCTTACAAGCTGCAGGTAAAGAGTTTCAAGAAAATTTTGAGCTTCTTCTTGAAGATAAAGATGCTGAGCCAGGACTAAAGACCGACTGGAATGAGGTTGAAGGTGCTGTCTCACTACTTGCCAAACGACAAAGAAGAAGGGGCAAGATTGTAGCAAACACTACAAGTCTTTTCACCTCAACTTCTGACAAAATGATAAAGCCTACTTTTATCGGTCCTAAGTTTGATGAGTCCATGCTAGATGAGCTTGTGAATGGAATGTGTGACTTGAAGGTGAAGCTTGCAAAGCTTGAAGAAAAAGGCCAACCATCAGGGCCACTTCCTAGGCAAAGACAGTAGCCCAAAGAAGGGTTTGTTAATAGATGTATTTGGTGTGATAGTACAGACCATGTAAGAAGGGATTTTGATGATTTTAGTGATGCTTTGTCAAAAGATGTCTTTTTTAAGGATGGTAAAATCCACTTAAGAGAGATAGCTCTACCCTTGAGAACTAACTTTGGGAAGGGGGGAATGCAAACCTTAGCTGAAGATATGGTAACTAACCGTGCCAGCTCTTCAATTTAGGCAGCTACTTATGGAGTAAACATTGAGGACCTTAATAATGAAGAGGCGAGTGACCATCATGGTCAAATTTGGCCAAATGTCTACATGAAGCAGGTGATTGCATACGTCTAGAAACACGATGGAATGATCTAGTGGACTCATTGTGCATGCCTACATTACAAAATGCCAACAAAATGAGGTGATTTTAGAAGAGAAGCGCAGACGTGAGAATGCTGATGAAGGACCATCAAAAAGAGCTTCCGTAAGTGGGGGAAGAAGCCACTCAATGCCTTCCCAAACACCCTCAACACAAGGAGCATCTCCACCTGAAGTACTCATAGAGGAGTCTACAATAGGAAAGAAGAAAGAGCCAAAAAAAGGTAAGACAAAAGCCCCAACTTATAAACTACAATCTGATATTGAGGTTGCTACAGATTTAAAGAAATTCTTGGAGGAAAGGATCTTGAATAGCAAGATTGAGTTTACTCTGGGAGAAGTTCTTGGCATTGCAAAGCGTGAGTTCCATGAGGAGATCATTGACATCATCAAGAGGAGGAGGCAAACCCTTGCTGAATTTTCTCGTCCACAGGTTGAAGGGGAAACCTCGAAGACACAAGGGATGCAGCTGCAAAATCAGGAGGATGATGGAGTTGTGGTAGGATGCTACCAATCTAGTGGGAGAGTGAAGCAAGTGCATTTCTCAAATGATGATGAAGAAGTTGAAGATATTCCTAGGAGTTACTATTCAGGAAGTCATTGGGCCATTTCTTGAAGAGCCATTTGTTGCCTTGATTGACCATGGTTCATAAATAAACATAATGTCAAAGAGTCTCTACAACAAGTGCAAATGGCCGATGGACACATATCATGGCTGGATGGTAAAAGTGGCAAACAATTCATCCGGTGAATTGTATGCAGCATGTCTAGGTGTGAAGGTAACAATAGGTGATGTAAAGATTGACCAAAACTTCTTTGTACAGGATACATATTCATATCATCTCATCCTTGGACAACCCTACATTGTGGGAGCTCGAATGGAAACAAAGGTAATGGATGATGATTCAACATATGCTAGGATACGTAGCAAAGATGGTAGACGAGCTGTCCAATTTCTCACAGTTTGTGTAAACCATGAAAGAAATCGTGACAACCTCAGAGAACATCCTCTACCAAAGGTGAGCAAAGAGTTTCATGATCATAGAGAAATGATGGGTTTTGGCCAAGTACCATTGTAAAGCGAGATTGAAGTGGTACAGAAAGAAAACGGGTCTCGCCTGATCCAAAAATAGGGGAAACTTTTTCAACGGGCTCCTTGGTAACAAGGAATGGATCAGTATGTTTTACAAAACTTGAATATTTAAAGAGATGTGAGAGGCAATATGTGCATAATGTACAAATAGGCATGAAAAAGAGTGGGTTGCTAGAGCCTATTGAAAATGTTTCGGGTTTGTGTGAACAAGTTTCTTTTGTAGATACTATGGGTGAGCTTGATGCTATAATGGGGTCTAATTTACATCTTGAAAATAAAGTTGTGGAAGTTTGCTCTATGGAAATGTATCGAGTAATAGAAGCCTTTAAAGAAAGCCAAACAGTTGGCCCAGAAGTCCATGTTGAAACTAAATACAAGAGTGTAGCAGAGAAGGTGAAACCAGTAGCTTCACCCTTATCACCCAACAACAGGGAAAAGATTGAGCAGGCCTCTTTACAACCAAGTTTGAGGAATCCTAAAAAGATTGGGCATACCTTCACAAAGGAGTCTTTTCAAGAGTTGCAGATTGGTTGTGAGGAGTTTCTAACACAGGAGGAGACAAAGTGCTTCAAAGAAATGCTTTCAAAGCATGGTAAGGCTTTTGCATTTGAGCCACATGAGATAGGATGTGTTGATCCTTCTATTGTAGCTCCAATGGTAATTTTCACAATACCATATGTGCCTTGGAATCTGTGGCCTATTCCGGTTCCAAAGGCTCATTTGCCAAAGTTAGTAGAGCTACTGAATGAGAAAATCAAAATGGGAATCTTGGAGCCTTCTTGTGCTCCATACTCAAACAGGTGGTTCACAGTTCCAAAGAAGAATGGTTCTCTACGCTTCATCCAAGATATGCAACCAGTGAACAAGGTGACAATTAGAAATGTAGGTACAGGTCCAATTGTGGATGAGTTTGCACAGGCATTTGCAGAGAGGGAAATCTACTCAATGGGGGATCTCTACTCAGGGTATGATCAATTTCAGCTTGCAATCGAAAGCAGAGACTTGACAACCATGAGGACAACTTTGGGTTTGGTAAGGATGTGTACCTTACCACAGGGAGCAACCAACTCGGTTGTACATATGATGAATGGGATGAATAAGGTCTTACGTGACTTTATTCCTCAAATCACAATGCCTTTCATTGATGATTTGCCTATCAAAGGATGTGAAGAAAGTGACAAAGATGAAGCTTTGGATCTCAAGGGATGTCGCAAGTTTGTGGTAAATCACATAAATGATTGTGATAAAATTTTGTCTAGGCTGGAAGAAGTGAATCTTACATTGTCAGGGAAAAATTCTATGTTTGGTGTCAATGAAGTGCTCATTGTGAGGCACATGTGCGGGCCATATGGTAGGAAACCTTGTCCAACAAAGGTAGATGCCATCCAAAGAATGGAAGAAACATGCACTAGCATCACTGAGGTTAGAAGGTTTCTGGGAGCATGTGTCTTCTATGTTATTTGGATTCCACATTATGCACATGTAGCTGATCCTCTTTATCAGCTGCTTAGAAAGAATCAAAAGTTTAAATGGACAGAAGCACATGTAAACTCCATGAAAAAGCTAAAGAAGTTTCTACAGTCAGCAATGACTTTGAGAAAGGTAGACTATGAGTGTCAAAGGCCAGTAATTGTGATAGTAGACACCAATCCTACAGGGATTGGATGGCAATAGGGCAAGATGACAAAGAAGGACACAGGTATGTGGTAAGATTTGGAGCAAAGGTACTAAGTGCTCGACAAAGAAACTATCCACCACAGATAAAGAGAGAGCTATGGGGTATGGTTACAGCCTTGAAAAGTGGGAAAGAGTACCTAATTGGTGCATGTGTGGTTGTAGAAACAGATTGTCTACCACTTCTTGGGATGATTACAAGCTGCTCAACGCCAGACATTTCTATGTTGCGGTGGATTGCCTACATTAAGTCCTTAAATCCCGAGTTCAAGCACATTGCAGGTAAAGACAATACAGTGGCAGATATGCTATCAAGGGCAAGGTATGAAGATGAGTCACAGATGATTGATGAGGGAGATGATGTGGGCACAATGTTCTATTCCATCCCTCATGTCAAAGGTAACTATGTCTGCATGACTAATACACTTGAATTGTTCTTGAAAGATCTTTATGAAGGTGATTGGCTTCCTATTGGAAGCTACTAGAGTACTCTAGCAAAATAGGATGATTGGTCTGAACAAGAATTCAGGAGGATACGCAGGAAAGCATATGGGTACTTTTTTAAGGAATGGTTACTTGTGGAAGCATCCTAACCAAAAGGGTGCTACATCACAACGGGTTATATGTAAAAAAGAGACTCAAGTAAAGCTCATGCAAGAGTTTCATGAGAGTCTATGGGCTGGACACAGGGGTGTGTGGGCAACCTTCTCCAAGTTGAAAGAAAAATACTGGTGGAAGGGTATGTATAAAGATGTATCTCAATTTGTAGAGTCATGTGTAACTTGTCAAATGTATTCAAATGTCCCACATCGTGATGGATTGCACCCTACATATCCACTAGCCATGCGCTATAAATGGGTTGTGGATCTAGTCACAATGCCTTTAGGACTCTGGCAGATGAGATACTTGATTCTTGCACAAGAGGACCTAACTAATCGGGTCGAAGGAAGAGCATTAAGAGCTAAAACCACAGAAGCTGTGTGCAAGTTCCTTCTTGATGAGGTGATTTGCCGTTATGGTTGTGTGGGAAAGATCACTGCAGATAGAGGTGAGCTGGATGCTGAGGAAGCAAGGGAATTCTTTACCAGATTAGGAATCAAGCTTTCTCTTACCACAGCTTACAACCCTGAAGGCAATGGAAAGAGTGAAAGAGGGCATCCTCCTGTCATCAAAGCTTTGGCCAAGGCTTGTGAAGGAAGAGTTGGTGAGTGGCCAAAATTGTTACCATATGCTTTATGGGTTGATCGTACAACACATAGCTCAGTAACTGGCTACATGCCTGCGGAGCTAATGTATGGTCAAAAGCCATTGATGCCGATTGAAGATACAACTCCCACATGGAATGTACTACCTTGGCAAGAGGAGCTTAACAGGGAAGATCTCCTTGCACTACGTATAAGGCAACTAGAGAGAAGACCTAGAGACATTGAAGCTGCAAAAGAACGACTCAAAAATGCAAGGTTGAAAAACAAGGACTACTTTGATAAGCAACAACGACTCAGGAGCAAAGCAATTGACAAAGGTGACTGGGTTTTAGTGTATGATAGTAGCCTTGATAACCAACACAGAGTCATGCGTAAGTTCTCAAAAAGATGGTTTGGACCGTATGTTGTAAAGCATGTGCATGAAAATTCTACTTACAGCTTGTCTGAACTAGATGGTACAGAAGTAAAAAAAGATTCCCATTGCAGGAAAAAGGATCAAAATGTTTAAGAGAAGAGGAGACAATGATCTAGAAGATGTTGATGAGGAAGAAGAGCAAAACACAGGTGAATATCAAAGTGAACATGAAGCTCTGGAATCATCCAGTGAAGAAGAAATCAAGAAAGATGTACAAGACGTCTGATCTTACAAAGAGACAATGTGGCACATACCGAAGGATGTGCAGGTTTATAGGGGGTGGATGTCGTGCTCTGGCACGCATATAGTGGGAACGGGCATTAAACGATTTATCTTGTGACTCTTTGATGCATAATTATACTTCATATAATACTCATATGCATAAATAAAATCTTTCTACCATACCATAGTATTACCTTTGAAGTAATATAAATGTACATCACTATTAGAAAGTACTGCAAGAGAAGTATCAATGATTGTGCCTCGTTTTGTCTGGGGGAAAAGCATTTGTATATTTCTTCTAATATCTTAGCTATATCCTACCATATATAAATTATTTTCTTATTTTCACATTTATTTAATAATATAACCCTTCAATAATGCATACCTTCTTGGATACATACAAGCGGGAAGGGCCTACTACAAGACTTTATGAAAAGGAAGATCCAAAGCTTCTTGGACCATCCCAATTTGAAAATCCTGACCTAAGGGCATGGAGAAAAGGCCAAAACCAAGTCAAGTTCTTTTAGTAGGCCAATTTTGCCTTTTGAAGAATGTCAATCCGAGTTACAGGTCAAAAGCTACAAGGAAAAGAGTGAAAAAGCCTGTCACAACTACACTGCAAGAAGAGATGGTAAACAGGTGAATCAAGTGAAAAGAGGTAATATTGGTCTTTTTCCATAAAATAATATATTTGGAGGATAAAAGACACAAGCATGTGAATGTGACACCTCAAAGATGCCTTGAAGGACAAGACACACAAGTTGGGACCCCCTGCTGGAGCCACACAGAAGATGCCTAGGTGGGGCCCATATACATCATGCACCCACATGGAGCCTCAACAACCAAAAATTTTGAATTTCATGATATTTTGAGTCCTAATATAGCCCATTTTAAGAAATATCCAAAGAACATTTGATTTGGGCTAACTCTTTAGCCTAATCAATTGATTATGTAAAACATGGCTCCCTCACCTATAAAAAGGGCAACCTTCTCTTCATTGGGGGAAAGTTATGAGTGAGTGAGAATAGCTCAATTCCATAGTGACACACTCATCTTAGTGCCACACTTTCTCTTTAAGAAAGGCTGAAGTCTTGCCTCATCTTCTCTCTCCATTAAGGTGGTGGCGATTGCTCTCATGTAAGATATATGTTGCTAGTTTTTCTTTCATTTTCATATCTAGTACAATACTTGTCTCTAACTCTATCTCTATATCTCATTGTCCATCTTTAATACCACCACCATACTTAGATCTATCTCTAATTCTATCTTACTTCCCTTTGATCTCTCTTGTTGTGTCCTAATTGTCTCATTGGAAGGTATTCAAGCAGCAACCTTGTCAATGTAATGAGTACAACCTTCTTGCGGGAAACAACTGTGAGCACAAGGTTAGTAACCGTATCTTCATCTTCCACAAGCATATCTCTCTCTTAAGGTTCTCATTCCCTTCCACAAACTCTAGAATCTCCTTGCTACAAGTACTTCTCTCCCCGCAGTATCCTTCTTGCCTAAGGGCAACAATAGGGCTTGGGAGAGAAACTCTCTTCTTCTTCTCCTTTCACTTCCTTAACACCTTTATCTTTGAACCTACTAGTGATAGCCGTTTTTCGGCTCTCTGTGATTGCCATAGTGAGTTATCCCCCCCTATCAAATCACTCAAACACTGTGGTTACCCTCACCCTTTCACTGTATATAGGTGCGTGTGAGTTAGGGGACTTTTCCCATATTTCCTTATTGAAATAAAAAACCCTCAATTAGCTAGTCATTGGGCTAGTTGAGCCAAAAAAATAATAAAAATAAAAAATATAAGTATATTATGGCCCATGCGTATGTAAATATTTCTTTGTATATAGGGCCTAAATAAAAGATTTTTTCATAATTATTTTGGTATTTATTTAAATATTTCTACCTAGGTGTGTGTTATTTATGCTCTGTACATTGCCTCACCATTACCACAATTTTTCTTACCATTTTTCATACTCTTTATTCCATATAGAAATATTTTCATGTAAGCTTCTCTTATATTTGGTGTAACGCCACCCCAACAAAAATCCAAAAAAACTAGTTTTATTTATGTGTATATTTTTCACTATTGTGATTTTTCCCTTCCTACATCTATTTTGTTTTTTTTCTAAAAAATTAGAACACCAAAAATATTTATCTTTTTATGGTAGCCTCATAATGAGAGAGATTTCTTTTGACCCCTTTATATTTTTTCCACTTATATTATTTATATTTGACATGTACATATTTTTTAGACCCCTCAATATTTGATTTTCTTAGTTGTACTATTCACTTATATCATGATCTCAACAATATCTTCAATTATAGACCTACCAAATAAGGTCAAGGGTAGGTGGCATGCATACATGCACTATGGAGGGCTCACTCTTGGAGGTATTCAAAAGAATCATCCAAAGAAGGACCCCACAAGGACCTTGTGCAGTGGAAAAAAACGATCAATTTTGCTGAATTTTTAAAGTTCACTTGCTCTCCGAATTTGAAAAGGTGATACAAACAAAAGTTGTAGCTCGTGGGCTCAACTTTTGCCTCAAATTTTTTCATATTTTTTTGAGCTACGAGCTATGAGCTATGATTTTAGTAGTGGACCCCAATTTTCCCATGCTATGCAGCCACACTCTCTCTTCCACTTTATCATTTTCCTCTTTCACACACACTTCTCCACTCATCATCCTCACCTCTCTCACCACTCCTCTCCGTACCCTACTCACCCTCTCCTCAGCCTTGAAGAATAAGAGAAACCATGGTGAACTCATACCTCCCATACACAATTCCATTCCAAAATTGACCACCTAGTCTCATTTTTCCTCCTCCAAATTACCCATATCTATAAAAAAAACCACAAAATTCAGCCTCTTCTCTTAAAAGACAGCATCATGGTGGTTGATTACTCAGCTTCAATTACCTTGTCTCTCAAGGAAGGTCAAAGTGGAGAAAAAATGTACCGTCAAAGCTAGTGGACCGTCAACAAGCGTCCAAATTGGCCCTACTCAAGACACTTGGAGCATCAACCTTGTAAGAAATCCACCTTTTCTTACCTCTTAAGAGTTTTTCTTCCTTATTTGTATCCTACATGGATACTCCCATTGTAAATATCCAATTCCATTTGTAAATTAATACTAACTCTACTAGCACTAACCCACTATGAAAAGTCCTATCACCTCCATTTCTCTCCTCTCTCTTTCCCCACCAACTTCTTGATAATTCCAAGCAAAAGAAATTAGATAAATTTCTGAAAATCTAACCCAACCATGGTTAGAGGAGTAACCCTAGCCTTCAAAATTGCTATAAAAGGAGGGTGTAGCTAGCACAAAAAGGGGGAGAAGAAAGAGCACTATGCTATAGCTTGAGAAGCCAAGCTCAACCTCTTGAGAAGGAGCTCTTGAGTGGAATCTCATTGGCATTAGGCATATGTATGTGTTGTATTAGGGGTGATTGGCAAGGGAACTCTATGCCATTGTAAGAGAGAGTGATCATTAAATTGAGATTAGGAAATCTATCATTTCTCCTACTAGAGTAAGCCCAAAATTTGCTGAATCAAGGAGGGTGAATTTGGACTAAGCATGGATACGTTGTCTCCCTTCCAACGTGAAGTCATGGACAATAATGATGTGTAAGTGTCTTGGTATTTTATTTAAGTTCTTGATAGCTTGTCTCGGGTATTGTTATCAATTTAGCCATAAATCCCACATGCTGTAAGAGGGCGACAGGGTGGAGAGGACTCCCCTGGCCTTAAGACAGTGATTGGGGTGGCTTTTTTCTTGTGATGTGTTGTGGTGTAATTTACTCAGGCTATGTTGAACAAATACTAATCTCACTTTGATTGGTCATGACAGATTTGTAAGAAGGCATTAGTGCAACAAGCACCCCCTTCCCCCTTCTCTCTCTTTCTTACATATATATATTTATGTTTGCTTGATCATTAACGACACACTTCAAAGCAGCCCGAGCACCATTTCTCTTTCTCTCTCTCTCTCTCTCTCTCTCTCTCTCTCTCTCTCTCTCTCTCTCTCTCTCTCTCTCTCTCTCTCTCTCTCGTGTTTTAGTGTGTGAGAGTGTTCCATTGGTGTTAGGGTTAGTGTAAATTCCTTTCTTGTTTGTGGGTTGCTCTAACGATTCTCCTCTTTTGCGTCCTAGTTCGCTCTTAAACTAGGTGGTGCCCCTTGTGTAGTTGGGATTTGGCTGGGGGTTTGTTGTTTTGGTGTGTGTTGTGTTGTGCCCCAGCCCCATTGAGCAGCACGGGAGCCTTGAAGGGTGTCTAGAGGTTTCTCTTCTTGTTGCCCGCCCCGGACCGCCTCAAATTGGTGCCCCCACTGAGGACAGGCTTGTGTATTTTTTGTGAAGACTCAACCTTTAGCATAATCAAGTAGCTTGCATGAATCACGAGAATTTGTATGATCCCTTCATTCCCATTTCAAGGCAAAAGGTACACATAATTGTTAGTACTAAGTTGCAATTTCAACGAGTAATTCGTAGAATTTTAGGTCCTCTTAGGTTGGTAGAGATAAACGCATCAGTAAATCCTTTTATTTTGCCTCTCATTAGGTACGACCTTAGTTTGGACGTCTATATTTTTGTTTTGTTTCAAGAATTAGGTCATGCATAGACCATGGATAATGGCCCAGGAATATAGGTTTTTCCCTTTCATTTCACTCCACACATTAGAGTAAACATTGCAATTAGTAGAAAAATCCATTTTTAACAACGTATGGTATTCATGTTTGGTGCCCAAAGAGTAGGAGAAATTCTCGCGTCACCAAACCCTATCATTCTACCTCTTATTGATTATCATAGGTCATTTGATGTGAATATTTTTATTTTGTTGTAGAATAGATTGTAATTTAGAAAATATTATTGTGTAAATCTTTTAAAGAAAGAAAAACAAAAATGCGTCACTTTGAAATCAATTCAATGGAGAGCCAACGCCAAATGTCTGGATATCCTCTTTTCTTTGGAGAGCCTGGAGAGGATGCAGAATTATTTCTAGCGAGTTTCAAGATGTCTTGCCGTATCAAGAGGATAGTAACTGATCAAGAATGTGTAGAAATGTTTGAGGTGGTCCTTAGGAAAGATGCTAGCACTTGGTTTGACTCTTTGCCTGAGGAAGTTAAAGGGAATTACACGGAAGTTTTGAATCATTTCAAGAAATACTTCTTTGATCCCCAAAACACTCAGAAATTATGGCAAGACATTGTTTCTCATAAGCAAAAAGACTTAGATGACTACTACTTGTACAAGCAAGAGTTCCTACGTGTTTGGGCTCTATGGATACGAAATGTTGCTAACCCTGGTGATGGTGCAGAATTTCTAAAGAAGGAGAGGTTCATAGACGAACTCTTTCCTGACCTTAAGGTAAAAGTTGAGGCGGGTGCACCTGCTACCTTTGATGCAGCTGAAACTAGGGCTGCTGAGAAGTATAGGAAACTCAAGTGCTTAAGGGGAGAGGTTTCAATAGAAGGTCTTAGACACAAAGGTAAGTCACAAGCATCAACATCTAGGGAGCTTCCTGAGGTAACAGCTGAAGTGATTGAGAAGTTAAATGAATCTTTAAGCAGCCTGTCAATTCACCTTGCACAAGCTGTAGGTCCAAAGGGACAAGCAAAGAAGTCAGAAAAGAGAGAGCCACGAACTAGGAGAGTCTTGCAATGTTGGAATTGCGGAGAGTCTGGACATGGGATGTATAATTGTCCTTGGCCCCGTGGAGAGCCAGGGAGACCTAACTTGAATTAACCAATGATGAATGCAGGAGAAGGAGCTGGTCAACAACCAAGGCTTCTACAAAGGCCAAATGGACCAAGACCACCTCCACAAGGGGTAGAAGGAGTTCCACCTTTGCCAGATCCAAATGTGCATGTGGTAGAGGTGACAAATTCAAATGAGGTTGACATGGAAGCCAATGGCATTAAGCGTGGCCGAGGAAAAGGTAAAGAGAAAGAAGGAGTCACATCACAGAGTGACCATGGACAAGGCAAGAAGGCAAAGGAAACCAAGGAAACCAAGAGGACTCGACGTCGTATCAACCTCCAAGACTTCCCTCTTGGACATGGTATGGCTCCGTACAACTTGCTGGAAGACATGAGAGGTAAGGGTCCTGATATTTCATGGCCTCAATTTCTTGCATTATGTCCACAAGTTAGGAGGGATTTAACAAGGGCAGTTAGCACTAGGAGAAAGGTAAAAGAGAGTGTGCCTGTTGTAAAAATTGCACAAGCTGAAATGAATGAGGACATTACACCGGTGCTAGACTGTTACATCAAAGGAAGATTGGTTAGGAAGGGTCTAGTGGATGGGGGTGCACAAATTTGCATCATGACAGAGGGACTCATGCAAAGACTAGGCATGCACATCGAGGAGACACCTGAAATCAAAGTCAAGATGGCAAACAATAGCAAGGCTAGGTGTGTAGGCATTTGTAAAAATGTCTTTGTAGAGGCCTTTGGCATTAAGAAAGTGGTGGATTTTTATGTTATGTCGACCAAGGGAAGTGGTTATCCATTTATCCTAGGAAGACCATGGCTAATGAAAATGCGAGCTCTGCAGGATTGGGAGAGTGGGAAATTAATTTGTAGGAATGAGAATCATAAGAAGGTTTTCTTTGACATGAAGGAGCAACGCCAAGAGGAGCTCCATGAAGAATCATCTTAAAGTGAGACGGAAGAAGGTTGGATCGATAGCACTTCAGAAGAAGAAAGTAGCGGCAACATTACTGAAGAGGAGTCTTCCATCGAAGTCATGGGGGTAAGGTTTAAGCCAAGCAACCAAGAGACCTCTTGTCAAGGCTTGGAGGAGGTAGGTCCTCAAGAGAACGAAGGTGTTCAAGATGAAGGGATGCTGGAAGGTATGCTATCAACAACACTTACAAAGGACGAAAGAGAGGAGTTCAAATGTGTGCTAAGGAAGTTTCCTAGGCTTTTTGCTAAAGACTACACCGACGTGGGTGGGGTAGATGTTGTTCAACACAAGATTGAGTTAAAGCCTGAGGCCACACCTAAAGCTCAGAAGCTACGAAGGCTAGGAGTTATAAAGGAACAGGCTCTACTCAAGGAGGTAAGAAAGCTTCTAGCAGCAGGTTTCATTTATCTAGTGGAGAATTCAGAGTGGGTCTCTCCTGTTGTTGTCACTCCTAAGAAAAATGGCAAGTGGATGGTGTGTGTGGATTACCGTCCCCTCAATGAGGTAACAAAAAGAGATCACTTTCCCCTCCCATTCCAGGATGAGATACTAAATGAGGTAGCTCGTCATGAGAATTACACTGTGTGAGATGGTTACTCAGGTTACTTTCAAATAGGGATTGCATTGGAGGATCAATTGAAAACAACCTTTATCACTCCTTGGGGTTGTTATGCTTTTAGAGTCATGCCATTTGGTCTGACAAATGCTTCTGCAACATTCCAACGTTTCATGAATATGGTGTTTCAAGCATTCTTTGGAAAGTCAATTAGGGTGTTCATTGATGATTTCTGTATTTATAGCTCAAAATCATTGCATCTACAAAGGGTAGAAGAAGGTTTAAAGAAGCTCTACGACATGGGAGGTCAACTCAACCCCGACAAGTGCCATATAGGTGAGGATGAAGTAATCTTGCTTGGTCATAAAGTTTCTTACAAAGGCATTGAAGTGGATCCTTCAAAGGCAAAGGCTCTTATTGAGCTACCATCACCCAAGAGTCTTAAGGAGGTCATCTCATTCATTCAAAAGGTGAAGTATATGTCACGCTTCATTTACTTAGCCTCGGAGTTACTTCACCCTTTGCAAAAGTTGACACAACAAGTAGAATTTGCATGGTCTGATGAGCTTGAAGAGTATTTTTGTAACATTAAAGTCATTTTGTCAGAGCTACCGACACTCATGCCTCCTTGTTGGGAGTACACATTCTTTGTTAGCTCTAGTGTTGGAAGGGAAACAATTGGTGCTGTGTTGCTACAACAAGATCCCCACAGTACAAGGATGCGACCCATGTACTTTGCTAGTAGGGTCATGAATGCTTTGGAGAGAGACTACACAGAGGTAGAACTCATGATGCTTTCTCTCATGTTTGCGATAAGGAAGTTTAGATCCTACTTGCTCCCAAAACCTTTTGTAATTCTCACCGCAGAGAATTTGTTCCCTTGGGTGTCATCTCAAATGAATCTTAGTACTAGGATTTCAAAGTGGATTATGGAGTTGCAAGAGTTTCAATACTCTTTCAAGGTAGAAGATAGTGTGCGTGCACAATTGGCAGGGATTCTCACTTATAGGGTGCATGAAAAGGAGATTAAGGTGCCTGAAGTAAAGACCCTACCATTGCCACCACCAAAAAGTATTCCTAATGCTTTTACCTTGTTCTTTGATGGAGCTTTTCGACGAGCCACAGGGAAAGCAGGGGGAGGGCTAGTGTTGCTCAACCCAAGTGGAGAGGTGGTCATGAAAGAGAAGGTCAATCTACCAGGTTCAACTAGCAACAATGAAGCAAAATACGACACACTACTTCATGGTTTGAAGATGTGCATTGGCCAAGGGATAAAACGTCTCATGGTAAAGGGAGATGCACTTCTCATTGTTAAACAGATTTTAGGCATTTGGGAATGCAAGAATGAAAGCTTAAGGACAAACGTTCATGCCTTTCGTAGGATGTTTAATCAATTTGAAGAAGTGCAACTATATCATATTCCGAGGAAACAAAATGAAGATGCCGATTTACTTGCACAACAAGCAGTTACATGTGTTGAGAGAGAAGTGCAGGTCATCATGGTGGCAGCAGCTGTCAAGCAACTGAGATACCAGGGATTGGAATCATTGGCTCCCATTATTGGCTACATTTTGGAGGGTGAGTTTCCACAAGACTTCACGAAGGCTCAGAAGAGGAGACTCATGAAGAAGGCAAGCATGTATCTCTTCCTAGAAGGCTTACTCTATCAAAGAGAGAAGGATAAAGTGTGCAGAAGAGTACCAACTATCGCGGAAATTCCAGCCATTCTAAAAGGTTTGCATGAAGAGGCATGTGGTGGTCATTTTTCCCAAGAATTAACTATGAAGAAGATTTTGCTTGCGGGGTATGTTTGGCCAAGTCTGCATGTGGATGTCCAACATTGGTGTAAAAGTTGTCACAATTGTCAGGTAAATGGGAATAGAAGATTGATTTATGGTCCAAGGCAAATCGTGCTTGCAAATGGACCCTTTCAAAAGTGGGGCATTCATGCTATGGGTCCTCTGCCTAGGACAAAAAATGGTAAACTCTACATTCTAGTGGCTGTAGACTATATGACTAGGTGGGTGGAAGCACAAAGTGTGGCAAAGGTAAATGAGAGGACAATGAGCAAATTCGTCTACACTCACATTTGTTGTAGATTTGGCACACCTTTGGAGATTGTTTCTGATAATGGTCCAGGGTTTAGAAAGGGATTGCTCACAGAAGTCTGTGAAGAACTTCACATTCTACATCGTCACAGTATACCCTACTATCCCCAATCAAATGGTTTGGTAGAAAAAGCTAATGGTGTCATTGCAGGCATCATTAGAAAGATGATGAAAAACAAGACAAAGTTGTGGGATGACTTTTTGGATGGTGCCTTGTGGGCGTATCGAACCACATATAGGGAAGCCACGGAGTTCACACCATTTCACTTGGTCTATGGTCAAGAGGCTTTACAGCCAATTGAGCTAAACATTCCAACAATGCGACTTCATGGCAAATCAGCACAAGATGATCAAGAAGCATGGATGGATCGACTTCTTACCTTAGATGAGCTTGAATGGAAAAGAGAAGCAGCATACGAGTGCTATAAGAGGAAAGCCACACAGACAAAGGAGAAGCTTGACAAGAAACTGAAGGACAAAGGCATCAATGAAGGAGATCTTGTGCTAAGGTATGACAAGAGACTCGATAATCGTTTTGATGCCAAATTTGAAACAAGATGGCAGGGGCCATACATAGTCAAGAAGGCTTTCAATTCAAGTTACTATCAACTTATGGACTTGAATGGGAAAGAGCACTCCAGGAAGGTAAACGGCTATCGCTTGAAGCCTTACTTGAGTCGCCTTCTACCAAAGGATCTACCAGAGCAAAAGGCAACTATCCCATGTAAGTATTGTTCCATGAAGCATGAGTGTAACACAAACCAAAATTCCAAGGGGCCAAACAATGAAGATCTTGTCAAGGACTCTGAAGCACTCTCTTTGGAAAAGATTCTTTATGATGGTACATGAATATACCATCATCCTGGGGGAGGGCTAATGATAGCCGTTTTTCGGCTCTCTGTGATTGCCATAGTGAGTTATCCCCCCCATCAAATCACTCAAACACTGTGGTTACCCTCACCCTTTCACTGTATATAGGTGCATGTGAGTTAGGGGACTTTTCCCATATTTCCTTATTGAAATAAAAAACCCTCAATTAGCTAGTCATTGGGCTAGTTGAGCCAAAAAATAAAAAATATAAGTATATTATGGCCCATGCGTATGTAAATATTTCTTTGTATATAGGGCCTAAATAAAATATTTTTTCATAATTATTTTGGTATTTATTTAAATATTTCTACCTAGGTGTGTGTTATTTATGCTCTGTACATTGCCTCACCATTACCACAATTTTTCTTACCATTTTTCATACTCTTTATTCCATATAGAAATATTTTCATGTAAGCTTCTCTTATATTTGGTGTAACTCCACCCCAACAAAAATCCAAAAAAACTAGTTTTATTTATATGTATAATTTTCACTATTGTGATTTTTCCCTTCCTACATCTATTTTGTTTTTTTTCTAAAAAATTAGAACACCAAAAATATTTATCTTTTTATGGTAGCCTCATAATGAGAGAGATTTCTTTTGACCCCTTTATATTTTTTCCACTTATATTATTTATATTTGACATGTACATATTTTTTAGACCCCTCAATATTTGATTTTCTTAGTTGTACTATTCACTTATATCATGATCTCAACAATATCTTCAATTATAGACCTACCAAATAAGGTCAAGGGTAGGTGGCATGCATACATGCACTATGGAGGGCTCACTCTTGGAGGTATTCAAAAGAATCATCCAAAGAAGGACCCCACAAGGACCTTGTGCAGTGGAAAAAAACGATCAATTTTGCTGAATTTTTAAAGTTCACTTGCTCTCCGAATTTGAAAAGGTGATACAAACAAAAGTTGTAGCTCGTGGGCTCAACTTTTGCCTCAAATTTTTTCATATTTTTTTGAGCTACGAGCTATGAGCTATGATTTTAGTAGTGGACCCCAATTTTCCCATGCTATGCAGCCACACTCTCTCTTCCACTTTATCATTTTCCTCTTTCACACACACTTCTCCACTCATCATCCTCACCTCTCTCACCACTCCTCTCCGTACCCTACTCACCCTCTCCTCAGCCTTGAAGAATAAGAGAAACCATGGTGAACTCATACCTCCCATACACAATTCCATTCCAAAATTGACCACCTAGTCTCATTTTTCCTCCTCCAAATTACCCATATCTATAAAAAGAACCACAAAATTCAGCCTCTTCTCTTAAAAGACAGCATCATGGTGGTTGATTACTCAGCTTCAATTACCTTGTCTCTCAAGGAAGGTCAAGAGTGGAGAAAAAATGTACCATCAAAGCTAGTGGACCGTCAACAAGTGTCAAAATTGGCCCTACTCAAGACACTTGGAGCATCAACCTTGTAAGAAATCCACCTTTTCTTACCTCTTAAGAGTTTTTCTTCCTTATTTGTATCCTACATGGATACTCCCATTGTAAATATCCAATTCCATTTGTAAATTAATACTAACTCTACTAACACTAACCCACTATGAAAAGTCCTATCACCTCCATTTCTCTCCTCTCTCTTTCCCCACCAACTTCTTGATAATTCCAAGCAAAAGAAATTAGATAAATTGCTGAAAATCTAACCCAACCATGGTTAGAGGAGTAACCCTAGCCTTCAAATTGCTATAAAAGGAGGGTGTAGCTAGCACAAAAAGGGGGAGAAGAAAGAGCACTATGCTATAGCTTGAGAAGCCAAGCTCAACCTCTTGAGAAGGAGCTCTTGAGTGGAATCTCATTGGCATTAGGCATATGTATGTGTTGTATTAGGGGTGATTAGCAAGGGAACTCTATGCCATTGTAAGAGAGAGTGATCATTAAATTGAGAGTAGGAAATCTATCATTTCTCCTACTAGAGTAAGCCCAACATTTGCTGAATCAAGGAGGGTGAATTTGGACTAAGCATGGATACCTTGTCTCCCTTCCAACGTGAAGTCATGGACAATAATGATGTGTAAGTGTCTTGGTATTTTATTTAAGTTCTTGATAGCTTGTCTCCGGGTATTGTTATCAATTTAGCCATAAATCCCACATGTTGTAAGAGGGCGACAGGGTGGAGAGGACTCCCCTGGCCTTAAGACAGTGATTGGGGTGGCTTTTTTCTTGTGATGTGTTGTGGTGTAATTTACTCAGGCTATGTTGAACAAATACTAATCTCGCTTTGATTGGTCATGATAGATTTGTAAGAAGGCATTAGTGCAACAAGCACCCCCTTCCCCCTTCTCTCTCTTTCTTACATATATATATTTATGTTTGCTTGATCATTAACGACACACTTCAAAGCATCCCGAGCACCATCTCTCTCTCTCTCTCTCTCTCTCTCTCTCTCTCTCTCTCTCTCTCTCTCTCTCTCTCTCTCTCTCTCTCTCGTGTTTTAGTGTGTGAGAGTGTTCCATTGGTGTTAGGGTTAGTGTAAATTCCTTGCTTGTTTGTGGGTTGCTCTAACGATTCTCCTCTTTTGCGTCCTAGCTCGCTCTTAAACTAGGTGGTGCCCCTTGTGTAGTTGGGATTTGGCTGGGGGTTTGTTGTTTTGGTTTGTGTTGTGTTGTGCCCCAGCCCCATTGAGCAGCACGGGAGTCTTGAAGGGTGTCTAGAGGTTGCTCTTCTTGTTGCCCGCCCCGGACCGCCCCACTAGGTATATCATTGATGAATAAGCATAATCCACATAGAGGTAATTTCTTTCAATTCCATTCAGTGCAATCTATTAGGTTCGACATTTGGATGAGTCGAAAGATTCACTTTTAGCAACGCATAGTGTTTCTATTTTGTCATGAAAGGCTCAACGAAATATTTCTCTCACTAGATCCCATTATACTACCTATTATTGACTATGGCTTCTCTTTTGATGTGAATGTGGTTATTTTATTATGAATCAAGAGGATTTGTACTCACAATTAATCTCAATCGCTAGACAAAACATATACATTATAGTAAGCACAAAGCTACAGTTCCAAAGAGAAATCCGCAGCTTATTTGGACAACAAAGATTAAATATCATTAACTCATCCATTAACCCTTTTATCCTACCCATGATACGATATGATCGTAATCTCGATGTTTTCATTTTTGTTTTGTTCTGACTATCTTTCATGAGTTCTCTCCATCACGTGTGTGTTTGTAAGGAAAAGTGAGCGGCTTCTTTGGCTACATTTCTTCTTTAGCTCTAGAAGCTATGTTATCTACATCTTAGCTCTTTCTCATAACCCTTGAGCTTCCTCACAAACTCTCACAGCAAGAGGCATGGTGCCTTCCTGGCAAGACCGCCTACTTTTTGACAATGCGTAGGATGTCTATATGGCCTGATTGAACCCAAATTAAGCCACATCTTCCCCTTGATGTCAGCAACCCAGTGCTATGCTTAGATTTTGGTTTGGATTTCAAAAGACCCCAATTTTAGCTATCCTAGCCCTTTTCAGTAAAAAATGCTAAAGTCTGCTTAAAATCCAATTGAGATGAAACCCTTCTCAGGCACTCAATAAATCATGCAGATCATGCTCATGCAGAGACCCTATGGTTTTTTCTTAAAATAATGCCTTCGCAGAATTTGGGTAGGATGTATGGAAATTTCTGTCTATCTGGCCTTATCCTATCAAGATATGGTCAAATTTCCACTTTCCAGGTGAAAATAGGGTAAAACCTACCTTTTGAACACACTGGTCAACTCAAAATTTCAAAATTTCCACCAGATCACCCTGTAGACATCCTACGCGTAGGATGTCTCCTTGCTTAAAATTTAATTTTTTCCTGACAGAAATGCTCTTGATGCTATGCACCTCTCTCAGAAACACTCACAACAACTTTTGAACTTCACTTAAGCTTTCAAACACCCTTTTGAGTCTTTTACAACCTTGTGATGAACCTATAGCAAGTATAACATGCATGAAGCACTTTAGATCATAAACCATGATGTCCTACTTACCCTACTCCTACTCATCATGTGGAATGGTGATGATGCTGTTTTGATTGCTTCCTGGTCTCTCTGGACTCTCAAGCTCTCCTTTCACCGCTTCTACCACTCCAACTCCTACTTATCAACTCAACTAAGACCTAAAAACTATCTAAGTCTACCTAAGTCAAAGGATCTAGGCCAGACACACGCTCCCTAGACTCCCTCTAAGACCTAGAGAGTCCTCCACCCTCTAATCCTATCTAAATGTAAAACGAGACTCTGGCAAGCCAGCGAATCCCTATCCTCAAGGACTAGTCTCGGTCACCTACTTAGGGTTTTCGTCCTCGACAACGTTGCCAATGTTGGCGGATACGCCGCGATAGACGTCAGCACAACGCGAACTCACCTAACAAGATTTTTCAGCTAAGGATAAAGCTTGACCCGCAGGCACGTGGAAGCAAGCATAGGGTGTCAATCTACACTCGATCAACTCTCGACTAATTCCTACAGAGGTCTCTATCCAATGTCTAAGCTACAACCTTCAGGAGTGCATAAGAGGAGATTTACTACAACGCTTCCAAGATCCAAATACCCATCAAACATTCTCAAAACGCCACAGAACTTGAAGGTGACCCTACTAACACCAATAGGTCGCTCTCCCTAAGGTCCGTGAACCAAAATCCCAACTCTAAACACCTGGTGCAAAATCACATAGGATGTCTGGCCGAAATCTACAAGTCGTCTTTTCGAAAACTAAAGTGCCTAATGTGTAGCTCTACTCGATGCGAATGCGTGGATATGTTGCAATGCAAAAACGGAAAACGTATGCTCACCGAATCACCAGATGAAGCTCGTGGGTCGAGCTCGCAAAACCAGACCGTACACCTGCAATGTAGGTATTGGCGCGTAGCTCTTGTTGGGGGCAACACGTTGCACTTCTCCGCACTCGATTTCGACGACCGATGCACGCGTAGCGTCAAGATGAAACTCTCACTCTCTCTCGTACGCAGTACGCTCACTCACAGAGAGAAGTTTTTTTTAAAAAATGACAAAGGTCCTTCCATTAAGGTCAAAAGTGGTATAAATACCTTACAATCTCAAACCCCATCTACTCAATCTAAATGTCAAAAATGGGATACAATCCGGAAGCTTCTGTAAGCCCCAATATTTACAAAGGTGAAATGTCCGTTTTTCTCAAAGAATAGTTATAAGAAATAATATTCTGCCGAGCTCCGTAGGGTGTGTCCAGCTGCTAACAATCCAGCAGCAAAATTTTCCAACTCATATGTGCCATTAGAAAATACATGCTTCACTCTATAGGGACCCAACCATTTGTCCCTCAACTTCTTTTGAAAAGTAAAATTCAAGCGAGAATCATACTTCATCACCAGATCTCCCTCTTTGATCTCTTTCTCTGGCAGTCTCTTATTCATTTTCTCCATCCTTGCCTCTGGTTGTTGAAGATAATAATCATTGGCTTTCTCTCTATTCATTCGCAACAACTCTAGAGAAAGAATTCTTTCTTGCAGCTTGTCATTATGCTCACCTTGCATTCTGCACAACAACTTCAAGGCATCCAACTACACTTGTATGGGCATAAGATCTTCCTTTCCATAAACAAGCTCATATGGTGTAAATTGTGTTGTCGCTCTATACACAGTTCTATAAGACCACAAACACTTTTCCAAGTCCAAGTCCCACTCTTTAGGATGCTCTCTAGCAACTTTGATAGCATCTTCACAATTTGACCATTGCAGTTCTCAACCAACCCATTGCATTGTGGGTAGTAAGGAGAAGAATGCCTATGCTGAATTTTCAATTTCTCCATGAGAGTAGCAACAACAACTTTTTCCCTAAACCATGGTCCACGATCATAAATGATAGCCATAGGAGCTCCAAACCTGCAACACACCTGTTCATATAGAAAAGAGGCCACTCTTCCTGCTGTTGCATCTTTTACTGCTCTTGCCTCCACCCATTTTGTCAAATAGTCCATAGCCACAAGGATATACCTTTTGCCATTGTTGGTCTTTGGCATTGGACCTACAACATCTACTCCCCATTTTGCAAATGCATCAAAAGACATTATAGCTTTTTGAGGCTCAACCAAAAGCTTTCGATTTGCAAACACTTGGCATTCATGGCATGACTTGCACCAAAAATAAGCATCTCTCATCATAGAGGGCCAACAATAACCTGCTCTCAAAACACGAAAGACAACCTGATCCTTGCCTTGATGGTCTGTTTCTTCATGGTCGTGCTGCAAAATCAAGCCTATCTCTTCTTTGTACGGCACTTTTCTCAAAATGATATCCTTGCCATAAAGCATGAGATGCTCTCCTACCAATGTGTAGTTTCTTGCTTTTGCAACTATTCTCTTACACCGAACCTTTGACGTGCTCTCTGGACATTTCCCTTTACCAAGAAATACTTCTACATCTTGCAATGATTCCCTTCCTTCATACAAGGCTTCCTTGACCTTTAAAGGAGCTACCAAGGCATCCAACTTGTCCCTAGTGAACTCATCAGCTTCTTTATTGTGCTCACGAGGAACATGCTTAAACTGTATCTTCTCAAACCCATGCAAAAGCTTCTTGATTCCATAGAATCACTTCTTCAAATTGTCTTTCTTAACATTCCACAAACCAAGCAATTGATTCATGACTAGCAATGCATCCCCTTTTGCAATGACCCTCTTCAAACCAAACTCAACACACTGATTGAACCCGAGGAAAAGCGTGAGATACTCGGCCTCATTGTTACTTTCAGCTTCATCAAGAGCGTAAGCTCTAGAAAAGATTACATCGCCTTTTGGGTTCTTAATGACTACCCCACCACTTGCCTTTTGAAGAACTTTCCTGTATGCACCATCAAACATCATTGTATACGCATCTGTAGTATCTTCTTCCTCTTCATGATCATCCTTGTCAACCCTTGGGTAAGATGGAAGCTCCCCCCCCCCCCTTATGTACCACTATGTCTGCCAAGTGAGCTTTAACAGAATGATCCACTTTAAACTCAAACTCATACTCTTGAAGCTCCAAAGTCCACTTTAAGATGCGCTTGCTAGGCTTCAAATGTCATACTACATCTGGCAAAAAAATTGATGTGGTGAGCACATAAAACTTTTGGGGCAACAGATAGGTTTTGAACCTTCGACAAGCAAGAACCAAGGCGAATACCCATTGTTCCATTTTCGTCTAGGAGAACTCGCTTACATTCTTCATCTTGCTCTCAAAATAAACTGGCTTGAAGTGCCTTCCTTGCTTTTGTAAGAGAACCGACCCAAAAGCTACTGACCCCGCACATTAGGCAAAATTTGGACTCACAAAGGGGCCCTTTAAGGAGTTTGACTTTACCTCTCTCTACCAAAACGTGCGCATGGATAAATTTTTGCAAAGAAACTCCAAAGTTGGCAGAGGTTTGACAATTAGAATTTCCCCTTCAAGCTCTATCTACTGATATATAGCACGCCATGAGATTCCTCATATTTTTGAAAATTCTTTTTGTATTCACTTAGATTCCGACAGAGTTGTCACATCATAGGTGAATCAAAAAAAGAATCTTCTAAAATATGAGGAATCCCATGGCGTGCTATATATGAGTAGATAGAGCTTGAAGAGGACATTCTAACTGTCAAACCTCCGCCAAATTTGGAGTTTGTTTGCAAAAATTTATCCATGCGCCCGTTTTAGTAGAGAGAGGTAAAGTCAAACTCCTTAAAGGGCCCCTTTGTGAGTCCAAATTTTGCCTAATGCTAATAGATACATAGAAAATCGATTGTGAAAGTCGGGAGGACTCACTGTTCGTAAAGCACACAATACCTCCTTGATACCGTCAAAAGCCTATTGCATGTCTTCATTCCACTCAAGCCCTTGAACTCTTTGACTCAATTTCTGGAGAGGATACACATATTGACATAGCATCCAAAAAAACGTGACAAGTACCTGAGCTTATGCATAAATGATGCCAAATCCTTTGTGTTGTTGGGAATATCCATAAGCAATAAAGCCTTAACTTTTTTTGGGTCAGCTTCTATTCCATTTTGGGAAACCATATGTCCTGGCAAATAGACTCTGGCATGAGAAAATTTACACTTCTTTAGGCTTAGTTGCCCACCCTCTTGTTGAAGCCTTTTAAAACTCAACCTCAGCTTCTCCAAATGCGTGACCCTGGAGCTATAACACCCAATTTCATCCATGAAAACACAAATGAACTTACCCAAGTAGGGACCAAAACACTCTATTCATCCATCCTTGGAAGTTGGCATATGCATTAACCAGCCCAAAAGGCATTCTTTTGTAGGCAAAACAACCCCAAGGAGTAATGAAGGTCGTCTTCAATCGATCTTCAATTTCTATCAAGATCTGAAAGTAGCGAGAAAATCCATCCATGATTGAGTAACGTTCATGACCTCCAACCTCATTGAGGATTTCAACTAGGAAGGGTAGTGGATAATGATTTCTTTTTGTGGCAGCATTTAAAGGTTCGAAATCAACACATATCCTAATCTTATGTTCTTCTTGGGCACAATAACAACTGGAGAGACCCATTGGAACTCCTCCACTCGAAATATGAAATTTGCTTCCAAAAGCTTCATCACCTCTTCGTGAAGTGACTTCTCATGAATGACCCCCAACCTCCTAAGCTTTTGAACCTTTTGCTTGGCACCTTCTTTTAGATTGATTCTATGCTCGACTCCTTTAGCTCCTTGCAACTCTGTATATTCAGCGGCGAATAGCTTTGGAAACTCCGTGAACATGTCTTCATACTCCTTATTTCTTTCTCTATCAGGTCCTCTCCTAGCATGCTCCTTGCGTTCACTCTAGCAGGCTCTACAACTGCTTTTGGACTATCCTTCTCCTCCTTGACCTTTGCATGATGCACCAATGCTTCCTTTTCAACACTTATCCCAAAAATATCAGTACATAATTGCATCAAGCCTTCCTCTAAACTTTATTCTGATGATTTAGACGAAGCATCACTATCGTATGACGTGGTTTCTGTTGAATCCATATCTTGCATCTCCACTAGGGGCTGTGTACGGCTCTTGTGTGTCTTCATGTTGTAGACAATGGTCCTTCCTTTCTCTTTGTCAGGGATGGTGATCAAGCCCGTGCCCCAATCCTACTTAGCACCAAGGGTTATAAGCCATGGCCTCCCTAAAATGATCGGATAAGCATTCTCACCCGCTTGCATCACGTAGCAGTCAACCAAGCACTCAATACCCAATAATTTTATCTTCACATCTTCAGCTATTCCACGACACCTTTCCTTTTTGTGGTTAGCCATCCTCATATAGATCGAAGCATTCACTGATATCTTAACGCGTGCTTCCTTCATGATAGCCTCGATCATGACACACACTTGGGCACCACCATCTACATATGCTTGGACTTCGGTCTTCTTTCCCAGCATAGCTTCAACTATTGGCACCATATCCACTGGGTGACCCCTCAAGGATGACACCATGCTTTGATGCTTGTCCTTCTTGGAAGGAAGCCGCGTACTCACACACAATCCACTGCCTCCTCAATTTAGCATTCAAATCCACCAACTGACCAAAAGATATATTTGCCTTTTTATTTCGTATGTCGTCGACAATATCATAGTCTTCAACACATTGGCCAAGGAGGTAGTCCTTTGGACAAATTTTCCTTCTTCGCCGCCTCTTGATACTTTTTGGTTTGTCTTCTACCTTAGCCTTTCCTTTCCTTACTCTTGTTTCCCTCTCTTCTTCTCTCTCTTTCTCCCTATCATGCCTAGCTCTCTTATTGTCCAAAACATCCACATCTTGATGCTCAAGGGTAATGATGTTAATAGCTTTACCTTATCCATTTCCAGGCAACAGTTGTGGTTTCGTTGCGGCGGTGGTGCTTCTAGTGCCCGCTCTTGATGATTTTCTTCTATTATCCCTTGACCATGTCCATATAAGGGGTATATCCCTCCTCTCTCTCTTGGTGGTTCAGGACAATCAGGGGCGTAGTGGCCCTCTCATCACAATTGTAGGATCTACCTTGTAGCCTTCGTCCCCTACCTCTCCCAGCTGGTCGTTATTCTCTTTCCTTCCTATTTATTATGTTAATTCTTAATTCTTACAACAACTGATTGGCAAGATCATGCAAAATCCGGGCTGTAACGGGGTCTGGACCTTGAACCACTCGTTCCACTCTATCATTCGTTGCCAGAGGGATCATTGGTTGCACCACAACTGGCTCAGCGTGTGTCATGGCTTGCTCCCATCTTCTCTTGATCTTCTTGCTCTTGGCCTCGGCAATTTCCATAGGTCTTTTGAATGTAGCAGGCTCATCTTGATCAACCTTCTCCCTTACACTTGGATGGAAACAATCCACAAACAGATGCACTTTAAAGAAATCCCCTGGAGATACTTGGGATGCC
This sequence comes from Adiantum capillus-veneris, assembly GCF_014529385.1. Taxonomy (NCBI): domain Eukaryota; kingdom Viridiplantae; phylum Streptophyta; class Polypodiopsida; order Polypodiales; family Pteridaceae; genus Adiantum; species Adiantum capillus-veneris. Next base: position 122,192,321 of record NC_140955.1, on the reverse strand, counting down.
GCCTCTAATTGAACCCAAAGTCCTTTGAAGTGTTGCAAAAACTCTTTAAAGTTATCATGAACATCTTGCTGCAAACCTCTCAATTTTGTCGTCGCTTCTGTTGCGGTTAGTATCTTCCCAAACCTATCAAAAAATGCCAGCTTCACCTGCTCCCATGTTATCTTTTTGTCTTCCTCTAAACCTTCAAACCACTCCCGAGCTTCTCCTTTGAGCACAAGAGGAAATACATGAATCTTTGCTTCGTCATTCACAATGTGCATACCAAGCGTATGCCACTCGAAGTCCGCAATCCAGACCTTCACATCCTCCTTCCTTGTAAACACTTGCTGACTACAAGCCATCTCTTCAGAGTCGCTTCTTGCTTGCATGAGTAGCTCCACAAAAGTTGAACTATTGCACCTCAACCAAACCACCGCTTTTCTTCAATGAAGCTCAAACTTCACATCAAAACCGCTTCATCTGGGTGCACAACCGGTAAATTTTCGCTCCCTAGCGGTGTGAGCAGGATGAAAACACACACAGCGCCTCTATAACGACCCGACACACGCTCTTGGAATGATACACACACACACACTATGGGGCACCACTCGGCTTACACAACCCACCTGGCCGAGACAGGGAACACACCGATGGAGTGAGAGGAGAGAGACTAGCCACTTTCCCACTCCACACAGAGACACACACACACACACACACACACACAAAACTCAGCTCAAAAGAGGAGAATTTCTGATGTTTAGATACAATTGAGCTTGGGACAACACCAATGGTGCAAATAGCTCACACAATATGGGTAAAAGATACCAGATACAATCACAAATTGGAGCAGAAGCTTCGCTCAATAGGAGAAACTTACGCAGCCAAAACAATAGAAAAAGAATTAGGAATTTGGCAAAATGGACAGAGCCATCGCGTCCGGAACGGCCCAAAACCCCAGTCTACAATGTCAAAGTGCTCAAATCCGACATGGGATGAGCAGTTTACGGCAAAAATAGGTTCCAAAAACCCCAAAAACACACCTGCGGCTGTTCCTCCTCTCTTCTCCACGTTTTTTCTAGTCTTATCTCTCTTATTTTTCAGTTCCCACACTTAGCTTTATTATTTGTGCACCCTTGGCCTTGTAGATGATCTCAAGCGGATCCCGAACAGGCCAAAAACTGACCTCGCAGTGCATAGTTGTCACCTTTTTGCATCATTCGCACACCTGGCACTCAGCTTTTTTCCAATAATGCATCTCTCCACCACGTGAAGTGGCCCCAAAAAAAGGTCCTCATGATGACCTTTTTGCATAATTCTCACAAGCAAACACCCACGTTGTGTCTGTACTCATCCACGTGCAAATATTGACCCCATTCGGCCTCCTGACGCCACTAGATGCCATCTGACGCACTCGCTTACCTCATGTCATCGGCCCGTGGATAGATTCCTCGAGAATTTTTACGCGCTACCAACTTCTCCTTATTGTAGAAAAAACACACTGGTACTGGTAATAGTGAAAATCGATGCACTATGTACATGCTGTCCTACCTGTACACATGTGGGCCCCACATAACCACCTGGCTCTGGAGAATGGGAAATTCTTTATTTGATGCACCATGCATGTGTATGTACATATGCGCAATCCCTTGCTCCAAAAAACTCCTGACAGCGGGATCACCAAAGGATGATGGAGCAAAAGACGTCATGCGCACACTCACACACCTAGACAACTCAGCACACCACAAGGACTTTGCTTAAATTCAAACCCACATACACCACCACTCAAGAGATCAATAAAAACACTACCCACAAGCTCAATTCAAACTCCAAACGCCTCGACCTACAAGCCCTTGCCTGCCCACAGACACTACAAGGTGAGTCGAGTTGATCAACACTTGAAATCACACTTGATGGTGACCAAAATATACAAGACAAACCATCAAAACATCAAAAACTCCAGCCACAAAAGGCCTCTCTCAAACCATTGCAAAAGCTCCACCAAACTGCACTCTGTTGGACTCTTTGGAGTAGCGCCAACCCTAATGGCACGGATTCAGGGCCACGAGAGGGCCACATAGTCTTGTAGAAAGCCGCACCTTCTTCCCTCAATTCCATGCACACACACATCCATGGAAGCCTCTGAGCTTCATAGACTCTCCCAAGTGCAAAATTGAAGAGAGAAATCTCTCATTCACTCCTCCACACACTCGAAAACAGGATACGAACGCGACAGGACTACACTAGACCACCTGTAGGAACCCTGCTTCCTTCCCCACAAAGAGAGGTGAAAGTGCCAAGAATTTGCTTCCAAAATGCTCAAGCACTCACGGCAGCGTCACTAATGTGGTAAATTTGAAGCCTTTTCACACCATTTTTTGTCATTTTTTGACCTTTTTTGACCCAGTTTTGGCCAGTTTTGACCCCCGGCGAGCATTTTTCACGGGAAAAATCCCAAACGGACTCCAAAATTCACCAAATTTTGAAAGCTTGATCCTTGATAACCAAAGAACTTTTCCACATCCCTACATTCTCTTTTTGACCACTTCTAGGGTGGTACAAGCATCACCGCAAATCAGGCACCGTAAATAGACATAGACAGTTACTGCATGTCCCAAACTTCTCGAGCGGGATGAGAGTACCCATACTTGTCTCTTGCATTATTTACATTCTAGAAAGCTCAAACACATTCTCTAGAGCCAAAATAAGCCACCTAGAACCATATTCAAGGCCCCGATACCCTATCCGGGCATGTACATGTGTCCGACTGCTAGCACGCGAAAATGTCTTTTCACAGTGTGTACACGTTTTGATCTTGAAACCACTTTGCAAAGATCACAAATGAATATATTTACATATTTTTGTACATATGACCATGAATATAAATGCTACTTTGTACACGCCAAAAGCGATCGATCACCGAGTTTAACGGATACGTTTCTTTCGAGCTCCACCAACTGAAGATAGCATAGACATTGCATGTGTCTTGCGCTTGCAATTGTGATAGCCCAATGGAATGTGTGTGAGTTGATTGATTCACCGGCACATATTACGTGCAGTGTGTTGTAGCTGAACATAATTGTCTAGGCGACGCTCTTGCTCCATTTTTTGATGCTCTGCCTTTGTAATAAGCTTTGACATCTTGTCATTAAGCTGCTTCGTCTTCTCATTGGCTTCCTCTCTGACTTACTGAATTTCTTTGACGTACTTCTCTTGCAATGAAGAATAGGCAGCGCATAGATGTTTTCTTGCTTCCCTTTCATTGAAAAAAGCTGAATGTAATCTCTAGCAGTATCGAAACAGTTCGTCTCTTCCATCTCCAATAAATCATAGTAGCTCAATGACATTACGGAAAGGCGGTGATGCATTGGTCATTTAATCGATAGGGTAAATATGGCCATCAACCCATAAGTTGATTGCCTTGCATCCATGATTCCGTTAGCTGGTCTCCAGCATTGAGATTAGATGTGCCAAGTTGCACAGTTGCATACTCTTGCTCTAAATTAGCGCTTAATCGATATCATTTTGATTTTTTAGTGATGTCTTGCAGTGGTAGGGGATTGAATGACATTGTGTTAGTTAATCAAGCAAATTAGTGAGAATGTGTAATGGTGACTGCTATAAGCAGGTAAAGGTGGCTATGGAGGAAAGAAGTGGTAGAGTTAAGAGAAAAAGATTATGTTGTGGAGGGAAGAAAGAGAGAGAGTGCAGCTCAATCTCCTTTGAATTCAAATTGTTGATCATGACTATAGAGAGAGAAATGCTGCAGCACACAGAGGTAATGGATTTTTCCATTGCACTCAGTTGGAGGTGGAGTGGGAGAAGCATGAGGGGGGGGGGGGGGGGGGGGGAGAGAGAGAGAGAGAGAGAGAGACACACACACACATAGAGAATAAAGGAAGAGAGTGGGAGAGAGGACAGATTTGCAACCTTGGAGGATCTGCACTTTTTTCAGAAAGAGACAGCCAAGAATGTTCCTTAATGATTGGAAGAGGAAGTGACATGAGAGAAAAGGGGGGATAGAGAGAGAGAGAGAGAGAGTTGGTTACCATTTTAGAGAGAGAATGTGAAAAATCTATTTTTTTGGCAGGGGGCTAAAAAGTGCCTCCTTTAATGAGTTCTAAGTGAGAGAGAGTGTTTTATATGTTAGAGAAAGAAGAGGGGTGGGAAAAGGACATTTGAAAATTCATTTACCCCCCTCTCTTTTGGGTTACTAAATAAACTATTTCCAAATTCAAAATATGGAAATGGTTTTTTTTAAAATCTCAGCATAGGCCTTTTTGCCCTCTCTTTTAGGCTTGGTGAAACTTGGCTTAAGCTTTAAGCATTCCCTTAAATTGCCAAATAAAGAGGCCCTCCTATACCCCATTCACTTCCTAATGATCATATTCTTCCACCTCCAGTCCTCTTTTTCACCAAACTAGGTCTCTAATCGAACCATATTCCTATCAGATATCCTCCTCAATCCCGTCTAAGGCACCCAAACTTTCAAGCGATGGGTTCATTAGGAGCATGCACATGGGCTACCCTTTTGCTTTAGATAACGTAAATTTCATTTTCCTTAGGTGGGAGTGCTCAAACCACTTATGTTACTTTCTCTCCTCAATCTATTCTCATAGTTGTTTTGGAGATATATATATATAGAGAGAGAGAGAGAGAGAGAGAGAGAGTCTATATATATATATATATATAGAGAGAGAGAGAGAGAGAGAGAGAGAGTCTATATATATATATATATATATATATATATATATATATATATATAGAGAGAGAGAGAGAGAGAGAGAGAGAGAGAGAGTCTCCAAAACAACTATGAGAATAGATTGAGGAGAGAAAGTAACATAAGTGGTTTGAGCACTCCCACCTAAGGAAAATGAAATTTACGTTATCTAAAGCAAAAGGGTAGCCCATGTGCATGCTCCTAATGAGCCCATCGCTTGAAAGTTTGGGTGCCTTAGACGGGATTGAGGAGGATATCTGATAGGAATATGGTTCGATTAGAGACCTAGTTTGGTGAAAAAGAGGACTGGAGGTGGAAGAATATGATCATTAGGAAGTGAATGGGGTATAGGAGGGCCTCATATATATATATATATATATATATATATATATATATATATATATATATATATATATATATATATATATATATATATATATATATATATATATATATATATATATATATATATATACACACACACACACACACACACACACATAGAGATGCCACAAATGGGGTCTCATTTGACATTATTAACACAAGCATAGCAAGCAGAAGTGGCCTCTTGAGATGCTTTCTAACCAAGTCACTACCACCTCACCATGGATGAAACACCATTAAAGTTAGGATGGTGATGTTGAACCATTTAATTTTACTCCAGAATATTGGAGAAATGGTTGCAAAAGAAGAAAGTTCATGAGGAGGTTGAACATCATTGAAGCGAGCTAGCAAGATAACAAATACTATTATGTGTCCAGAAGCTCTTTTTTAACAGTTGAAGTCACTGCTATAATGCCAATGAAATTGATTAAAAAAAATGTTCATGTTTCTTTATGTGTATCATATTTACATAGTTAACTTTCAAAGTTCATTTAATATTTTCATCATGTCAATCTTTACAAGCAATGTGAGTGTGTATGGGTGTGTGTGTAAAAGAGAGAGAGAGAGAGAGAGAGAGAGAGAGAGTTCTGATAGTAGGTTTATACAAAATAACCATTTTTCCATGTGTCTTTGTTGGAATCTCATGCCAAGAAGTAATTATCCCGTGAGGGATTTGCTTTTACTTGAGCCATGGACTCCTATTATGCATGATAAAAGTTAAAACCATGACTAAGAGAAGAAAAATTGGTAAACTTCAGAAGGAAATAGTCAAAAATCCTCCTACTATTAACAATTTCCCCCTTTAAAAAGATTTTATAAGGTGATAACTAAAACACATGTGGATAATGTAGCGGCCCATTGACAAGAGCAAGCCACCGGATCCATTAGGAAAAATATGAACCCCAAAAGGGCCATTTAGCTTAAGGGGTGATTAAGCACAGACCAATAGGAAGAGAGTGGTGGCCACAGCTATACCCTCCTCACAAGGTATGGTAGTATGGGGCATGGGGGCCTATTTATTCCCCTCTGTCATGCCAAGGGTAGGACTATAGGAGGGCACAGACCTGGCCAAGGGCCGATAGATACACATGTGGTAGAGGGGCTATATGTAGCAAGGCCAAGGGCCTATATATAGGTATGGTTGGGTGGTTATTGGCATGTCTATCTCCCTATGTCCTTTCACTGGTATTAGAGCTCAGGGGAGGAAAGAGCTATGGAGGAGGGAGGAAGACTTTGCAAGTGCTCTCTCTCTCTCTCTCTCTCTCTCTCTCTCTCTCTCTCTCTCTCTCTCTCTCTCTCTCTCGGTTTGTAAGAATTTTTCTAACAAGGGAGGTGCGAGCTGCCGTGGGCAGGCACCCTAAGTAGGAGATGGAGGAGATCTTAGATGCTTGGGCATGACCCCTAAGAGGACGAAGTTGAGGCCGGCAAGAAACAGGGCAGTGGGAGCAGGTGCCTGCAACTAGGGCGGGTTGGAGGCATACCCAAGCGGGCAGGAACAGCCTCTTGCAAGGAGGGGGCGGCTAGAGCTGATTGCGCAAAATGCATCAAGTGAGCAATTGCACCGAGTCTCCATGAGCTGCTGCACCAAACTCGTTTCTGCATGGGGCTCAGCCGAGGCTCACAGCACTCGATAGGAGCACATCTGGTTGACTCGCCATCGCCATACGTAGACACTACATTATTTTCATATTTGGGTGCCCTAAGGCCACCCTAGGGGCTTTTCCCACAGGAGGAATACGCATGCCACCCACCTAGGTCGCTCCCACAGATTCGGCCACACACGTCGCATGCATGGACAATGCAAGCCGTACACAGGCAGAACTCAGAAAGTTCTGATATGACCAAGCTTTGCACGATGGCGTAAAGTTGTACAAGGCGTCATGTATGAGCAGGTCTCGAGAAGGCGGCATCAAACGAACATGCCCTCACAGATTCTACAGAAAGTTTTGGCATGGCCACATTGATTTTTGGAAGATTTCTTTAGCCATACATATTGACCTTGAAGCGACTATCACCATCTCACTAACAAGGCTCGATTTTTGGTGGTTTTTGATGACGTATTCCTATATTGGCAAAGACGATAATGCTCATTGATTCAAAGATCTTTGACACATTGATCCCGTAAAGCAGAGCAAATTGCCGAAAGCACTTAGTTTACTTTTTACACAGTTGTTGCAGCAGAACCACATAAAGGTTTTCATGGAATGTTTGCATGTCAATTCGACATCTAAATTCAAGGAACTTTGAATGCACAAGCTATGTGCTCGACAAGGTCAGGAAGCTACGAGACGAGAATGAGGCATCAAGTGGAAAATTTGGCAAATATGCTTGCAAACATCCTTCTACCTAAGCCATGGAGCTTGCACGGAGCAAGACAGGAATGACATGATGTGCAACATTGGGGATTTTACTCGAGACAACGAGAATCACAAATTGTCAGCAACAATTGGTATTCGACAGGGCCGACTCTGAGCAATAATTGGTCAGTTATTTAGTTGCAGTACGGTAAGTACTATAAGGATTATGGCTTGTACCATAAAGATATTTGGCAGGGCCGACTCGTTATTATACTTCAAGAAATCGACAGGCATTTTGAAGTGTCTGCACCCAATATTGCATTACTCAGATACGCTTTGTTTATGCAATAGTTTATTGGTGATTTTATGTTTTTAGTATGGTATCCTACTTGACAAGGTTCCAGGGACATGGATCCCTATCTCTTTACGGATTGGATACATAAGTATGTCCAAGCCATTTTAGCTTGCTAGGGAGTAGGCAATATAGGTACATGAAGCATCATGGACATCCACAACTATGAGTTGAATTCCATGTCGACCACCACATGAATTTTCACTACGCCAATTTGTCAAGCAAAGGTTGCTTTGATCAAGCAGGGTTTGATAATAGATGACATTTGATAGCTCAGCTATAGATGAGCATCGGGCAATGTTATGACAAAACCGATGCATTCCACAAAGTGAGCACTTCAGGACCATGCATTCATATCAACTTTGACCCTTCATCAGGAGCTGCCCAATCCGATACGGATCTGCAATTGACTCAAACATCAAACTACCATAACTTGTTTACCGGAGCTCCAATCAACGAGCCGTAAAGGTAGGCCAGTAGAGCACATCATGCATTACAGTTCTAGATCATAATCTCTTTCCTATACTCACTTCAAGCATACTCTCTTTTAGCATCATTAAGGCATTGATGGGGGCTTTTCACAAGCCAAGCTCCCATACCCCTCTTCTCTCGTCCCCACCCCATGAAAACCCCCTCTTAGGGAGGGAGTGATAAAAGGCATTGGAAAAAGTAAGAAAAAAAATAAATTATGATTATGTAAATATATAAGAAAGGTAAAACAGGCCACCTCATGCCTGCGGGGTAGCCCATCCCCACCTTGCCTCCTTTTTCTTCACTGTTGCCCCGTCGGGTGTCCCTTTTCCTCTCCTCCACTCAAAAGGTCAACCCCCTCTCTCTTCCCCTTGTCCTTTCTCCTTTCTCTCTCCCCTCAAGCTACCCCACCTCTCACCAATAATGCATTATAACTCACCAATAATGCACCCTAACTCACATGCAACTTACCCTATCTTCCAAAATAGTATACCCCACCCCCTCTTTCTCTCTCCTATCATATCCCATGACCCAATTACCCCCCTCTCTCTCTAAAGGGCGCCATGTCTCTTGTCTTGTAGCTAAATAATCTCCCCCACACTCACACACTCAGTTTCACTGAAAAAGGTGCCCACAGACCCATCCCCACCCGGCGGTTACCTGATTTTTCTTGTGTTCACACACATCTGCACACAGATTCACCTCTGAACACACTCCCCTCTCTCCCCTCTTGTAATTACTTTATTCTCCATGTCACCTCTCACTTTTTTTCATCAACCCATCTCTCTCTCTTAGTCTCTCTCTCATGAGACTGCTATTCTGACACATATACACACAGCCAGACAAGTGGGGCCCACAGTCACATGGCCTATGTAGATAATGATTTCTTCATTTCTAAATTCTAGAATTTCTCCCCCCTCCTCCCCTATATAAAGAGGGGTCACCATCACACTAAGGACACACACCATCACCAAAGAGTACACTATGCACTGTGTGTGCCTAGTGCACACACACACCCCCACACCATCACCATCACCGCAATCACCAGGCTCGTCTTAAGCATGACCTCTACACCCTTGGGCTATGGAAGATGAAGGGAAACTAAATGAAGGATGATGGCCGTAACCCTCGTGCGAGTCTTCGCCATGAACTCCCACCTATCCGCCATGTGCTCTACCACGCTCTCCCTTCTCATTCCCCTACCCTATGCTCCCCATTTCATCGCCTTATTCTCTAAATAAAGCTTGAGGTTTTGTGAGTATGTTTTCTTGCAATGTTTTGCCCATGTGAGGTGTGCGGAATCGCCACCTAGTCTTGTGTTTGGAGTGAGATTGTGTATGTGTGAAGGGTGTGCAATGTGGTGCCTAAGTACTAAGCCGCTATACCCCCTCCCTCACTCTCTCTCTCTCTCTCTCTCTCTCTCTCTCTCTCTCACTTGATCTCATTCCCTTTCCTCTTCATCATTGCTCCCAAGCATCCATCTCTCTTGGATGAAAACTTTGTTATGGTGGTGTGTTGTTTGCGTCCTAGCCACTGAAGCTAGGTGGTGCCCCCTGTTTGCTTTATCATGACAGGCTCGAGGCGCGCCATTCGGTCCCCGGTGTTTTAGAGGCCGTCGGGGTTCGGGATTCGCTTTGCTCCCGTCATTTGGTGCCCCCACGGAGGATCTTTTCATGAAAACCTTCAGTTTACAAGACTGAAACCCCTAAACTATTGTGAATGGATGAATGGCTAGCAGGATTTGCTAATTGGACGATAGAAGAAGAAGAGCTCCAAGCACAACTAGACGAACTCTGCATCTCCATCGAAGCTCGAGTGCCAGGCGTAACGGTAATTGATTTGAAGTGGGAGAGTCAACCAACACGCCAAACCCAGTGGATATACATAGGCCAAGTGCCAAGAAGAAGAAGGAGAAGGTCGAAACCATGTCCGCAACCTACAACCAACCCACAACAACAAAATGGAAGGAGCTCTACACAATAGAGAATCAACACTATTCTACTTTGAGAATCGGGTAACTCAAGTCACCGAGGTAATTATCACAGTCAGTTTTCAAGTCACACTTGATGCTGCAGCACAGATAACGGAATCATTGGCTCACACTCTCACTAGAGAAACTAGGGATCTACTGAGTTTGTTTCATGAAAGAACACCACCCTCTCCCACAAGCTTGGACAGTGACTAAGCGCCTCTAAGCTTCACATGAATCAGTACAACCTACCTCAAGATAGATCACACATACCAACACGTGTACGCTCAATCAAGGTAATACTGGATATGAAGGCTCACTACCAGCACGTCATTGACACCATGCTGGGTGGGGAGCAATTTTTTGAGGTTCTGGCATCAGATCAACCATTTGTCCTACCTTTGGTACAAGGCAATGTACCGTTTGAAGTTTTAATCTATGTCCTAGTATAAGAGGGTATACACGCCTCCTTGTAAAGAAGAAAAAAACTTTTGCAAGTTAAGTAGTGTGTCTTTCTAGCTCTCTCTCAGTAATCATGGCAAGTGTGGCATTTCCAACATTTAAAGGAAAGAAGGGGGAGGATTTGGTAACAGAATTCCTAGATGACTTTGAAGTAGCATGTGTAGTGAGCAACAAAGATACGGATGAATCCCGGGTTAGAATCTTTAAACATCTCATGAAGCTAGAAGCTAGATCATGGTACAATGCACTTCCACAAGCAACCAAGGATGACTGGGAACCCTTAAAAACCGCTTTTAAGAGGCGCTTTGGGGGAGGTACCAATTCAGAAAAGTTGTGGGACAAGTTGAGAGACTTGAAGCAGGAGGGTCTTTTAGAATATGCCACCTATGAGTCCAAATTTGTGGATTTGTGGGAACGGTGGGTTGAGTCACTGGCAAGGGGGGAAGCTGCACCTGATTTCCTAAAAAAAGATCGGTTCACACATGGCTTATGGCCACTTCTCAAGGAGAAGGTGAAAGGTAGATTCCCGGCTACGTACGAGTTAGTCGTTGAGATTGCTCGCCTTAAGGACAAGAAGTTGCGAATGAAAGCGAAAGAAACCGAGTCAACAGAAACAGCAACATCATGTCGACCAGCAACTACGACAACCACCATTCCACCACCACCACCGGCTCTTAGGGTAAGAGATGACCAACAAGATATGTTGGCCCATATTACTGACCAACTACAGAATTTTTCTGTCCACTTAATACAACAAGGGAGGAGTCAAGAAAGAGATCAAGACCCTGGAAGAGCACGACGACAAAACAGGGAGTATCATTGCTACAACTGCGGAGAAGACGGTCACGATATGTACTACTGTCCCAAACCACGACAAAACTATAATAGAGGAGGTAGGAGGAACCAATTTTCACCCCCTAGAGAAAGAACACCCCCACCCCGAGCACCAACCCCACCAACACAAATTCTACGTCCACCCCAGACACCACTACAAGCATCCATTCCACCTCTTCCACCAGCCCCACCACCTGATCGCCCTGTAAACATCATAAGGCTAGAAGAGAAAGGAAAAGCCGTAGTAGTGGATCCACCCAGAGCAAAGGAGAGGGACAAGGGTAAGGAGAAGGTAACCTTTTTAGAACCACTTGAGGCCATGACGGTGAAAAGAGCTAGGAGGGAGAAGGCTACACAATCAGATGATGAGAGAAGCATGAGAGGAGAAACTAGCAAGAGGCCATCCAGGCCACGACGGAAATTGGGCATCACCGACTTCCAGCTAGGGGAAAGTTCTAAGCCCTATGATCTAACATTGGATGTGGTAGAGCAAGGACCGAAGATTACATGGCCACAGCTGCTACATCTTGTACCTAAAGTAAGGCGACAATGGTCTAAAATGGTAAGTACAAGACGCTCCAAAACAAAGGTAGCCGGAGCAATTTCGGGATGCAACATGGATGACATCCTTCCAATTGTCGACGTAAACATAAAAGGAAAGAGGGTTGGAAACACCTACATTGATGGAGGTGCACAAATCTGTGTAATGAGCGAAGCTATGATGCTTTGATTAGGGCTATGTTACCCATCAAAAATCTTTGAACCGTATCTGCCGTATCTCCAAAGCATTCAATCATAAGAAACCTGCTGTGAACCCCGCTAGACTCAAGTGCCCCACTTAATGATGCACACATTTTGACCATCAAGCTCTCTTTAAGGAACCCTGTCAAGCTCAAAAGATGTGAAGGTACTTTATCAATTGTCAAAAGAAGTCAACTGGAAGCCAGCCATGTAATCTTGTTGAACGCATAACCAAAAACTCTTTTGGCTTAGCATAATCTAGAACCAAAACCTTGTACCATGCAGCCTACTACAATAAATAACTGGTACTCTTCAAATCTGCAACAACTGGCACTTTAGTAGTCCACCGGGATTAAAGGATAAACCAATCATTTGACCCCAGTGTTAGCATTTATTTTCTATATAAAAATTGCACCATCCTCCAGGATCATAGGGAAAATACAAGAATTTCCAATTAAGACAGCATAAACATAAATTAACCCACAAATCTTCATGAAATCGGCTTGGATCATATGGCATATAAGTCAATTGCCTCGGACCATGCATATATCTGTCACCTCCTGGGTCAAAAGCTAGCTCAAAATCTCCTACATCATAGGGTAACATGAGATCCCATATAGCATTAGGTATCACTAGATACTGCCAAATCCCTTCTGCAAACTGGCTCATCCAATTGTCAATTATCAATCACAGGTAAGAGCATTGATAGTGCACCTTCACTCTCACTAGTATTGGAATCCCAATCATGCATATATGAATACATCAAGTCTCTCAAAAAATTCTCTTCATTAGGCTTGCAAGATGCATCAGAAAACAATTCTATATCTTGTAGAGGCTCAAAATCAAGTAGAGCATCATCCAACAACTGCATAAGGTCATCATCAGTTGCATCTGAACAAACTTTCTCATGCATGAATCTAGATTGATTGGTATCCTTAGCATCTGTATTTGAGAATCCTTCCAAAGCTTCGTCCAATAAGCAAGATCTAGGTCCACCACTTCAGAACGTTCCTTCCATCTCACACATCTCACGCTGCTATAAACTAAGATTTCCACATATGACATGCATACTAAATACATATGCTGTAAATTTCTCTTAAAGTGTTTCACCCTCATCCAAGTATCTTTGCACTTCTATAGCACAAAGTTCAGCATATGCACATTGAAAATTTCATCTACTACCTTGTTTGTATTATCAGCACAATGAAACCAATCATATTCAACACCAAGAGATTGCACTTCACTATGCACCCCCACTAAATCAACATTATCAACTTCATGATCATTCTACATAGTGTGAGCCCTATGTCACAAAATCTTCATAAAGTAGAAGTCTGCTCTCCCTCTAAATCATCAGCAAATTTAGGATCAGTTTTCCACATTGGTGGCGCTGGGTCACAGAAATTTGTCAATGAAGAAGTCTACACCCCCTCTGAATCAACATTTTTGCATATCTTCAAACACATACTCTTGCTTAACCAAGTCCTCAAAATCTGGTATATCCAAATTTGGTAAATCTGGTATACCCAAATCCATGGTCGTGCTACTCTCAACAACGGCCTTGCTTTGACCTATAACATATGTATCATCAATCAACTCTATGGTAGAATCTGTACCAAAAATATTTTTCTCTAATTCTGAGTCAATAGGCAAAAGTATCAGTTGAAACCAAATCTTCATGCATGTCTACTTGAATATGGTTGCACTCATTCACCTAAACAATATCTTCTTGAGCTTTAGCCACTTCGCTATTTTGATCCCCTCATTTATTTTCCTCCTATACTCTCTGTATAAGTTCTTTGCAAAATTCACTCCATGTATCTTGAGCCTGTTGAGCTTCATCCTCAAAGACTTTTACTTCATGCAAGGCATCTACAAAACCCAGCTTTTTATACACAACTTCAACTATATATTCATCATTAGCTCGTAAGAAGGTAGCATCTTGTACAATACACTCATCAATCATAGCTTCTAATTTTGATCGTATTTGTCCTTGAATATCTGTGTAGTTTGGTAGACGGACTCTGTTCTTGATAGCTTGCATAATGCTCATAACTTACTTGTACAATAGCTTCTTTGAAGTATTCCCAGTTGTCATTGTAGGCTTTGGTAACCTCTTGAATCTGCTCCTTCAAATCTAAACTCACAAACTGCTCAAAGGATCTGATCATTAACTCTTCTAGCATCCCTCTTAACTTTGTTTCTGATTCATAACACTCTAGGTAGCCTTTTGGATCATATCCATCGAAGAATTGTCTCTCATCATATACCGCATCTAAAGCTGCATCCAAAGTTTCATCCATTTGATTCTTCTTCTTCATGGTCTCCATTTTAAGTAGAGATCCTTGAACCAATTGAAACATCTTCAAAAAATCTAGAACTGTTGACTTATCATCATACCATTTCACTTAACTCTTCAATCAACTTCATCATTTGCTTTAATTTATACATCTGCACCTTCCACACCGTCTCGTTTCACGTTGGGCTCACCAAATATGTCGAGGGATATGTATTCAAAACGTGAACGGGGAAGGCGTCGGGCCAAGGCGGACTGTTAACAGCATCGTCACTTGGATCATCTAATAACTAGGAGTTTAAGCTCCCTTTTTGCAGGATTAACTGGTTCACTAATGACATCAGGCTTAACATGATGATTAATCAATCTATAGCTGATGACAATGACAAAAATTCTCTTTTGTCGCTTTATCTGATTCAACTATCCCTTAGATTTTGCAAAACTTCTAAGTCAAAAAAGTTATTGGTTATGCATTCAATAAGGGTTGGCTTCTAGTTGACTTCTTTGGACAATTGATAAAGTATCTTCACATCCTTTGAGTTAGCTCTACTACGAGAACATGAAGTTAAGGACTTGACGACCATTCCGTGTATCGACAGACTAAGGCATACTTGAGCTTGACAGGGTTCCCTAAATCGAGCTTGATGGTCAAGCTGTGTGCTCCTGGAGAGTCTTTTTTGCTTCATAGACGAGCTCGTCCAAGCACCAGAGCTACCAGCACAAGTCAATCTCACCCATGCTCGCTGCCTGCGCGCTGCTGTCTGCCTTGCCCTCCTCCTTTTTTTCTTTACTTTTCCCACTCACCCTTATTTTACCCACTGGGTGTGTGGCCTATGCTTAGGTTTATGGGCGGGCCATTCTTATTGGCTTTGGGCGGCCGGCCCTCGTAGCGGCACCACATTTAACATGCATATCTTATCAAAGCATTGCCAAGCATAACATCTTTCTCGAGCAGTCCTTGACTAACAATATCTTCATGAATTTCACTGTCCATAACAGCATCTTGAATAATTCCACATGCTTCTAAGATGCACGTATAGGTGATTTCACTTGCCGGAAGGCATTCCCTTCGCACTCGGTTGTTTATAGCTTGTATCAGCTTCTCAGACAATGCCAAACTTACCCAGCTCAGCAGTGCCGACTGACACCGGCCTCAAGTAGTATTATCTCATCAAGTCGGACTCTGCCTGACAAGTCGTAAATCCCTTTAGACTTATCAAAATACATAAAATGCATAAAAACCATGCTGAGGAGGCCGTAATTCCAAGATGGCACTCGGATCGAGCCGACCAGACTGGTACAAAACAGGCCCTCGATGAAATTTAATCTGGAGATATCTTGGTAACCGTAACTTTGATTGCTGATCTGAAAAGACCGACGTGCTCCATAAAGTCATCAATTCATGCCCATGCATTCATTTCATCTCTCTCCCCTCAGTTGCAGTTGCCCAGTTTGGTATAGATCTGCAATCGACTTAAACTTCAAACTGCCATAACTTTTGCATCATACCTCCAATTGATGAGCCGTAAAGGCAAGCCGGCAGAGCACTTCAAGCACTACAATTCTAGATCATAATCTCCCATTTGTGGTCACTTCAAGAATACTCCTTTTCAACATCATTAGGGCATCTGATGGCACTTTAAAGCCGTATCTGGCATACATTTACTGTAAAAATAGCTTGTTACCAAGACCTCAACACTGGTCATTAATCAAGTAAGCTTCAAAAAACCTTGACATGCATTCTCCTAGTATCTTTCTTATCATGGAGCAGAGCTGCACGACATCCACCCCCTGTGAACCTGCACTAACTCATATCTTTGGCAACTGCACTTCAATCTGCATCTGCTATATGTATCTTAAGCTCTTTGCCATCAGCAGTCTCATGTAACTGGTAAACATATGAAAAATAAAATAAGGCTTATACCCTATCATCAATGTTCTAGCTTAATCATTATGTAGTTGTCCATCAGAAATATTTGAACTGTATCTGTCATATCTCCAAAGCATGAAATTATAAAAAACCTGTTTAGTGAACCCTGCCATACTCAAGTGCTCCAGTTAATGATGCACACGGCTTGACCATTAAGCTTTCTTTAGGGAACCCTGTCAAGCTCAAGTATGCCTTACGCTGTCTGCACACGGAATGGTCGTCAAGTCCTTTACTTCAAGTGCTGGTAGCAAAACAAACTCAAAAGATGTGAAGATACCTTATCAATTGTCCAAAGAAGTCAAATGGAAGACAACCATGTAATCTTATTGATCGCCTAACCAAAACTCTTTTGATTTACCATAATCGAGAAACCAAAACCTTGTACCATGCAACCTGCTACAACAGATAACTGGTACTCTTCAAATCTTTAACTGGCACTTTAGTAGCCGCAGGGATCAAACGAGAAACCAGCCATTTTCCCCATTGTGATCATTCCTTTAAAATTTTGTACCATCCTCTAGGATCATAGGGAAAATACAAGAATTTCCAATCAGTAGAGCATAAATGTATATTAACCCACAAATTTTCATGAAAACCGCCTAGATCATATGGCATATAAATCAATTGCCCAGGACCATGCATATATCTGTCACCTCTTGGGTCAAAAGCTAACTCAAAATTCCATACATCATAGGGTAACATCAGATCCCATACAGCATCAGGTAGCACTAGATACTGCCATATCCCCTGTGCAACTGGCTCATTCAATTGTCAATCATCAATCACAAGTAAAAGCATTGGCTATGCACCTTCACTCTCACTAGTATTGGAATCCCAATCATGCATACCTGAATACATCAAGTCTCTGGAAAAAATCTCTTCATGAGGCTCGCAAGATGCATCAAAGAAAAATTCTCTATCTTGTAGAGGCTCAAAGTCAAGTAGAGCATCATCCAATAACTGCATAAGGTCATCCTCAGCTACATCTAAACAAACTTGCTCATGCATGAATCTAGATTGATTGGTATCCTTAGCATCTATATTTGAGAACCCTTCCAAAGCTTCGTCCAAAAATTACATAAGGTCTAGGTCCATTGCTTCAGAAGGTTCCTCCATCTTGCACATCTCAGGCTGCTGTAAACTAAGATTTCCACATATGACATGCATACTAAATACACCTGCTGTAAACTGCTCTTCAAGTCTTTCACCCTCATCCAAATATCTTTGCACGTCTGTAGTACAAAGTTCAGCATGCATATTAAAAATTTCATCTAGTGCCCTGTCTGTATCATCAGCACAATGAAACCAATCATATTCAACACCAAGAGATTGCACTTCACTATGCACCCCCTCTGAATCAGCATCATCAAGTTCATTATCATTTTTCCATAGTGTGAGCCCTGTGTCACAAAATCTTGATTGAGAAGAAGTTTGCTCCCCCTCTAAATCATCAACAAATTCAAGATTAGTCTGCTAGATCGATAGCTCTAGGTCACCGAAACTTGTCAAAGAAGGAGTCTGCACCCCCTCCGATTCATCGTCATCACATTCAAGACCAATTTTTTTACTTTGGTAGCTTGGCTTCACAACAACTTGTCAATGAAGGAGTCTACACCCCCTCTGAATCAACATTTTGCAGATCTTCAAGCACATATTTTTTCTTAACCAAGTCCTCAAAATCTGGTACATCCAAATTCGATAAATCTGGTATACCCAAATCCATGATCATGCTACTCTCAACAGCACCAGCCTGGCTTTGACCTATATCGTCTGTATCATCATTGAACTCTATGGTAGAATTTGTGCGAGAAAAGTTTTTCTCTAATTGTGAGTCAGTAGAGCATATTCACCTGCACGATTTCTTCTTGAGGTTTAGCCACTTCATTGTTTTGACCTCCTGATATCTTTTACTCATATACTACATGTATAGGTTCTTTGCAAAATGTGTATCCTAAAGTGCATGGGTAGATTCTTTGCAAAATTCACCCTGTGTATCCTGAACTGCATTTGTAGTTTCTTTGCAAAATTCACCCTGTGTATCCTGAATTGCATGTGTAGATTCTTTGCAAAATTCACCCTGTGTATCCTGAAGTTGTAAAGACTCACCCTCAAAGACTTCTACTTCATGAACAACATCCGCAAAACCCAACTTTGCATACACAGCTTTAACTATGTCTTAATCATTAGCTTGTAAGAAGGTAGCATCTTGTACAATACACTCATCAATCACAGCTTCTAACTTTGATCATACTTGTCGTCGAATATCTGTGTAGTTTGATAGACTTAGACTCTGTTCTTGATAGCTTGCATAAATATCATAACTTACTTGTACAATAGCTTCTTTGAAGTATTCCCAGTTGTCATTGCAGGCTTTGATAACCTCTTGAATCTGCTCCTTTAAATCTGAAGTCACTAACTTCTCAAAAGATCTGATCATTAACTCTACTAATATCCCTCTTACATTGGTTTCCAACTCATAGCACTCTAGGTAGCCCTCTCGGTCGTATCCATCAAAGAATCCCCTCTTGTCGTATACCACATCTAAAGCTGCATCCAAAGATTCATCCATTCGATTTTTCTTCTTTACGGTCTCCATTTCAAGCACAGATCCTTGAACCAATTGAAGAATCTTCAAAACATCTAGAGCTGTTGACTTATAATCAAAACCGTTTGAACTTAACTCTGCAATCATCTTCATCATCTACTCTAAATTCTCCATCTTTACCTCCCACCCCGGACCGTTTCACGTTGGGTTCACCAGGTGGTAAGGCTATATTTGCTCGAAATGTGAGTCAGGTCAGCGTCGAGTTGCTAGTTGTGGGAGAAGAGAGAAGGAAAAGATACACCACACCACCAAGTAACCTCTTCAAAACAGAAACAAAGTGCTAAATTAATTGAATCTCATGATGCCGACAAAGTCCGACGCACAATAGCCAAGGTGGTGTTGTTAACAACACCGTCAACTTAATTAATTGCAAATTATGGAGTTTAACCTCCCGTTTACAACATCTAGGCCAAACTAGTTTGGCCTGAAGTGATTCAAAATGTCCACCGGTGTTTGGAGTTGATGAACGAAAGACTAAACATGTTGAACTACCGCAAAAAGTTTCCCTGTGTTGCTAATTCTGCTTCTTTCTACTTATTATCTCAATCAGGAATGGCTTCCTCTCCGCAATAGAGAGAAAGAATCCGCTTTGCTGAGCTTTAACCCTTTGGCTTGCTGCCTTCGACTCCTTGCTTGTCTTCTTTGCCTTGCCA
Source organism: Adiantum capillus-veneris (assembly GCF_014529385.1). Lineage (NCBI taxonomy): Eukaryota > Viridiplantae > Streptophyta > Polypodiopsida > Polypodiales > Pteridaceae > Adiantum > Adiantum capillus-veneris. The sequence goes on along the minus strand of NC_140955.1, from coordinate 122,172,631 downwards.
AGAACAAGAGAGAGAAAGAGCAAGCTTTCCTCTTCTCCTTGCTTTGGTAGCCGAGGAAGAGAGAGAGAGAGAGAGAGAGAGAGAACCTCCCATGCTTGCTTCACCTTGCTTACCCAAGAGCGAGGTCGAAAGGTTTCTCAACTACACACACACACACACACACACACACACACACACACACAGAGAGAGAGAGAGAGAGAGAGAGAGAGAGAGAGAGAGAGAGAGAGACCTCTTATGCTTTCGATCTCCGCCAAGCTCCACTCCTCCCTCCTCGATACCTCTTTCCCGTTGTTCTTCTTCCCTTGCTTGTAACTCTCTTTCTCTTCTCGTCACCCTTTTTTATGCTCCAAAAACAAAACCGCTAATAATAGCCTCCCCCCCCCCCCCCCCCCCCCCCCCTCCCCCCCTAGCAATGACGAGGCTGTCGTTGCTAGGGAGCATAGGAATCGGCCCTTGTTGACATGGCAGGTGACAGCTGGAGGTGCTCCAAAGCCGGTAGGAACGGAGCCAACTTTGAGCGTCTCTCCCTGGGGAGTCTTTTTCGCTTCATAGCCGGGCTCGTTCGAGCACCACAGCTACCAGCGCGAGTCAATCTCACGCATGCTCGCTGCCTGCGCGCTGCTTGTCCGCCATGCCCTCCTCCTGTTTTCTTTACTTTGCCCACTCACCCTTATTTTACCCACTGGGCGGGCGGCCTATGCTTAGGTTTATGGGCGGCCATTCTTATTGGCTTTGGCGGTGGGCCCTTGTAGCGGCACCACATTTAACATGCATATCTTATCAAAGCATTGCCAAGCATAACATCTTTCTCAAGCATTCCTTGACTAACAATATCCTTCATGAATTTTATTGTCCATACCAGCATTTCGAATAATTCCACATGCTTCTAAGATGCACGTATAGGTGATTGCACTTTCCAGAAGCCATTCCCTTCGCAGTCAGTTGTTTATAGCTTGTATCAGCTTCTCAGATAATGCCAAAATTACCCAACTGAACAGCGCCGACAACTGACACCGGCCTCAAGCCGTGGACTCTGCCTAACAAGCCATAAATCCCTTTAGACTTCTCAAACTACATAAAATGCATACAAACCCTGCTAAGGAGGCCAAAATTCCGAGATGGCACCCCGATCGGGACGACCAGACTGGTGCAAAACTAGCCACCAGTGAAACTTAATCTAGCGATATCTCGATAACCGTAACTCCGATTGCTGATCTAAAAAGACTGACGCGCTCCACAAAGCGAGCTTCAAGCCCATGCATTCATTTCATCTATGTCCCCTCAATTGCAGTTGCCCAATCCGGTACAGTCTGCAATCGACTGAAACTTCAAACTGCCATAACTTTTTCATCGTAGCTCCAATCGATGAGTCGTAAAGACAGGCTGATAGAGCACTTCAAGCACTATAGTTCTAGATCATAATCTCCCATATGTGCTCGCTTCAAGAAATCTCCTTTTTAGCATCATTTAGGTATCTGTTGGCCCTTTAAAGCAGCATCTGGCATACATTAACCGTAAAAATAGCTTGTTACTAAGCCTTGAACACTGATCATTATTCAAGTAAGCTTCAAATAAGCTTGACGTGTATTTTTGTGGTATCTTTCTTAGCATGGTAGCGGAGCTGCACGGCAACGGCTAGTTGATTGGAGCTACGATAAAGAATTTATCGCAGTTGGAAGTTTAAGATGATGCAGATTTGTACTGGATTGGAAAAGTGCAATTGAAGGATCAGAGATGAAGTGAATGCGTGGGCTTGAAGTGCTCACTTTGTGGAGCACGTTGGTCTTTTCAGGTCAGTGATCAGACGTACGATTACCAAGATATCGTCAGATTAAATTTCACTAGGGTCGGTTCCGTACCACGGTCTGATCCGCTCAGTCGGTGGGATGTAGGAAATTTTGGGCTTCAACCAAGGAATTTTGGAAAAATATGCCTCACTTGGCAATGCTTGACTTGAGTTGCATGCCACATGGCTAATCGAGACACACATGCATTGGAAGTTAAATATACTAAATGTCGTGCCCGTACGGAAGCACATAAGAATTCTTGATGTGCTTTGAGTTCGACGATGTCGTCTCTTGGAGCGCAGTGCAAAATTATGCCTTATGTCTATGGCAAAGAAGTTTGGGTAGTTTTAATCGAATGCGAAGGGAAGGCCTTTCCTAAATGCAACCACCAATGCGTACATCTTGAAGGCAAGTGGCTATACAACCCATTGAAATGGGCAAATAAGTTCATGATGATATTGTCAGTCGGAGGCTGTTGAAAATGGAATGGGTATTGGGGAAATGCTTGTGTTGCTAGGCATGCCAAATGTGGTGCCCTTATGACTTGAGGGGAAAAATAGCCACCCATAGGAGAAAGCAAACGTCCATCCATAGGAGTTGTGGCACCCAATATACACAAAATGAGGCCGCCCAAGGGGGGAGGCTTGAGTGGGAAAAGGGTAATGGAGTGGAGAAAAAAATGGGCAAGATAGCAAGGACGAGCCCGGGCAGAGAGAGAGAGAAGCTCGATCACATCGCACGCTCTGATGCCTGGATGGCGACGGGCATGAAGACGAAATTGCTCAGCTTGCCTTGGCGTTCCTTTTTGGTACCGCTCCTGCCACATTTGGTGCTGCTGTAAACCCAAGACTGCCACATCATCACCCCTACTCCCACAACAATGATGCCGTCGTTGTGGAAAATAAAAGGGAGAATTGCTGTAAAAAAGGGAGGGGGGGGGAGGGGGGGATGAAGGGCATGCAGGTGATGAGGGTTATGAAGAAGAGAAAAGAAGTGGCACGAGGCATCAAGGAGGAGGAGGACTTGACGGGCGTGGATGAGCAAGGAGAGGATTGAAGAGACGCTCTCTCTCTCTCTCTCTCTCTCTCTCTCTCTCTCTCTCCTCGTGTTTGAAGAAATAAGGAACGAAAGGAACTCTCATGCTTGAACAAAGAAGGAAGGAGCTCTAGTACTTGAGCTAGGGAAGGAAAGGCTCTCTCTTGTTCGTGAAAATAAGCAAGGTGCTAAAGTGTCTCTCTCTCTCAAAAGAAAAGTATGGAGATCTCTCTCTCGGAGCAAGCAGGAGGATCTCTCTCATCCATGAGTAAGCAGGTTTCTCTCTCGGATCAAAAGCAAGGTTGAGCCTCGATTGAGGAGGTTGCATTGCATGAGAGAAGGGTACTCGAGAAAAGGAAATCAAAGGCATACAGAGCTTGAAGGCAATGAAAAATAATTCAATTAGAGGAGAAATTCAAAGCTTGTGAGTGTCAATTAAGACAGTGCAAAGAAAATTGAGTAGGAAGCTGCAGAATATTTGACAATAACCGAAGCAATATGGTAATATGGTCTTGCTTGCATAAAATAAAGATGAAGTGTTTTTCAGCATGTGGACTGCAGTCTATCTTTTTTATATGCTATGCACTTTGGTACAACATGTATCAAGCTTGTCTTTGAGCTACAAGGTTGGTGGCTTATTAACAATGTAAATAAAGGAAATGGACCTTTTTGACATCACCCAAAATGATAGTGGCTCTTTTTCTAGCTTCACATGTAGTGGAAAGCTAGGTTCTGAAGACAATTGGAACTTGCCACACCAGCAAGAAAGCCTTAGATGGAGGACTCTTGGTATGATCTTGTAGATCATAATCCTAAGTTTTCTCTTAGAAGCAGCCAAGATAGTCATTTATCCTTTCGCTTATGGTGGTTACAAATCCTACCCTTTCTGGCAGGATGTAAGGACATGGGTCCTATGGGAAAGGCCACCGGCAGGACCGGACAGTGTGTACGCTAGGAAGAGGCTATAAGATAGCACGGTTGGGTGGAGACTAGCACACGCATTACCACCGCCCTTTCACTGGTATCGGAGCTATTTTGGGAGAAGGCTAAAAGCGACTTGCATGTGCATGTGACGCCCTGCTTCTATCCCATGCTCCGCAGACAACGACGTCTCCGTTCTGCAACAAAAAGAAGACATGCATAGTTTTTTGTGCGAGCAATGCGTGGACAGACAGCAACATCCGACCACCCTCCACAAAAAACCACCAAGGAGGGAGACCAAGGCAAGCTTGATGGCATCGAGGCTCCGAAGGATTCCGTTGGCGCCGTTGGCTGCGTGTGTAGGAAGGCTCGCTTAACCGTTGCATGAAGGAGGGTTGAAACCACCCATGAGGATAAGAGGCCAACCTTTTACCATCAAGATCTTGGTCCTTGTTGTGTATAACAAGGATAGATAGTCTAATTGTGCTGAAAGGAAAACTAGAAGGAAAGGGAAAGCTTCAAACTTGAAGGAAGTAGTTTCACCCTTCCTTTTCACTTCTTGGAGGAAGGCAAGTTTTCCTCCAAAAATTCTATTTTCCTCAATGAGGTAGCTTCAAAGTGAAGAAAAGCCTTCACAAAAACGACGAGTTTTTGTGAAGAATCATCAAAGGTGTCCTTACAACGAACGACAAGTGAAGCTCTCAAATTCCCGCAAGGCGAGGTTCGCACACAACGCAAATCGCGGAGCATACAAAACACAAAGACTGCAATTTCTCAAGGTACAAGATGTTGTTTTTTTCTCTCTCTTTGCATTAGTGTGTGTTTACCATGGCCAGTGAGGATATCCCACCTACACACACGTTTGATTTTGAGCACGTAGATCAAAATCAGGGCACCATAGGTGCTGCTGACACTAATATGCATGATGATGACGATCTAGGAGATCATGGGCTTGTAGATATGGCTTCTTTCAAGACTTTTGAACATCGCCAAAGCGTACTTGAAAGAAACCTCTCTGCACTCAATGAAAATGTTACCAATCTTACGGAGTTACTTGTGAAATTTATGAATTCACAGAAAACTCAAAGAGCCACAAGTGGCACGGTTCAAGGGAACCAAGCTCCCACGACTCAAGGATTCCAAGAGACAAGTTCTGCAAAAGATGTAGAAGGTAGCAATGCAATGCTTAAGAATATCACAATTCCTGAGTTTCACGAGGAAGAGAGTGACCGCAACAAGGATGCGCTCAATATGTTCTTACACAAATGGAGTGATATTCGTAGATTGAGACACACCCCGGATATAAGAGACGGCTGTGGAAACAAGGCTATCTCTTAAAGGCCAGGCCTATAAATGGTGGATGACATTCTCAATAGATGCTCGTCCTCCATCTTGGGCTACGTTTCAAGCTTCTTTCTCCAAAGAGTTTTTGGACTCCAATAAAGAAGATAAAAATTGGTTAGCATGGGATGCATGCCGCATGTCTGTCCTCTCTCTCACATAGTACCTTTCGAAGTGTCGGGAGATCATATTAAAATTACAAAGGTTTAGATGAATTCCAAAATATATTGGGTTTTAATAGGGGTCTTGACAAAGACTATTGTCTTCATGTCAAGACCCAGCATCCAAAAATTTTTGAAGAACCCATTAGTCATGCGCAAAGATATGATGATGACCAAGAGAGGAAAGGAAATGTTCCCTACTCTAAGAATACTTTAGCTAAGAGAAATGTGGCTAAGAGCTAATGGCAAGGTAGATCTCCCACATGTTCTAAGAGGAATAAGAGACAATCTACCTCTCCACGTCCACAAGAAGCTAAGAAGCTAAGCAATCACGAGATACTCCGCGTGGGTCTCTCAGCACTATTGATTTTGAGCGTGTAAAGAAACACAATTTGTGTTTTAGATGTCTTTCGGACCAACATAACAAGAAAGATTGTCCTCTTTTGCAAGGCAAAGTAAAGGCAGTATACACCTGGTCCAACGCCTCACATTAGATTCATCTCCTAAATATTGTGTTGTAGAGGTTCTTCATATGGAAGAAAAGCACAAGTGTTGTGTGCCTGCTTCAATGTGGCAGCCCACCTTTGGCCCCCATGATTTGATTCGCATGCATGGCACTATTACTTTGTGTTTTAGATGTCTTTCGGACCAACATAACAAGAAAGATTGTCCTCTTTTGCAAGGCAAAGTAAAGGCAGTATACACCTCGTCCAACGCCTCACATTAGATTCATCTCCTAAATATTGTGTTGTAGAGGTTCTTCATATGGAAGAAAAGAACAAGTGTTGTGTGCCTGCTTCAATGTGGCAGCCCACCTTTGGCCCCCATGATTTGATTCGCATGCATGGCACTATTAACAGACAACGTGTTCGTATTTCAGTGGATGATGGTGCAACTCATAACTTCTTGAACTATAAGCTAGTCAAGAAATTGAAGCTTACACAGACTCCCTGCTCTCACAAGTATGTGGTGGAGCAGATGTCTGGGAATGATAAAGAAGTATGGGACACGGTAGTTCAAGGGGTTGAGCTTATTGTTCAAGATCAAACAATGACCCTTGACTTCCAAGTTATGAACATGGACCGTGCTGATGTAGTTTTAGGACGGGAGTGGCTGCATGGTTTATGTAACATATTGCACACTAGTTATGAACACAACTCCTTATTCTTTATGGCCAATGGTAAACATGTGCTTTTTCTTGGTGAGAAAAATATACCATTTGCACCTCTTATATGTACAGCTGAGCTTTCTATTTTGCAAAAAGAAAATTTAAAAGATGAAGTCTTTTTATAATACTGCTTGTCTCCAAGTCTTGTGAATTCTCAAGAGCAAAGTGCGGTGAATTCTAGTAATGATATGCAAAGTGCAATGAATTCTACTGATAAACAAAGTGTTAAAAAATCTAACGAGCAAAGTGCTCTCAATTTTAATTCTATAGCAACATGCAACTGTTGTAAAACAAACATTACAAGAATTACAAGATTCTCCATCCTAGCATAACTCTAGTTTACTTTCTCCTTTTGCATGGTAAAAGATGACTTACTTACTCACAAAGTATAGTGATGTGTTCTCAAGTGATTTACCACCGGGTTTACCCCCTACACGTGATGTGCAACATGGCATAAATGTCTTGCCAGGCATTAAACTGGTGAACCGCATTTATCATATGAGTGCTAAAGAAGCCAAGCAGGCTGAGAGTCAGTTGGATGACTACCTTGCTCGTGGTTTCATTAGACCTAGCACTTTTCCTTGGGCATCACCAATTCTATTGGTAAAAAAGAAAGATGGTACTATGAGCATGTGCGTAGATTATTGTGGATTAAATGCGATAACCATAAAAAACAAGTATCCTCTACCTCAAGTGTATGAGTTGTTTTATCAACTCCATGGGGCAAGATACTATACAAATATAGATCTTCGTTCAGGATACTACCAGGTACGTATCCTACCGCAAGATATCTCCAAAACTACCTTTAGAATATGGTTCGGGCGTTTTGAATTTGTTATGCCTTTTGGTCTAACCAATGCTTCAGCTACATTTATGACACTCATGGATAGTGTCTTGTGTCCCTATCTTGGAAAATTTGTTTTGGTTTTCCTTGATGAAATTCTCATTTATAGTAAGACTAAAGATGAACACATAGAACACTTACGATTAGTGTTTGAACAGCTACAAGATCACGCGCTGTATGCTAGCCAAAGCAAGTGCGATTTCTTTAAAACAATGATACATTCCCTTGGTCATGTGATCTTTTATTATGGCATCCAGATGGACACTGACAAGGTCGCTGCCATTCTTCGATGGCCACATCCCAACATGGTTGAGGAGCTTCAAATATTTTTAGGCATGGCTTGATTTTATTGACAATATATCCGTGACTATGCCAATACCATTGTTCCTATGACGGATCAACTTAAAGAAAAAGGTAAGACCTTTTCTTGGAAAGAATCCCACAAATGCAGTTTTGAGCAGCTCAAGGTAGCTATAGCCACTACTACCTTCCTAGCAATCGTTGACCCACTTAAGCCGTTTGTGGTAGAGAGTGATGCTAGTGATAAAGCCATTGGTGTGGTACTTCTTCAGGAGGGAAAACCTATAGCCTTTGAAAGTAAAAATTTAGATAGAGCTCAACATAATTATTCTGTCTATGAGAGAGAGATCTATGCCATTATTCACGCTTTATGAAAGTGGCGACACTATTTATATGGTGCTGAGTTTGAAGTAGTTTTTCACCATGAGAATATCAAATGGTTTATTACTCAAACAGACTTGAAGGGCTGTAAAGCTAGATGGCCGTCAAAAATCCTTCAAGATTATGATTGTAAGCTACGATATTGCAAGGGGCAATATAATGTAGTAGCGGATGCACTAAGTCGGATGTCTCAGATTAATTCACTTGCTTTCACAGAACTAAAGAGTGGATTTTTGGAGTCATTATGTGTCAAGTGTGCACAAGATCAATCATATGCTAAAGTATGGAGTGCAGTTTTCAAAAGGGATCCCTCACACTCACATGTCTCTAAACAGCCAGATCAACATGTCTCTGCACGCGCAGATAGAAACTCCAACACACAGAGCTCCACCCCTATTCAAGAAGAGCTTCAGCGACGAAAGAATTTTTCCATTGATGATGGCTAATTACTCCACAAAGGTAGAGTGTGTGTGCCAAAGGACTCAGAAACTAGGTGCCAAATCTTATTTGAGTGTCATGATAGTCCAAGTGTTGGTCATCCAGGTATATGTAAGACATATGCCTTAGTTCGACGGCAATTTTATTGGCCGGGCTTAAATCATGATGTTCAAGAGTATGTACTGAACTGCCAACAGTGCCAAGTTAATAAGGCAGAGCACCTCAAGGTAGGTGGCCTTTACATCCTTTAGAGATTCCACAAGGTAAGTGGGAGAGTATCTCTATGGATTTTGTAGTAGGACTACCTACTACAAATCGTGGCCATGATTCCATTTGGGTAATTGTAGACCATCTCACAAAGATGGGTCAATTCATTCCCACTAAGACTACGGTTAAGACACAGAAATTAGCACGGCTATTTGTAGAGCATATATATAAACTCTACGGTCTTCCAGCTAGTATCATTAGTGATAGAGATCGAAAGTTCAATAATCACTTCTAGAGAGCTGTGTTCCAAAAGTTGGAAACTAAAATTAATCTAAGTATGGCTGATCATCTAGAAATGGATGGTCAAACAGAAAGAGTTTATTTCATATTGGAATTTTCTTATAATAGTTCAAAGCATGTAACTACAGGGTTTAGTCCATTTATGCTTTTGTGTGGATTTCAACCTAGATCACCCGTTATGGTGGGGTTGGCTAAGGAGAAGATACAACAAGCAAAAGATTTTCTGCAAGACCATTTTGACATGCTTCGAGTTTCTCAATAGAATGTTAAGCAAGCACAAGATCGATATAAGAAGTACGCAGATGACCATCAATGTCTTGCTACTTTCGAAGAAGGAGACAAGGTTTTCCTCAAAGTTCAAGAGCATTCAGAAATTTTGAAGACATGAAAAGTTGTTAAACTTTCACCACGCTATTATGGACCATTTACCATTCTCAAACGTATAGGTCAAGTGGTCTATAAGTTAGCTCTTCTAGAGCACTCACGAGTTGATCCTGTTTTTCATGTTAGCCTTCTACAAAAACAGCTAGGGCAGAATGATAATGTCATTGACACAGGTGTGTTGGTTGACCTTATCGCACCACCAAGCATTCCTCATGAGCCCAAAAATATTTTGGATTCTCATGAAATTTGAACCAGACATCATGTTAGACGACAAGTGTTGGTAAAATGGCTAGATAGACCTGAAGAAGGTTCTACATGGGAGAATGTCTCCGCACTTAAGAAACGTTTTCCTATGTTCGTTTTCGAGGACGAAATCCATTCTCCTAGGGGGGGGGGGGCAATGTAAGGACATGGGTCCTATGGGCAAGGCCACCGGCATGACCAGACAGTGTGTATGCTAGGGGGAGTCTATAAGATAGCACGGTTGGGTGGAGACAAGCACACGCATTACCACTGCCCTTTCACAAGAGGTAGAAAGTTCTATTGTTAGGACATTGCAGGTGACTATCCTATTCTTTAAATGGGATCCTGGAGGATATTGGCACAAAATTTTGAAAGCCATAGACCACCCTCTCTCTCTCCCTCTTGCTTGGCTTATCTCCCTCTCTCTCCCCTCCATTATCCAAAGCGGCCAACTCTCACTCTTTTGATCATAACTCGCTCATTTGAACTCCGATTTAGGTGATCTATAGCCTCAATCGAAGAGCACAAATCCCTCTATGCATTGATGTAAAGATTTTCTTTTTTGAGTAAATTGAAGGCTTTTTTGTAATCTCAGAATTGAAAAAACTGTCGAAACTTTGCATTTTTGTTACCGACTTGAAGGCAATGTCGGACAAAACTCGCAAGGGTGGAAAATCCACACACTCCATGGACAATGATGCAAAATATCCAAGGAATTTGGATTCTAATCCAACCACAATGTCTACAACAATGGAAGCAATGATCATGGATTACTTGGTCTCATTACAAGAAACCATCAACAAGCAAGGTGAAGAGTTGCACACACTTGCAATGGAGAATTGCACTTTAAGAGTGCTCGTTCTGGAGAGTGAGCACCTCAGAAGGTTCTTGAAATGCAAACAACGTGCTTTATGCATCTTGAGAATGAAGTTCATGAATGTAAGTGCTCTCTTGTGGACATGAATGTATTGAAAGAGCCCTTGAGCAAATTTGAGAGTGATCATGTATTGAAAGAGGAAATGATAGATAAAATACGACATAATGTATGTGAGATGAGAAATGCATCCAAACCATGGGCTGATATATGTAAGGATAATGTGGTTTCTACATCTTCTATCATGCAAGCCATTCTCCAAGCAAAGAATGTAGAGAATGTGGATACTCAAGAATTGCAAGAATGACAAAAACGCTCAAGAACATTGTCATTCGTGGAATCAAGGAGAAAAGCATGGAAACACCCCAATCTCTTACGATTTCTATTGAAAGAGTTTTTTGCTACATACTTTGGCATGTATGGAATCATGGCTTATGGTGCACATCGAGTTGGAAAACAAGGAGTCCCTTGCTCAGGAGAAAGACCTATTGTATGTACCGTGGTTGATGAGGTAAAGAGAAAGATCATCCTTGAAAATAGTTGGATCTACCTCAAAGAAACGGGTTGTAATGTATATGAGGATCGCACTCTTATGCAACAAAATGTACGTCTCAAATCATATGAGGAAAGAAGCAAGAAGGTTAAGGTGTCATCTCAAGAAGAAAAGTCACTTGAAGAGGATGCAAGTCCATCCAGCAAATAGGGACACATGATCTATGAGACCAACTAATGCTTGCGAATAAGCTTTTGGATTTGTAACGGGTATCCATGGAATGCGAGAATTGGAATTGATGAGCATACCAATGACTTTGATGTGATACTTCTTGTCGAAAAATGGGAGCATGATGTGCAATGAATTCTTGGATTTGACAAATACGATGTGCATTATTTGATGTGGGCCAAAAATGCAAATCAACGTAGAAACCAAGGAGAGGTAGCATGTATGACCAAAAGGGTTTTGAAAGATGTTTCCATTGTCAAAGAAGATAAGTATAAATGCTACTTATGGCTAGAAATCAGCCCACCAAATGGTCAAGTCATGTTTGTGGCTGGTTGCTACATTCCTCACTATGACTCCAACTTTTATGCTTGCTTGGATATGGATAGAGATCAGCCCTTTGTTGAACTAGAGAAAGACATTTCCCATTACAAGGACCAGGGTGAAATCATTTTCTTTGGAGACATGAATGCTCGCAAAAATATGTTACAACACGACACACAACAAGTCAACATGCCTCATGTCTCAAGAAGAATGGATGAATCATACATGTATAATCGAAGTTGTAATGATGCAAAAGAAATGGATCACTATGGAAAGTCACTTCTACATATGTGCAATAGTACTGAAATGCTCATTGTAAATGGTGTATCTCTATGGCAAGGCACCAATGACTTTACATGTAGAAATCACAATGGTGATAGAGTGATTGACTATATGTTGTTTTCGGAAGCCATTCGGGAATGCATACAAAGATTTACACTTGGTGAATAGAATCCGGAATCGAATCATAGGATGTTATGTATTGACCTCAAGTGTGGTAAAAGACCCGAGCATGTAGCCTCCAATCATGATGTGAATCATTTGTACCTACATCTAGACTTCAAACAAGCACTTATATATGCTGATATGGTGGATCAAATGTACAGAGCATCAAGAGAGCCCAACATTAAATTGCAAGTGGAAAGTTTTCAAAGAAGTAATTTGCTCTTGTGCAAAGGAATGATTTTTGATGAAACACATGTCTTGCAAAAGGTCTAAGCATTAGGAAAAGCATGGGGTCTAGGAGGGCCTCTTTATTTGGAAGTTTAAGGAAGTCAAACCTTTAGTATTAAGAAAGTAATCAAAGGATAGCTTTTGAATTCAAACAGGAAAAATAGCTAGTTTATTTGAATTCAAATTTTCCTCCCAAAATGGAATTTAAAATCTAGCAGGTAAAACCATATCATGTAGCACATCTATGGAAATATCTCAATGCATAGATTACCGATCTATGATCTCTGTTCAAATCGGAGATCATGTGTGGGAGTTATGGAAGGCTAAAAATCATAAAATTGTCCACCTCCTTTTTGGGGGGGAAAGTGCATCCTTTGACTAATCTTACACATCTCTTACACACCCACCATTCTTGCACACATGGTGTACACCTATTCGTTAAAATGTTAATCAGCTCCATAAGCTCATGGCAAGTCAAGAGGCCCTTCTAAACCCCATCCTATTCCTAATGAAGGGTAGCACCAAGAAGAAATGGTTTGACATGGAATGTAGTCAAGCCCAAAAACACTTGCTAAGGTTGGATGCAAGCAGAGACAAGGAAGTTTACTTGGAACGTTCACACACATACAAAGAACTTGTTCAAAAATAGAGGAGAAGGTGGGAAGTCAAAAAACAACTTCTTTTAGGGCAAGAGAAAGCACATGCATGTGGTAAGTTTTGGCAAAATCTAAAATTCAAGTGTATTGAGAGCTTTGGTGACTTGATTCTTGAGGATATGTACACGCATTGCAAGAACCTCTATGAGAAACCCAATGTTGATAAGATGGAGTGTTGTAGCTCCCTTTTGTTTATGCCTCCCTTCTTTACCATTGAAGATGTATGCCATGCGCTTGAGAAACTTGCTACTCGCAAGGCAGGGGACCTTCAAGTTGTCAAGGCTGAAATGATTAAATGGATAAGCAATAACACACGATATTGGATATGAAATATGTTTAACCTTGCACTTCAGCATGGCATGTCTCATGATTGGAGTGCAAATTGGATCAAACATTTGCACAAAGGAGGAAATGTAAACAATGTGAACAACTATTGCACTATATTGGTTGGTTCTTTGATGGCAAAGTTACTTGGATGTATCATGGAGATGAAGATAAGTGAATGTTCTGAAAATAATGACAAACATGTGCTTGGCCAAGCAGGCTTTTGAAAGCATCATAGCACTATTGATCACCTTGTCACTCTTCGAGTTCTTATGGAAGCATCTCGATTGATAGAAAAAAAGTTGTATTGTTACTTTGTGGATTTCAAGAAAGCTTTTTGACATGGTACCGCGAGGAAATCTTTGGATACGTATGAAAAGCCTTCAAGTGCCGAGAGAATTTATGCATGCAGTCTTTCACATCTACCAAAAAGTGATACGTCGACTACGTATGGGAGATGGAATTTCAGAATTTTTTACAAGCACCATTGGTGAAAAACAAGGATGCCCACTTTCCCCAACCCTCTTTGGGATACTCATTGATGAATTGGAATGCATGGTTCTTGATTTTATGCAACAAGAATGCATAGAAGAGGTTAAGATCAGAAATGTGGTGATCATGCTTTTGCTTTATACCGATGATGTAGTGCTCTTGGCACATACCTTAGAAGATGCACAAAAGCTTATGAGTGTCTTAGAACGCTTTTGCCTACATAGTGGGCTCATTGTGAATGGATCCAAGACCAAGCTTATTCTTGTAAAGACCCTCAATGACAAAAATCCATGCATTGTATACAACAATGAGCAACTTGAAGTGGTAGATCGCTGCAAGTACCTTGGCCTTGAGGTTCCATCCAATCATGAATGGAAGGATTGCACAATGCATCGCTTGGAAGCTGGAAAGAGGGCTTATTATGAATTTGAGAATATGTGCAATGCTAGAGAGAACAAGTGTTGGACTCTCAAAAAGTACCTCTTTGACACATTAGTGACACCGGTGCTTCTTTATGGAGTGGAGGTGTGGGGTGGTAGCATCGGGAATTCTACTTGGAAAGAGTTTGAGAATGTCCAAAAGCATTTTTGTACCCACTTTCTCCAAGCCAAGACACAAACACCCTACATGCTCTTGCTTCTTGAGTCCAGATTGCTTCCCATTGAGGTCTTGGGCATGCAAGGGTTGTGGAGTACATGCTTAAGATACAACCTAGACCTCTGTATCGACTTCCTAGAATCGCATATGAAGCAATTCAAACGGTCCAAAAGACATGGAAGAGCAAAATAGTAAGTTCGGGGTGGATGCTTGACATCAAGAAATGGTTTGGAAGATGGGATGCATGTCACTTGGTCAAGGATGCATCGATTGTAAGAAGGTCTTCTTGCAATGCCGATGTATCACGGCTTGGGAGAAATCTGGAGGTTCTCGCTTCAACCATTACACCACACACATTGCCCCAAACTGCAAATTTCTCTTCTTCTTCGAACGAGGTAACTGAACCTATCCCTATATCCTTGAGCCCATCCCGTTGAGTGCGATTCGCACCATTGCCTCCATTCATCTTAGCTCCCATTCTCTACGTTGCAAGGCAAGAGGTTGGGGAACTGGCAAGGAGTCTCACTGACTTTGCACCTTATGCCCTCGTGAAGTGCGAGCAAGTGAGTACCACACACTACTTGAGTGCTCAGCTTTTGGCCACATTAGGTCCTCTTTTCCCCATATATTCAGCCTCTCCCAACCACGATGTGGACTCTCTATTATGACGCTCATTTCAGCCATTTTTGAGCATCGAGAGTCACTTATGACCTCCACTCACACCACGTGACATGTTCATTTGGTCCCATAGGTCATATTTGACCTCCGAGGACGATAATATAACTATCTCTCTCTCTCTCTCTCTCTCTCTCTCTCTCTCTCTCTCTCTCTCTTCTTGTGTCGGCAACATGAAGTAAAAGCTTTCTCTCTCTCTCTCTCTGTCTGTCTCTCTCTCTCTCTCTCTCTCTCTCTCTCTCTCTTTCCACACACACACACACACACAGTCACTCACACCAACCCTCCTCCACTCCCACTATTTCCTGTGCTACTCTCTCCTCTTACTAGTGTGTGTATGCACTAGTTAACTACACACACTATAACTAAAATCCTACACATATTGAGGATCCATAAAGGATTTCTATTCTCTATTATAACCTCTACCTAATTCCATCAAAATCAACCACAAAAAACCTTAAAACAACTCCATCGCTTCACCCCTCTCCACCCAATTCTCATTCATCCTCACACACATGTATCTATCCCCCTAAGTATGGCCCATTCCTCTCCCCTTTTCACCACAATTTGTGAGATAGGTGCTAGTCATTCCCCAACCTCCAAAGAAGAAGGTGAATTTCTGCAAATAATTACCAAGAATCAACCTCTCAAGTGGCAAGGTGAAGCTTCAAGGTGAAGGCATCAAGAAGATCAAGGTGGCGGCTCCCAGGGCATCCCAATTTGTCCCGCAATTCAAGCCCTTAATTTTAATTTTCACTAATTTTAATGGGGTGGGAGAGGCTAAATAAAGAGCCCCCCATCTCAGCCCAAAGGGAATTGAGCCCCTCTCCAGTGTAGCATGCCCTAATTAGGCGCTTTGCGCAACTCTAGGTTACCATCATTTTGGTAGGGTGATAGTGTTTACATTCCCATGATTGTAGCTAGCATGCTTGACTGGTGTGGATGCTTTGTATGTGTAATCACTCCCTTGGTGGAGGTGTGAAGGTTTTCCATTTGATTTTCCCTTAATGAATGAATAATGCTCAAGTTTTTATTTTGTTGTGATGAATGCACTTACATTGGCGTGGGTGCGTGTAGCAAGTTTTGTCAAGGCTTGATCAAGGCAATTCTAGTGATACGTGTTTCATCCTTCTACCACATTCATTATCAAGCAGATTTATTCCCGACTTTATCTTCTCTTTCCCTTCTCCCTTCTCCTTCCTCTGTCGGTCACCCTCATACGTATATCTGCTCCGCATGCATGATTGCAACCATTTGTACGGTTAGCCAAGAGAGGTTTTGGAAATAGGCACCCCTTCAAACCTCTCACTCCAATAATTTATTCCTTGGATCCTTGTTGGTGGCTCTCTTACTCTCTGTCTCTTTCTCTCTCTCTCTCTCTCTCTCTCTCTCTCTCTCTCTCTCTCTCTCTCTCTCTCTCTCTCTCTCTCTCTCTCTATTAAGGTTGGTTGAAGGTGTGTGTGAGCACAACTCATTCTATATGCTCAAGGTGATTCTCTTCCATAAAGATGTCATTCTCAACAATAGAGCGTCAACTCTACTAGCTCTTGGTCGCGTCCTAGGGCTGCATAAAACGCTACGTGGTGCCCCTTCAATACCCCTTCACCTTGAGGCATCCAAGTAGTACCTTGGTGTAGAGGCCACCGGGTGCGCTTTGTGTGCTTCAACACACACACACACGAGCAAACTTCACTGTTCCAATATACAACTTGAAACATGAACCAAGTGTGAAACCAAGTAAAGAAGAAGAAGATGATTTCTATTGAATATGGAAGTAAATATGGAAGGCGGATTTGTGCACATGAACAATCTCAAGAATAATACCAACTGGTCAAGGGAATAATACCACATGTGGGAGTGAGAGCCCCAACAATTTGACACCTCCTTTGTTGGAGGGGATCTACCATCCTTCATCATTGTCGATCCTAGATCGTCTCATCCATTTGGAAGAAAAGTATGGATTAAGCAAGGTTTGACTTTATGATTTTTTCTTTGCAAGCAACGTTCGGAAAAAATGAGTCGGCTTAATATCCTACCATTTTCAATATAAAAAATGTTAGTTGAGAGCAAGGGGAAAAGGTCCCAAAATAAAATAAAATAGTGTAAAAACCCAAAAATTAATCCTAATTTTCTAAAATTTCCTCTTGGAAAACTTAATGAAAGCAAATTTTTTATGTTTGCAAAAATGATGTTTCTCGAACAATGATCACAGGGCAAATGTCTAACTCGTAGTGTTTTTTTTTTCCAACAAAGCAATGACGGTTATATTAATAGAAGGAAGAAATAGTAATTACAAGATTAGCACCCCACCGTGCTGAGGAGGAATTATGTCCCATCTTAGCATCCACATGTATTAATTGAAATGGACATATCTAGTGATCTTCCTACGGCCAATGATATTTTAACCAGATGACGAGGAGCTTTTTCAACAGGAAATTACATGTAAATATTTACCGAATGCTTGTTTTCACTATGGTGATAAAGCCCACTATGTGAAAAATTGCCGAATAAAGTTCCTTCCCCCCCCCTCCCAGTCCTTAGCGAGAGCCTGGTAGCAGTAAGGAACAAGGAAAAGAGTCAAATTCAAGAAAATTTACCACATTTTCACATGCTACGAGCAAGAACATCTCTTAGAACCAAAACAAGGAAAAATCCTCAGATAAACACAAAACTTGGCAGCCAAATAGGTTCTCGGGGTTAGCTCCTCTTACTGGGTTTGATGACAGTGATCTACAAGAGTTGGAGGTGTCGGAATCAGATGCTGAAGAATCACTTCTGACTGAATAGAGTCTCAAGTCAATAGGACGGATGAATATACACTAAAATCGGCCCGTGGGGCGGTAGGCATTGGCTTTCACCCGAAATTCTTTACTTTAGACACACACAAGGAGAACGTGCAAAGGAAACCTGTGACGGGAATTAACACTTAAGAACACACACGGCTTGAAAGCTAGAATGCTCCGAGCGTACATTGACATCTTGTAGGCCCCAAAATTGGCGCCCCTTTTGGTATTTCTTTATTCTTTAACAAAGGGAATAAAACCTTTGATTTCCTATGAGCTGTCCCGCATAATCCTGGCTGAAATCCACCTGTTCTTGCCCAATTTTGACAGCATAACTATACTAGGATGCTTCACAGGCATTATCCCCACGCAAAATCTAGCAAGAATTTGCAGCACACTGAATTCTCTGTTTTCTGCCCTGAAAAATGCGCCAGATCACCTCTACAGTGGTCCACTCCCGTCCTAGAACCTCCTGGGGGTATTAGGGACCGTTTAGGGCCGAAACCCTAAACTTGCAAAAACACACAATAGGCTATAATTTCCTGTTTTGGGCTCGAATTTGCGTGAAGGTCGCATTCGTAGAAGGTCCTGAAGCTCTCGCACCTGTAGGGCTACTTGCCCTTTCAAACGGATGAGCTTCTCACGCATGAAACCTCTCTGAATTCATATGTACCTACGAGGGATTAGCCACTAGCTAACCCAGTACCTGTGCAAGAGGCTCTTGCCTTGGCAATCGCGCATGAACCCACACAACTATACATCATTCAAATGAAAAGCCCTACATAACTGCATGTAGGGGAAAGAGAGAGAAGTGTGTAGTGTGCAAGGCATCACTCCTAGCTCCAAAGGTGTTGTGTGTATTTCCATCCCAACCACATTCTTTTGGTGCCGCCACGGAGGATCTTCTTCGAGTACCTTCAGCTTTGGGATTACAGGTTGCAGATTTCAGATCATAGATCACGGATTACGGATTGTAGGTTATAGGATACAGGTTACAGTTATAGGTACAGGTGACTCACACAGGTGCACGTAGCTGGAGTAGAGTGATATACTGGCAAGTGGAAGTCACTTACACTTGCCGTGGGTATGCATCATTTGGTGCATGTTTGAGCGCATTGTCTTGTATTGTACGCTACTGGTGGATATTGCCATTGTACACGTGTGTGGTGCCATACTTGGTTTTATTTGGCAGTCCCAGCCATTTATGAGACTTGGTTTGGAAGATATTCATTTCTAAGACTTGACTATTTGAGATTTCCATAAGCTTTCGTGAGAGGTCGATAGCATGAGGTTTTATTGAGCTGGGGGATTCTCAATGTGAGATCCTTTCAGTGATATAGGTGGCTGAAGTACCCTTTTTGTGACCTCACCATAGGCTATGTACTAGTGATTCCTACTTGATGCTTGGGTTCTATTGTTGGCAGGTTATGCATACACATACAGTTTATATTTTGGGTTCTTACTGCTCTACTTCTAGGGAAACTTTGCCAAAATTTTCCCCAAGTTGTGATGGCTAGTTTTTTTGTCTTTTAAGCCATTTATGCAGTTATGCTGCTGAAATTCTTGCAAAATAAAAGGGTAATTAGTCAAGTGTGTTTTCTCGGGAGCTGCATGGATAGCCTTTAATGGATAATCACGATGTACCTCAGTTCACTTCTTTTCATTTTGCACAAAGATTCCAGATAAATGTTTATGTGGACAGAAAGATTTTTCACCAGCAGCACATAGTCTTTATGTTTGAGCCAAGAAGATTAAGAGAGATACTAGAATCCCCTTTGTCTGCCGTAAGTCCAATGATTAACTATGAAAACTCATTTGATGTTCTTGTGTTCATCCTTTTCTAACGCTTGAGCTTCATTGAAGTGTTCTAGGAATTGAGTCAGTAAAAAGTTTTGGGTTCTTGCACGTGTGTTTGAAGGGGTTCTCAAAGAATCGCAACTTGGGTAGCCATGGATTTCTCTTATCCAGAATTTCATAGAAGAAGTGATGAAGATGTGGATGACTTTTTGGAAACGATGGAGGTTGCCTGCATTAGCAACCAAGTTCATGACCTGGCACAGATGTTACGTATTCTCTAGATTTGTTTGAAGAGTGATACACGAGTTTGGTCCAAAGCATTTGAAGAGGAGTTGCGTGTGGCTAATCCACCTGTGAGATTAAGTTGGGACAATCTAACGCATGGATTCTAAGTGGAGTTTGTGAAGACAGATAATCTTGACAAAGTGTGGCAAGAAGTATAAGGTTTGGTGCAAAGGGAAGCTGAGCCAGTAGATGCATACATACATAAGTTTTCAATGGCATGGGAGCGGATGTGCAAGGCCTTAGCACCACAGGTACCCCCACGTGACATGATGAAGAAGGATGGCTTCTTGGCTGGTCTTTGGGAAAATATATGTTGGAGAGTGGAGCTAAAGAAGCCTCGGACATATGAAGATGCACTAGATGTAGCGAGGAACAAAGAGTGGAAGCTGAGAAGAATGAGTTCGCTAGGAGTAGAGTCTTTTCCTAGGAGGTCTGATTTTCAACCTATGGATTCTCTGCAAGGTCGCATGCCAAGGGTTCATCATGAACCAATGGTTGCTGTTACTCCTCAAGTTATGCCAACAGTGATCAAGAAAATAGTGCAAGATAGTGGGCTAAGGCAAGTGGTATATTTCATGAAGAATCTCAGCCTAAACATGCTAGGTAATGTGGGAAATAATCGAGGTCGATGGAGGTTTGCAAATCAGTTATAATGGTGTTGGAAGAAGCAATGGTAGAGCCTGGAGGCAGACGCCCACATGTTATAATTGTGGAGAGTTGGGACACATCAGCCCGCAATGTGATGAGCCACAAAGGATGGGGGGATACATGTATCCATTTCCAAGACAGGTGCTAACTAGGTCAAATGATTATGGCATTGAAATTAAGGGAGAAGAAGAAACCAGTGGATTAAACCAAGAGGAAAAGGAAAAGACAAAAGTGATAAGTGTGGTCACCTTGGAGAATACATCAAAGCTGGAGGATACATTAGTGATGCCTATTGGGAAGAGGACCATAGAGGATGAGGAAGTAAGAAGTGCCCCAGGTCCTAGTAAGAATAAGGGAAAGAGCCATGAAGGCGAGGATGCAAGGCCAAGAGGAAAAGAAGGGTTCGCAAGTTTCATGTTTCAGATTTTCCACTAGGGGATGGGCAATTAAGCTATGACTTGAAGGAGGATCTGACGAGCAAGGAAGCCGATGTTACTTTTGGGCAGCTTATACAGATGGTGCCTAAGCAAAAGAGACAATGGAAGAGGATGGTTAACCCAATGGAGAAAGAGCCAGAGAGAGGTTCACTGAAGGTGTTGGTGATGGATGAGCTACCAGAAATTTTTCCAATAGTAGATGTGTGGCACAAAAGAAAAAATTTGGGACAAGGTTATGTTGATGACGGAGCCCAATTATGTGTCATAACACACTCATGCGTTGAGACGATGGGTCTTACAGTGAGACTGGGGTGTCAGGCTTTCAGATCAGATTGGCAAACCATCAAAAAGTAAAACGTTTGGGTGTTATAAAGATCTTAGAATGGAGGCGTACAATTCAAAGGCGGTGGTTGATTTTCATGCGATGCCAAGGGCTTGGGAGCATATCCTATTATACTAGGCAGACCATGGTTACATGCAGTGCAAGCTATTCAAGATTGGAGACGTGGTACGATTAGTCTCTATGGAAAGATAGTTCCCAAGAACTATATAATATGGACACAAGGAAATGATTAGAGGAAATTTATGAAGATGAGGATGAGTCTACTGATGAAGACTATTCCACAGTGTCTGATGAGGACGGTGATAGTACTACCAGTAGTGATGAGGATGTTGATGTTGCATTTCGTCTGATGGTGGACAAAGAAATCCATGAGTCTGGTTTAGTTGCATTTTCAAATGAGATTGAAGATGAAAGTGAAGGGCCTTATGAAGTGATTGAAGGGATGATGCAAACCAAGGCAGAATTGTCAAAGAAGCAAGAATTGATGACACAAATGATCAGTGGAGACCTCTCAGCTATGGAGAAGGAGATATATTTGCACATGCTGGCTAGTTTTCCTGATTCTTCCATTACTTCTCGATATGATGAATGTGGAGAACAGCTAAATCCAAAGAAATGTCATCTAGCATAGCCAAGGGTGAAGGTATTGGGCCATATGGTGTCAGAAAATGGCATTGAGGCTGATCTAGACAAGGTTAAGTCTATTATGCTTCTTCCATCACCTACGAGTACAAAGAAATTGGAAACCTTTATACACAAAGTGAAGTACATGGCGCAGTTTATTCCATTGTCTTCACAGCTCCTTTATCCATTACAACAAGTGGCTAAGCATGACCCATTGCAATGAGATGACAAGTGTGAAGAAGTATTTCAAGAGTTTTTAGGGGGGCTGTCAGCCATGCAGGCTCCTCATTGGGAGCAAGCGTTTTATGTAAATCCATCAGTTGGGGATGATGCCATATGAGCCATGCTATTGCAAAAGGGGAAGGGCATCCATTATATGAGGCCAATGTATTGTGCAAGTCGAGTGAAGTTGGTAGCAGAAAGAAACTTGTCGGAAGTAGAGCTTGTGATGGACAGTGTAATATTTACTTGACAACGATTTTGTCATTACTTGTTACCACGACATTTTGTTTTCTTAACGAGTTACGCCTTTTTGCCACAGTTAATTGATGGCACTAACATGTCAAATGTGGTCAAGAAATGTGTTCTCTTTTTTAGTGGAAGAAAGTACAAGAGCTACCCTAACTGATTTGTTGACGTACAAGGAGAATCCCCTCCTTGTTAAGGAAGAGGTGGTGAAAAGGTAGTTGAATAAGTGCCACAGATCAGCAATGCACATGTGTTGTTCTTTGATGGCTCATACAGAAAGAGCCATGATGCAGCTTCAGGGGGTATGGCACTTTACGATCTAGAGGAGAAGCTAGTATGCAAGAGAGGGTTCACATTGGGTGCACATAGTAACAATGAGGCTAAATATGCTACTTTGGAAGCCGGATTACACATTTCTTTGAAGCATGGGATTAAAAGGTGATGCCTTGTTAGTTGTGAAGCAAGTGTTGGGTGTGTGGAAGAGCAAGAACACCTCATTGAAGGAAATGTGTTTCAAAATTAAAGGCCTATTGACAACGTTCGAAGCATGGAGCAGCAGACACATTGAACGTGCTCTAAATGGAGAGGCACATGAAGCAGCTCAAAGCATGATTGGGGAGCTATTTGTGTTGAGGACCAATTTACATCTTTATCATGGCCGGGAAAGTTTGGCTCAAGAAGAGGAGTTTTTGCTAACAGGAATCATTCCAAAGGACATTCAGAAGTTTAAGAAGTATGGTTTTGTGCATAGAGCATCCATGTACAAATTGATTAGTGATGTCTTGTACATGAAAAGGGCTTATCTCCTGTTGAGATGTGTACCTTGGCGGGAGGAGCTTTATAGAGTGTTGGAAGAGAATCATGAAGGTGCATGTGGCGGACATTTTGCTCTAAAGATCACCTCGCATAAGATCTTGCAAGAGGGGTATGTATGGCCTAGTTTGCACAAGGATGTTCACCATTGGTGTAGGTCTTGCAATAAGTGTCAATCATTTGGGAAGAGAGTGTTGAAGCCAGAGCTATGAAAAACCATTATGGTGTTTTATGTGTTTGAAAAGTGGGGGATTGATGAAATAGGCCCGTTACCTATCAAGCACGGGAAAAAGCTATATTTTGATTGTAGTGGACTATCTCTCTAGATGGGAAAAGGCTATAGTAGTATAACAAATCACTACAAAGGATGTGGAAAAATTTGTGTACGATGAAATATGCTACAAGTTTGGGGTGCCACTAGAGCTACTTTCGGATAAGGGGCCAGAATTTAGAGCTAAACTGCTAGACATTTTATGCGCAAAGATGAAGATTAGGCACCAGCATACCACTCCTTATTATCCACAATGTAATGGCTTAAATGAAAGATTCAATGGTGAGTTGGTACAAATTCTTTTGAAAGTGACAGAGCACAAAGGAAATAATTGAGATTTGGAATTGCCTAGTGCATTATGGGCTTACCGTACTTCGATGAAGACAAGTACAGGGTTTACTCCATTTCATTTGGTATATGGAAACGAAGCACTATTTCCTGTGGAAGTAGAGTTACCTGCGGTTAAGATGTTAGAGAAGTTGCTTGGGCAGTCGAGTGATGCATTCAAAGAGAGGCTCTTACAATTACAAGAGGTTCAGTTGGATAGGATGAGCACATTGGAACATTATGTAAAGATGCAACATAAGGCTTAACAAAAGATGAATAAAAAGATCAAAAGTAAGGGTATCAAGAAACATGACCTGGTTTTGCGTTACAACAGTAAGCTGTACAAGACATTCCAAAAGAAGTTTCCAATTAAGTGGGAAGGCCTTTTCAAGGTAGTGGAGTGTTTCCCAAATGGTACATATGAGCTTGCTAACATGGATGGGATTCTACATAAGTCAAGGGTAAATGGATTGCATCTTAAATTGTATCATTCTAGATTGATGATGGTGGAGCAAGATGAGTTGTTTGTAGAACAAGTAATGTATGTGAGGGATGAGGAGACCTATGATGCGGCGAGTCTCATCTCTCTTTTTGCTGCTGCTGATCATGAATGATCTAGAAGGCTAGGGGATGGGCAAATTATGTTAGGAGTTTTTTTGGAAGAATTGATTGTGCATATCTACATACACATGCATGGTGCATCGAATAAAGGATTGCCCGTTTTTCAAATCCAGGTGGTTACGTGGGACCCACATGTGTAGAATTAGGGCAGCATGTACATAGTACATCGATTTTCATTATGACCAGTACCAGTGTGTTTTTATATAATAATGAGGAGTTGGTAGCACGTAAATCCTACCTTAGATGACGTTGTGAGCAGGATGGAAACACACAGAATGCCTCTATAATGACCCAACACACACTCTTGAGTTGATACACACACACACACTATGCGACACCACTCGGCTTACACAACCCACTTGGCCGAGACATGGAATACACCGGTGGAGTGAGAGGAGATAGACTACCCATTTCCCCACTCCACACAGAGACACATAGAGACACACACACACCTCAAAAGAGGAGAATTTATGATGTTTAGATACAATTGAGCTTGGGCCAACACCAATGGTGAAAATAGCTCACACAATATGGGTAAAATATGCCATAATCACAAATTGGAGCAGAAGCTTCGTTCATAGGAGAAACTTACACAACCAAAATAGTAGAAGAAAAATGAGTAATTTGGAAAAATGGACAGCGCTATCGCGTTCAGAACAGCCCAAAACCTCATTTTACAATGTCAAAGTGCTCATATCCGACCTTGGATGAGCAGTTTATGGCCAAAACAGGCTCCAAGAACATCAAAAACACAGTTGCGGTTGTTCCTCCTCTTCTCTCTACGTTTTTGTTGGTCTTCTCCCAGGTTTTTTAGTTCCCACACATAGCTTTATTACTTGGGCACCTTTGGCCTTTAGTTGGCCTCAAACGGACCCCGAAAAGGCCAAAAAGTGGCCTCGCAATGCATAGTTGTCACCCTGCTGCATCCATCCGCACACCTGGCACTCAACTTTTCCAATAATGCATCCCACAAACACGTGAAGTGGACCCCAAATATAGTCCTCATGATGACCTTTTTTCATAATTATCACAAGAAAACACCCACGTTGTGTCCATACTTATCCTTATGATGACCTTTTTTCATAATTATCACAAGAAAACACCCACGTTGTGTCCATACTTATCCTTATGATGACCTTTTTGCATAATTATCACAAGAAAACACCCACGTTGTGTCCATACTTATCCATGTGCAAGTATTGACCCCATTCGACCTCCTGACGCCACTAGATGCCATATGACACACCTACTTACCTCATGTTGTTGGCCCGCGGATAGCTTCCTTGAGACTTTTTACACGCTACCAACTCCTCAATATTATAGAAAAAACACACTAATAATGGTAATAGTGGAAATTGATGCACTATGTACACCATGTCCTACCTATACACATGTGGGCCTCACATAACCACCTCGATCTTAAAAATGGGCAATCCTTTATTCGATGCACCATGCATGTGTATGTACATATGTGAAATCCCTTGCTCCAAAAAACTTCTGACATAGTTTGCCCATCCCCTAGCCTGCTAGATCATTCATGATCAGCAGCAGCAAAAAGAGATATTCATTCCACCTGGATCGCACACAAAAACACTTTGCATTCCCTACCTTAAAAACTTAATCAAGCTTCCACCTGGTTCCCAAGGGAAACATGTAGAAATGCCATATATCAACCTTGCATCAAGAAATCCATCAATTACTTTGGCATAGACCGGCATGTGCAAATATATCTCCTTCTCCATAGCTGAGAGGTCTCCACTGATCATTTGTGTCATCAATTCCTGCTTCTTTGACAATTCAACCTTGGTTTGCATCAGCCCTTCAATCACTTCATAAGGCCCTTCACTTTCATCCTCAATCTCATTTGCAAATGCAACCAAACCAGACTCCTAGATTCCTTTGTCCATCAAAAGAAATGCAACATCAACATTCTCATCAGTCACTGTTGGTAGTACCATCGTTGTCCTCATCAGTCACCGTGGAATACTATTCATCACTAGACTCATCCTCATCTTCATAGAGATCCTCCAATGGTTTCCTTTTGTCCATATTATATACCTTCTTGGCACCTGTCTTTCCATAGAGGCTAATTCTACCAAGTCTCCACTGCACGTAACCATGGTTTGCCTAGTATAATAGGATATGCTCCCAACCCCGCTGGCATCACATGAAAGTCAACCACTGCCTTTGCATCATACACCTCCACTTGTAAGCTCTTTACAACACCCAAACATTTTACTTTTTGATGGTTTGCCAATCTGATCCAAAATCCTGACACCCTAGTCACTGTAAGACCCATCTTTTCAACTCATGAGTGTGTTATGACACATATTTGGGCTCCACCATCCACATAACCTTGTCCCATATTTTTTCTTTTGTGCCACACATCTACTATTGGACATATGTCTGGTATCTCATCCATCGCCAACACCTTCACTGAACCTCTCTCTCTGGCTCTTTCTCCATTGGGTTAACCATCCTCTTCCATTGTCTCTTTAGCTTAGGAACCATCTCTATAAGCTGCCCAAAAGTAACATCTGGCTTTCTGCTTGTCAGATCCTCCTTCAAGTCATAGATTAATTGCCCATCCCCTAGTGAAAATTTTGAAACATGAAACTTGCGAGCGACGAGCCCTTCTTTTCCTCTTGGCCTTGACATCCTCGCCTTCATGGCTCTTTCCCTTATTCTTACTAGGACCTGGGGCACTTCTTCCTTCCTTGTACTCTATGGTCCTCTTCCCAATAGGCATCACTAATGTATCCTCTAGCTTTGATGCCTTCTCCAAGGTAACCACACTTATCACTTTTGTCTTTTCCTTTTTCTCCTGGGTTAATCCACTGGTTCCTTCTTCTCCCTTAATTTCAATGCCATAATCATTTGACCTAGTTAGCACCTGTTTTGGCAAAGGATACATGTCTCCCCCCATCCTTGGTGGCTTATCACATTGCGGGTTGTTGTGTCCCAACTCTCCACAATTATAACATGTGGGCGTCTCCCTCCAGAACCTATCATTGCTTTGTTCAGCACCATTCCTAGGTCTTTCTTCACCTCCTAGCTGATTTGCAAACCTCCCTCGACCTCGATTATTTTCCACATTACCTAGCAACTTGAGGCTGAGATTCTTCATTAAATCTACCACCTACCTCATGTCTTGCCTTAGCCCATCATCTTGGACTGATGTAGTAACCACTGCTAGCATAACCTGAGGAGTAACAAAAACCACTGCTTCATGATGAACCCCTGGCATGCGACATTGCAAAGAATCCATAGGCTGAAGTTCAGACCTCATGGGCAAAGACTCCACTCCTAGCTGGCTCATTTTTCTTAGCTTCCACTCTTTGTTCCTTGCCACCTCCAATGCATCTTCATATATCCTAGGCTTCTTTAGCTCGACTCTCCAACGTATATTGTCGCAAAGACCAGTCAAGAACCTGTCCTTCTTCATCATGTCAGGTGGGGGTACTTGTGGTGCTAAGGCCTTGCACATCTACTCCCATGCCAATGAAAACTTACGTATGTACGCAACTATTGGCTCACCTTCCTTTTGCACCAAACCTTGTACTTCTTGCCACACTTTTTCAGGATCTTCTGTCTTCACAAACTCCACTTCCAATCCATGCCTTAGATTGTCCCAACTCAATCTTACAGGTGGATCATCCACACGCAACTCCTCTTCAAATGCTTTGGACCAAACTCGTGCATCACTCTTCAAACAAATTTGGAGAAGACGTAACATCTGCGCCGGGTCATGAATCTGGTTGCTAATACAGGCAGCCTCCATCTTTTCCAAAAATTCTTCCACATCTTCATCACTTACTCCATGAAACTCCGGATAAGAGAAATCCATGGCTACCTAACTTTCAATGCTTTGATAACCCCTTCTAGCACACATACAAAACTTTTGACTGACTCAATCCCCAGAAACTTCAATGGAGCTCAACTTTAGATAAGGAAAAACACATGCACATCAAATGAGTTTTCATTGTTAATCATCGGAATTACAACAGGCAAAGGACATTCTAGTATCTCTCTTAATCTTCTTGGCCCGAACATAAAGACTATGTGCTGCTGGAAAAAAATATTTATGGACACATGAATATTTATCTGGATTCTTTGAGTTAACTGAAAAGGAGTGAATTGAAGTCCATTTTGATCATCTATTAAAGTCAACCATGCAGATCCCAAGAAAGCACACTTGTCTTATCCTCTGATTTTGCCAAAATTTCAGCAGCATAACAACATAAATAGCTCAAAAGACCAAAAACCCAGCCATTACAACTTGGAAAAATTTTGATAGAGTTTCCCCAGAAGTAGAGCAGTAAGAACCCAAAATATAGACTGTATATATATGCATACTCTGCCAACAATAGAACCTGAGCATCAAAGTAGGAATCACTAGTACATAGCCTATGGTGAGGTCACAAAAAGGGTGCTCCAGCCACCTGTATCACCGAAAGGATCTCACATTTGAGAATCCCCCAGCTCAATAAAACCTCACGCTATCGACCCTCTCACGAAAGCTTATGCAAATCTCGTATAGTCAAGTCTCTGAAATGACTATCTTCCAGACCAAGTCTCAGAAATGGCTGAGACTGCCAAATAAAACCAAGTATGGCTCCACAAAGGCGTACAATGGAAATTTCCACAAGTAACGTACAATCCCAGCATACAATGCGCTCAAATAGGTGCCAAATTGTAGACATGTAGTAGTGTTAGTGTGTATACGCGCTTCACCAGGGGCACTTTTCTCCCACTGGGTTTTTCCCCCTGGACATCTGGTGTGAAAGGACACCTTATCTCTTAGGGTTTCATATAAGCTTTGTAGCTTTGAGTTTGTACACACAATTATTATTCCAATACAGAGAGAGAGAGACTACAGAGATCTCGTACACAAGCTCTGTGTCTTCTCCTTCTCCATCTTCTTCCTACTCTGAGTCGCTGTCTTCCTTCTGTTTCCTGTTTCATCATCTTCAACAATTGGTATCAGAGCGAGGTGATTTCCAGAGCCTCTACTTGCGTTTTCGCGTCCGCGCGCGCAATCGCAGTTTTCAGGCAGTTTTTGGAAAATTTGTTCGTGGGAGCATCCTCGACGTTCCGGGAGTATTCTGATCAGGCGACCTGGGGTTTTACCCCCCTTTCGAAGCCGTTCGAGCCCTCAGAATTTCGTTCTGAGCAGCGTAGCAGAAGTTACTTTTCCGAGGCGTTTAGATCAAGAGGGTGTGCTTTCTGACAGATTTTCTTCAGGTAAACAGTTCTTTTGGGAAGCAGCTTGTCTTAGCTTTGTGCTGAGATTTTGTGTAGAGTTTTGCTTGGATTGGAGAAGAGATTTGTGAATCTCTTGGAGGTTCTTTTGCTCTCTTGTGTGCATCTACAGTATGGCTCAATCTACGGAGAAAGAGATTTTTGGTGCGTTTACATCCGAAGACAAATTGGATGGTACCAACTATTCTCTTTGGTCTTTTATGGCCAAAAATGTTTTGGTTGGTAAAGGATTGTGGGATTACGTATCTGGAGATGAAGTTCGTCCAGGTAGCATTGCACCTGCCACGCCTGGTCGTGGTGCAGCTTTTGGTGCAGGACCCTCACAAGTCACTCCAGAGCAAAAGAGATGGGATACTAAAGATGCACAGGCTATGGCTGTGATTGCCTTAACCATAAAGAGGACAATCACACCACATATCAGATCTTGCAGAACTTCTGAGCATGCTTGGAACACTCTGCAAGCTATGTTTGGAGGAAGAAACGCTCCCAGAATAGAGTTTTTGAAGAAACAACTTGACAAAATACAGATGGACGAAGGTGACGATATTGTCGAGCATCTTACAAAAATCAGGGATCTTAAAGAGCAATTGCTTAGCATTGATGAAGTGATTCCAGAGAAGGACTTGGTTTCCAAAACACTCAATTCACTACCACCATCTTATTTGACTTTTCAAACTTCTTTGACTCTGTCTTTGCGAGCTAATCCTGACCCTCTTCATTTTGAAGAGTTAGTGGCTTTGCTATTGCAGGAGGATCAATCACGTAAGAACAAGTCTTTACAGGTGGATGGTATGGATCATGCTCTTGTTGTACAGAACAAAAACAGAGGTAAAGAGAGTGCTCATCACTCCAAGTCTGGTGCAGGACAGTCTTCAGAGAAGTCTAAAGGTGATTCAGACAAGTCCAAGAAGAAAGGTAAATGTCACTACTGCAAGAAACCTGGTCACTACATTAGTGAGTGTAAAAAGCGAATTGCTAAAGAAAAGAAGAAAGAGTCAAGTTTGGTTGTTTCAGCTTCTGGTGATTCTTCTACAGCTAAAGAAGAGTCTGCAAACTTTGTGCAGGATTCTTATGCTTTTGTAGTATGTTCAAATTTTTCTGCTTACAGTGTTGACAAGACACAAATGATTTGGTACTTTGATAGTGGTGCATCCAGGCATATTACTTCAAGGAAGGATTTGTTTTGTTCATTGGATGCAACTCCAGCAGGAAAGAAGGTGACATGTGCAAATAATGCTTCTTATCCAATCAAAGGCGTTGGTAAGATTTTGATTACCATTTCAGATGGTTCAGATTTATGCTTGCCAGATGTCTTATATGTTCCAGGGATCAAGAAGAATTTGTTGTCTGTATCCTCTCTTGCAAAAAATGGTCTTCGGGTCATTTTTGAGGATGACAGATGTGTTGTACGAGATCGAGAGAATGGTTATTCTCTTATCACTACAGGTACGCTGGAAAATGGACTATTTGTGCTAGATCGTTATGAAAAGCAGATTCAGGTATGTATTGCAGAAACAAAGACTCAGGCCATGCAGGATGCTGAGTTGTGGCATGCTAGATTTGGGCATGTTAGTTATGGCAGTTTGATGACTTTACAACGTCATAATATGGTGCATGATTTGTCCTTATTGGAGATGCCACCAAGACATGTATGTGAAGGTTGCGTTCTTGGAAAGATGCACAGATTTGCATTTTCGCAGGATGGTTCAGTTAGAGCGACACGAAAGTTGCAGCTTGTACACAGTGATGTATGTGGTCCTATGAGGACGCCATCTATAGGAAACAGCCTTTATTTTGTGACCTTCATTGATGACTTTTCCAGGTTTTGTTGGGTGTATCCACTCAAAGCAAAGTCAGATGTGTTTGCAGTTTTTCAACATTATGTCGCCATGGTTGAAAATGAAACAGGTTGCAAAGTACAGACTCTTCGTACCGATCGAGGAGGTGAATACATGTCAGGTGCATTTAAGGATTTTTTGGGAAAGAAAGGCATTAAACACCAATGCACTATGCCATACACACCACAACAGAATGGTGTTGCAGAAAGGAAGAACAGGTCTTTAATGGAGACAGCTAGATGTATGCTCAAGGCTAAGAGTTTGCCTCATAAGCTATGGATGGAGGCAGTTGCTTGTGCAGCACATGTTTTGAACAGGTGTCCTACTCGTGCCTTGAAGACCATTACTGCATATGAAGCTTGGTATGACAAAAAACCTTCAGTCAGTTATCTTCGTGTTTTTGGTTGTCTTGCTTATGCTCACATCCCTCAGCAGTTACGTGGGAAGCTTGATGATAAGGCAATCAAATGTATATTTGTGGGGTACAGTAGTGGAAGTAAAGGTTATAAACTTTACAATCCTGCTACAAACAAGATTTTTGAAAGTCGTGATGTAATTTTTGCAGAAACTACTGCTCAACCTATGGTTGCTTTTGATGTACCTCATATGCAGACACATGATGTATTTGAAGGTTTGCTTCCTTCTTTTGTGGAGAATCAAGAATCACAACAGGTTGATAATCTTGATCAATCTTTTGATCAGCATGTGACACCTCATGATGTAGAGGAAATCGTGCGTGAACAGCAAGAAGTTCTCAGGGAAGAAAGAACCTTGCCTAAATGGGTTCAGAAAACTTTGCAGGATAGCAAGTTGGATGCACCGTTGCCACGAAAAACACGTGCTGGTACTACTTTTGGCAGAGAGCAAGTAGATTTGGCTTGCTTTAGCACTCTTTGTGATGCAGATGAGCCTGATTCATTTGAACAAGCTTTAGAGTGTGTTCAGTGGAAAGATGCTATGCAGCAAGAAATTGATTCTATTCATAAGAATCATACATGGGATCTAGTGGACTTGCCTACAGGTAAAAAGCCTATTGGTACAAAGTGGGTTTTTAAGGTAAAAAGGAAACAAGATGGTACTGTTGACAGGTACAAAGCAAGGCTTGTGGCAAAAGGCTATGCGCAACAGAAAGGCATAGATTATGATGAAACCTTTGCTCCTACTTCTCGTGCGTCCACAGTTAGATCACTAGTTGCAATTGCTGCTCATCATGGTTGGAAAGTGCATCAGTTGGATATCAAAACTGCTTTTTTGAATGGTGATTTGCAGGAAGAAGTTTATGTAAGTCAACCAAGTGGTTTTGTTGTAAAAGGTCAAGAGCAAAAGGTATGTAGATTGCGTAAAGCTTTGTATGGTCTCAAACAGGCTCCAAGAGCATGGTATGAGAAGATACATACTTATTTGATTGGCCAGGGATTTCAGAATAGTCCAACAGAAAGTACTTTGTATGTCAAAAAGAGAGATGGAGTTCTCATTATGCTAACACTTTATGTGGATGATATGCTTCTTACAGGCAATACTGCAGATGAAATTGAAGCGTTTAAAGATGCTTTGAGAAAAACCTTTGAGATGTCTGATCTTGGTTTGCTACATTATTACTTGGGTATTCAGTTTGTGCAATCAGAGGATGGCATATACATGTTGCAGGAAAAATATTTGCATAAAATTTTGGACAAGTTTGGTATGCAAAATTGTAAGCCAATCTCTACACCCGTAGAAACTGGATCAAAGTTGAGCATGCATGATGCTGGAGAAACTTTTGATGTACATACTTATGCAGCAGCGGTTGGTTGCTTGATATATTTGGCAGGCAACACTCGTCCAGACATTCAATTTGGGGTTTCACAAGCAAGCAGATTTATGCACAGCCCAGGTATGCATCATTGGCAGGCTGTGAAGCGCATACTTCGTTACCTTTCAGGTACCCCTAATCTTGCCATGTTCTTTCCAAGGGGGGATATGTATGGAAAGCACAGTTCTATGCAGCTTCTTGGTTACAGCGATTCAGATTGGGCTGGTGATTTTGACACACGACATTCCACAAGTGGCAATTGTTTTTTCTTGGGAAATGCATGTATATCTTGGCTAAGCAAGAAGCAACCCACAGTGGCTACATCAACTTGTGAAGCTGAGTACAGGGCAGCTTTCACGGCAACAGTTGATTGTGTATGGATACGCAGGTTATTGGCAGATCTTTGTGAGTGTCAACAGGCACCCACTACCATTTTCACTGACAGTCAGAGTGCTATTGCAGTTGCAAGGAATCCAGTATTTCATGCAAGAACAAAGCACATAGAGGTTCACTACCACTATGTCAGGGAAAGGCTACATGCAGGGGAGATCACACTAACTTACTGTCCTACACAGGATAACATTGCAGATCTATTTACGAAGGCGTTATCACGAGAAAAGTTTGAAGCTTTCCGAAAAGCTTTGGGCTTACTCTCATACACATGATGATCTGCTACCTTGTACGGATTCACACTATCACTACAGGGGGGATTTGTAGACATGTAGTAGTGTTAGTGTGTATACGCGCTTCACCAGGGGCACTTTTCTCCCACTGGGTTTTTCCCCCTGGACATCTGGTGTGAAAGGACACCTTATCTCTTAGGGTTTCATATAAGCTTTGTAGCTTTGAGTTTGTACACACAATTATTATTCCAATACAGAGAGAGAGAGACTACAGAGATCTCGTACACAAGCTCTGTGTCTTCTCCTTCTCCATCTTCTTCCTACTCTGAGTCGCTGTCTTCCTTCTGTTTCCTGTTTCATCATCTTCAACACAAATGATGCATACCCACGGAAACTACAAGTGACTCCCACTTGCCAGTGTATCACTCTACTCTAGCTACCTGTACCTATGTGAATCACTTGTCCCTGTAACCTATAATCCCGAAGTTTGAATCTTGAAGCTCGAAGCAGAACGTACTCGAAGAAGATCCTCCGTGGGGGCACCAAAAGAATGTGAGCGGGATGGCAACACACAGAACGCCTCTATAATGACCCAACACACAATCTTGGGATGATACACACACACACTATGGGGCACCACTCGGCTTACACAACCCACCTGGCCGAGAGAGGAAATACATCGATGAAGTGAGAGGGGAGAGGCTACCCATTTTCCTACTCCACACAGAGACACACACACACACACCCCAAAAAACTCATCTCAAAAGAGGAGAATTATGATGTTTAGATACAATTGATCTTGGGCCAACACCAATGGGACAAATAGCTCACACAATATGGGTAAAATATGCGAGATACAATCACAAATTGGAGCAGAAGCTTCACTCATAGGAGAAACTTACACAATCAAAATAGCAAAAAAACAGTGAGGAATTTGGCAAAATGGATAGTTTCATCGCGTCCGGAATGACCCAAAAACCCCAGTCTACAATGTCAAAGTGCTCAAATCCGACCTCGGATGAGCAGTTTATGGCCAAAACAAGCTCCAAAAACAGCAAAAACATAGTTGCGGTTGTTCCTCCTCTTCTCTCCACGTTTTTTCTGGTCTTCTCCCATGTTTTCATTTCACACACTTAGCTTTATTACTTTGGCACCTTTGTCCTTTTAGTTGACCTCAAACGGACCCCGAACAGGCCAAAAAGTGGCCTCGTAGTGCATAGTTGTCACCCTACTGCATCCATCCGCACACCTGGCACTCAACATTTTCCAATAATGCATCCCGCAACCACGTGAAGTGGCCCCCAAATATAGTCCTCATGATGACCTTTCTGCATAATTATCACAAGAAAACACCCACGTTGTGTCCGTACTTATCCACGTGTAGGTATTGAGCCCATTCGACCTCCTAACGCCACTAGATGCCATCTGACGCACCTGCTTACCTCATGTCATCGGCCCGTAGATAGCTTCCTCGAGAAGTTTTACGTGCTACCAACTCCTCATTATTATAGAAAAAACAGACTGATACTCGTAATAGTGAAAATCGATGCACTATGTACACCATGTCCTACCTGTACACATGTGGGCCCCATGTAACCACCTGGCTCTGAAAAATGGGCAATCCTTTATTCAATGCACCATGCATTTGTATGTACATATGCGCAATCCCTTGCTCCAAAAAACTCCTAACAACGTCCAGTGGCGTTAGGAGGTCGAATGAGGTCAAGACTTGCACGTGGTAAGCGAGGACACAACCGGAATGTTTTCTTGTGATGATTATGCAAAAAGGTCATCATGAGAACTGTATTTGGGGGCCACTTCACATGATTTCAGGATGCATTATTGGAAAAGGTTGAGTGCCAGGTGTGCGGATGATGCAAAAAGGTGACAAAAATGCAATGCGTGACCAGTTTTTGGCCTATTGAGAATCTATTTGAGGTCAATCAAAAGGCCAAAGGTTCCCAAGTGATAAAGTGAAGTGTGGACACTGAAAAACGTGATTAAAAAACCATCACAATGTGGAGAGAAGAGGAGGAACAATCGCAACTGAGTTTTTGTTGTTTTTTGAGTCTGTTTGGGCGATAAACTACTCATCCCAGGTCAGATTTGAGCACTTTGATATTGTAGATTGTGGTTTTGGGACGTTCCGGATGCGATGGCACTGTCCATGTTTCCAAATTCCTCACTGTTTTTTTGTTGTTTTGGCTGTGTAAGTTTCTTCTTTGAGCGAAGCCTCTGCTCAAATTTGTGATTGTATCTGGCATATTTCATCAATATTGTCTGAGCTATTTGCCCCATTGGTGTTGGCCCAAGCTCAATTGTATCTAAACATAAAAAATCTTCCTTTTTTTAGCTGAGTTTTTTGGGTGTGTGTGTGTATGTGTCTCTGTGTTGAGGGGGAAAATGGATAGTCTCTCTCCTCTCACTCCATCGGTGCGTTCCATGTCTCGGCCAGGTGGGTTGTGTAAGCGGAGCAGTGCCCCATAGTGTGTGTGTGTGTATCATCCCAACAGTGTGTGTTGGGTGATTATAGAGGCGTTGTGTGTCTTTCCATCTCGACCACATCGTCTGATCCCTAACTTTACCCCATGCCCTGCATAACTCACTGGCATCTGTATTGGACCTATCACCCACCATATCTAGCACCAAACCTGTCGTGGGTTTAGGCTTCTTTCCTTTTTGGTCCTCTTATCATCTAAGTCAATTGGTCTTTTCCTTTGTGGACATTTGTTAGCAAAGTGACCAGGCTGCTCGCAGATAAAGCATTTATTCTAAGCCAATTAGGACCTTATTTTCCTCGAGCGACAGATTGTTAGAAAAGTGACCATGCTGCTCGTAGATAAAGCATTTATTCTAAGCCAATTAGGACCTTATTTTCCTCGAGCGACTTGCACACAAAAGATTTCCTTTTCTGTTTCTTTGCTTGCGCTCCAAAAGTCCCAGTTGAATCCTTGTCTTAGGTGGCCTTTTCTGAACCCTATGACGCTTCAGGAGCCATTTTCACAAAGGGCTTCTGTGCTGAATTTTTCTTTTGTTGCCCTCCTTTGTCGTTTCTCAGAAACCCAATGTCCTCTCCTTTCAACAAGGCAAGACCAATGTTAGCAACTTCCATAAGCTGAGTGAAGTAGCCACTCTGTTCTTGGTATAGTAATCGCGAAGCCCTTTAGGCATCCCACAACAATAATTCTCTATCTGCTCTATCATCAATGGCACAAATCTGTAGGAGGTCACTAAGAGTAACCCTTTACAAAACCTCCGATTATACTTCAAGATGCTCTTGCATATAGCTGAAGTAAGCTGGTGCCAATCTGCCATGACATCGGCTTCAAATTCATTTGACAGCCAAGCATATGCAAACATTTTCTTGAAGTAGACCCAAGTGGCAGGTGCCTGTCCTTGCATTAACAGTTTCATCCACCATGTAAGTGCGTTGTCCTTTAAGAAAGTGGCAGCTTTCCTCACCTTAGAGGCCTCTGTAAAATTCCCTCCTGCATAAGTTGTATAAAACTACTAGAGAAAAGTGAGAGGCTTTATCCACGAAGCCACTGAAAGTAGTAAACTTTACAGGTGCACCACCTTCTTTGTAAGCTTGTGGCTTTCCCAGTGCCCCCAAATCAGTGTCATACGGAATGGCCTGCAACATGGACACTGTAGTAGGCATGATCGGCATATCTTGGCTATTAGCATTTTGCATTAGAGGTGCTGTCCAGAAAAACCAGCCATCCCAAAATGACCTTGTGGCACCCCAAACTGGCCCTCGTTGCACTGAAAACCTATTGCATGCTGATGATACCATACATAGGGTTTGGCATCATGCCTTGCATATCCCCAAACATTGTTCCCGGCATGTACGACTGGCTTCGAGGCACATAACCAGCCATACTTTGGAACACAGATCCACCCTCGAAATACCCAGGATGTACCGTGGGTGGTGGAAAAGCTGGGTGCATTGCCTGGTAACCTGTTCCTCGTCCATTCAAGACAGCATGTGGGCTCTGAAAGGTGGCGGGCTGAACTGGCATAAACTCTGGAATAGGTATCCTAACCACCTGTTCAAGCACGGACGGAACTTGTTTTGGAGCCCTTGACTCCGCAACATGCGAGTGTTCCCTATCCTGCTGAGTCGCATGAAGTACTTGGGCTTAAGCCTCAACAAGCTCTGTACGCTGTGTAGGTTGCCTATTTTGCTGTTGCACTGGTGGCCCTTGCAAGAACTCCATAAACCTTGGGTTATGCACCAGTTGCAAAAAGAAATTCACCATGGCAACTAACTGAGTCCTGAATGCATCATCCTCAAGCTGACCAGTCATAAAGCCATGTACTACTGAAGGGACATTCTCATCAACAGAAGGTAGATACTGACGTGGCCGTGAGCTCTTGCCAATCTCGAACACCATAGCATTTTCTTGTCTGTCCTTTGAGGAGGAACCCTCTTCCATAATGCCATTCCCTTTGTCGGCCATAGCGTGATCCCGCATTCCTGTACTCTTTGTCTTTATCCAAAACAATCGAGGCTCACTCTTTGAGGAAAAAGTGATTGATGTCCCGGCAACAAAACCTTGAAACCGGCCAATGGGGCGGTAGGCATTAGGCAAAATTTGGACTCACAAAGGGGCCCTTTAAGGAGTTTGACTTTACCTCTCTCTACCAAAACGGGCGCATGGATAAATTTTTGCAAACAAACTCCAAAGTTGGCGGAGGTTTGACAGTTAGAATGTCCTCTTCAAGCTCTATCTACTGATATATAGCACGCCATGAGATTCCTCATATTTTAGAAGATTCTTTTTTTGATTCACTTAGATTCCGACAGAGTTGTCACATCATAGGTAAATCAAAAAAAGAATCTTCTAAAATATGAGGAATCTCATGGCGTGCTATATATCAGTAGATAGAGCTTGAAGAGGACATTCTAACTGTCAAACCTCCGCCAACTTTGGATTTTGTTTGCAAAAATTTATCCATGCGCCCGTTTTGGTAGAGAGAGGTAAAGTCAAACTCCTTAAAGGGCCCCTTTGTGAGTCCAAATTTTGCCTAATGCGTTGGCTTTCACCCGAAACTCTTTACTTTAGACACACACACAGAGAATGTGCAAAGGAAACCTGTGACGGGAATTAACACTTAAGCTCACACACGGTTCAGAAGCTAGAATGCTCTGAGCGTAGGCCGACAACTTGTAGGCCCCAAAATTGGCACCCCTTTCGATATTTCTTTATTCTTTAACAGAGGGAATAAAATGTGTGATTTCCTACGAGCTGTCTCGCATAATCTGGGTTGAAATCCACTTGTTTTGGCTAGATTTCGGCAGCATAATTGTACTAGAACACTTCATAGATAGTATCCCCACTCAATAGATGACTTTCTCGACACATACGAACACTTTGCAAAACCTGGTGAGAATCCGCAGCATGATGAATTCTCTGTTTTCTACCCCGAAAATGCGCCAGATCACCTCTACCACAGTTCCCTCGTGTCCCCGAACCTCCTGGGGTTATTTGGGACCGTTTAGGGCTGAAACCCTATACCTCCAAAAATACACAACAGGCTGTAATTCCCTTTTTTGGGTTCCGTTTTGCGTGCCAATTGCATCCATAGAAAGTCCTCGAGCTCCCTCATGTGTAGGGGTGCTACTTGCCCTTTGAATTGGATGAGATTTCTCACACATGAAACCTCTCCGATTCACTTGTACCTATGGGAGATTAGCCACTAGCTAACCCAATACATGTGCAAGAGGCTCTTGCCTCGGTAATCGTGCATGAACCCACACAATTGTACATTAGTCAAATGAAAATCCCTCTTGTGGGGCATCACATAACTACACGTAGGGTGCAAGGCATCACTCCTAGCATCACACTCTACATAGAGGGAAAAGGAAGCACTCCATAGCTCTTAACATGTGATAGCTCTTCAGAATGAGGCCTCTCCGCTTAATATTTAATGCTACCTCTTCATTGCAATAGCACAATACACTAAAATGCGTCACTTTCCACAATTACATGCATTTTCCCGTTTTGGGGTTTTCGCCTAAAAAACTCCCTACCGGTTGCCTAGTTGACTTTGCGGTAGAGTTGTAAAATGTTCCCCTTGTCATTCCGAAGGTAATGACGCGAACACATTTCACGGCCCAAAATAGCAGTTTCCTAAATTTCAGGAGATGCTTCCGTTGGGCTACCACTGGTCATTTGACCATCTATCCTCATTGGGACCGCATCCAAAAGTGCAATGTGGCCCAACTGTTGGATACTTTCTGTTGGTGATCCCACCTTGACTTTATGCCTTTATTGAGTTCACTTCCTAGTATCCACCAAATTTCCAAGTGTGATGGGGGTACCTACATGACCTTGCACTAAGCCTAGACATCCTCTTACTATATGAACTCTAGTGCCGACCAACTTCCCGTCTGCAGGTGAAACTACCGTTGACATTGTCCATACAATGTCCGATCATTTGCAGGTTCAAAAATAGGGTCTCAAAAATAAAACAAAAATCATTGGAAAGAAACCAACAACTAAGGTTAGAAATTGCCACGTCCTCATGACATAGTTAACTGTTGCCACGTCCTCGTGACATACACTGATTCACCTCAACCTCGCTTTCACTCAACCGGAAGAATCTAACAGAGAAAATATCCCCTCATCCACCATTCCTGCAACGATGGAAATTCAGAAAGATAAAAAACGTGCTCATGAGCAAGTGGGACAAAAGACTACCAAGTCATCGGCTAGCAAAGCAAAGAAAATAAATGTGCCCATAGATGAGAGCTTTAACTTGGAACATTAAGGGTTTCACCAACCCTGCCAAATCTAAGAAAATAAAATCTTGGATATCAGATAATCTAGTGGAAGTTATCTCACTTCAAGAGATCAAGCTCACGAATGAGGACTTGGCCAGAAGACTTAGAGAAATTTCATTGTCCCTGAGCTGGTTCGCGTCCTCCCATCATAGAGTATCAGGGGGAACCGCAATTGGAATCCCAAGAAACCTACTCCCTCAGAACCCCTCTGTCTTAGTAGGTGAACACTGGGTAGCGGTACATTCCCTCACGAGCTAGGTGCCACATAATGTGAGTTTATGCAGCAGGTTCTATAGCCCAAAGAACTCGCTTGTGGGAAGAGATGTCACAAATCAGTGGGGACATCATCCTCATGGGGGACTTCAACATAGTCAAGTTTTCACATGATAAATTCTTGAAAAAAGGCACGATCATTAATGGCAGGGAAAAAACAGCATGGGATGGCTTGAAGGATAGATTTGACTTATGGGACATTGAGGAGGAAGATAGCTTCTCTTGGAAAAACTACTCAAGAGGAAGCACGATAAGGAAAGCCAGGCTTGATCGGTGCTACACCTCTCTTCCCTTGACCAACTCTTTCACTAGGGTCAAAAGTAGGGTTAAATTTAACTCCTGCATTTTGGATCACTATCCTGTATTAACGGTGGTCGACTATAAAGCCGGTAAGATACGAAACTAGTGATTTCATATGGACTCTGCACTCTTCAAGCTATCGATAGTCCAAGAGGAAATATGCAATGTATGGCAAGCTCAATTTGAGGGTTCTCCCTCAGCATCAATCAAAGAATCACAGAATTTGTGGTCTAAATTCAAGGAGGTCCCAATGATCACGAGGAGGAGAAGGGACCATATATATAGTACTCTAAACAAGTTGGAATTAGGGGCCCAAAATGAAGAAACCCAGAATACAATTTTTGAATTAAGGTACAAACTGAAACAAGAAGAGGATCTCGCCGATAAACATGCTTTGTTGTTCTTTAGGGAATGGTGGGTAGGCAAGGTAGATCGTCCTTCCAAAGAAATGTTTAAAATGCTTAGAAAGAAACATACTAGGGAATCCACCCCTATTTTTATAGATTCGGACAATTCCATACAGTCAAAAAAGGAGAACATTGCATTTGCAAGGGGCCACTTTGAAAAGCTCTCTAGTCCCAAACAAGTGATCTCAGAACCAGTCAATAGGGCAAGGGAGGAAATTTGGAAGCATAGGCTCAAAGTTGTACTGGAAGTGTCCAAACTACTAGCCGACCTCCCCTTTTCTATTTCTGAAATCAAGACTGTAGTACAATCTCTTGCCCCCCATAAATCCCCTGGGATTGATGGACTACCCGCCAAATTTTTTTCAGACTTTCAAAGTTGTTCTAGCCCCCTTTCTTCTCCAAGTTTGGGAGGAAGCAGTCAAATTCAAGTCATTACCATACTCAATCAACACATGCATTATAAAACTATTGCATAAGAAACGTTCCAAGGAAAACCTAGCCAATTGGAGACCTCTGAAAATGTTGAATACATGATATATTTTTTTTGGCAAAGTGGTTGTACTTTGGATCACTCCCATGCTAATGAAATGGATATGTTCAGAGCAGAAAGGTTAAATCAAAGGGAGAAGGATCATACATGCAGTCATTGCCCTTTGGGAGGGAATTGAGTATGCAGAAAACATTGGCATTGACTATGTGTTTTCCAAGATAGACTTTGATAAGGCGTATGACCACCTCGAATGGTTCTTCATCCTAATCAGTCTTGAAAGAATGGGTTTTGAGTCAGGTTTGATCCGGTATGTAGCCACCTTGTTTGGGCATGCAAGGGCAAGGTTAGCCTTGAATGGAGTCCTCTCTGAGTGTTTTGAATTGAACAGATCTATTTGGCAAGTTTGCCCCTTGGCCCCTCTTCTATTGGAAATCAGTGATGATGGCCTCAACTATTTAGTCAAAGGAAGGATGGCAGAAGGAAAAATTAAGGGCATTCCTCTATCAAATAGTGAGCAACAACAATGCTTGTCTCAATTTGTCGATGACACTAATGCGTTATTTTGCAATGAAGAAAGTTCACTTTAGCATTTCTGGCAGGCAATAGAAATGTTCTGCATATCCTCAGGATCAGGGATCAATTATAGCAAGACAAGGATTAGAACCTCTCTATCCCCCATCCCTGACTAGCTACGTACCCAAGGATGTAAAGTTCGGTCGGATGGAGAAGTGTTTAGACTTCTGGGGATCCCATTTGGGTTTAAAGTTAATCTTAAACAACGGTGGGAGTGGGTCATGAAAAGGTTCAGATCCAAATTGGAAAGATGGAAAGGTTCACTCTCTGGCGGGTGGAGTAGTGGTAATCAATCACTTTCTGGCCTTCTATGTCCTCTTCTTCCTTACCTACTGGAGACCACCGGAGTCTCATTTAGAAATGGTTAAGAAGTAGTGTAGAAACTTTCTTTGGGTGGGTAACCCTTTCAGAAAAGGGGCAGCAAAGGTCAAGTGGGATGTTTGTTGTCTTTTAGACGACAAAGGAGGACTAGGAGTCAAAAACATCAACAGATGGGCAGACAAAATAGCAGTCAAACTCATTATTCATACATTAGAAGACTCCCAGCAAGAGTGGGCTTGTCTGCTCCTCAAAAATCTCCACAAATTTTCCCTATTCAAACGCAAAGGATGGATAGATCTTAACTCGAATACTGTGTTCTTCACGCCTCATATGATCAAGGCTAAGGACTCTGATCTGATGTTTTCTCTTTGGGGAGCCTGAAACCGCTCTAGATAGAACATGAATGTCTTTCAACACTCCAAGAGTGCTATCCCGGTTTGGCAGTTGGATTCAGTATATATGGTGGCCTCTGCCCTCGATAGCCTCGGTCAATGAATGAGAGATAAGAACAACACTATGTTGTCATAAGAAAGGTGTTTCCTATTGGAGAGACCTGTGGAACTACAGTCTTCAAAGATGGAAAAAGGGAGAAGAATTGTTAACTCAATTCCCCCTCCAACCGTGAGAAGTCATGCTGATTTCTAATAGGGTTGCTCTTTTTCTTGTTGAGGACTGTCGAAAACTCTCAAACATCGACTCTGCCCACCTTAAGGCATTCGGGTGGAAACGGGGCTTTAAACTTCAGCATCCCCAGATAGTGGTAAAAGATATTAGTCCACCTTTACACGTCACCCTTAACAAGAGATGGAACGTGAGCCTAGACTGAAGGCCACTTGGTACTTCAAATTCAAAAAACTATGGGACAAAAGTATGCAACCAAAAAAATCGATACTTCTTTGGCTAATATGCACAAAGCTATTTGGATAGGGGACAAAATTCAGAAAGCTGGAATCTCATCAGGAATCTGATCTAGATGTAAAGGAGAAATAGAATCTATTGCCCACCTGTCCATGACTTGTCCCCCATCTGTAGCTATTTTATCCCCGCTTAGGACAATAGTGCATGCACCAATATCATGGAGACAGCTTTTGCTAGGGGATTCAATTGGCATTCTGCCTGAGAGCTCTTTTTATTGATTTCAACTTGCAGGTATACTAGTGTTTTGTTATGCAAGGAAAAAGGTAACATTACATTAAGTAGTTTTGTCTTGCATGCGATCCTAGTTTACATCGAGTTTGTAACATGTTCACATTTAGTTCACACCATCAAAATGAAGCTCACATATAATTTACACTTAGATCATATGCAAGTTCACAACGAGTTCTAATTCACATTTACCTAAACGGTTGTGATCTTCACCGATAGAAAATGTTGATTTTCAATCATAGATCCCCTCCTAAAATCGAGGTTGATTTTCAATCATAGATCCCCCCTAAAATCGAGGTGTCATTTAGTGACGAGAGAGGCAAAAGAAGAAGAGAATTTTAACGTCGTAGGAAACTATCCCAAGAGACAATAAAGATATGAGGAAGAGAGAGAGAGAGGGCCAAGGGGTCCAACCTAATGCTCGAAAAAAACCTAGGTTTAGTTATCCCACCTACAAATTTTGAGATTTACCTCTAAATTTTATATTTGAAGGTGAGAAAACCTACAAAATTTTTTAAAAAATTAGTGTAATTTGGTGTAAAAACCTTCAAATTTAATTAATTTACCTTTATTGTTTCTCATATGTAGGTTTGCCAACTTTTTGAAAAAACAGTTTTTTCGAGCATTGGTCAAACCGCCTCTTCTGCAAGGACCATGCAGCTCATGTTTGAACGCATGTTGGAGTTGCCTGCATGCCTCGCCTCCCACACACGCAATTTCCTCATGTAT
This sequence comes from Adiantum capillus-veneris, assembly GCF_014529385.1. NCBI lineage: Eukaryota > Viridiplantae > Streptophyta > Polypodiopsida > Polypodiales > Pteridaceae > Adiantum > Adiantum capillus-veneris. The sequence goes on along the minus strand of NC_140955.1, from coordinate 122,127,828 downwards.
AAGAGTGACATACACGACAAGCCAACACAGTGACATATACGACAAGCCTACAAATTTTGAGATTTACCTCTAAATTTTATATTTGAAGGTGAGAAAATGGGATCTCCCGGTTCTTTTTGCCTCTCTCCCTCTTTCTCTGCACTTATACATACATGTATAAATAGCTCGTGCTAGGCACCCAGCTCCCTCGTTGCACATCAATATACAGGCAGCCTCAAATCTTTCTTCACTCTTTGTAGGATAAAGGGGCTAGTGGTGGGCCAGCTAAGAGGCGCAAGCCACAACTCCCTCCCCCCTTATCAGATTCGAGTCGAAGGAGGCGCAGAAGATGCGCGTTGAAGAGAGGGTTTCATCACAAAAATCTGAGTGCAATCTGCCTCCTATTGCAGAATAATACATAGCGTAGCGCATTCTCCAATGCAAAATGAAGCTTCTCACGTGTTAGAGACAGGCAAGGCCCAGTAATAATCAGTTTTTCAACAAATCAAAGGACACTTTTTGGCTCAAAATTGGGGGGAGGTGCAACTTTGTTCTGGTGCACGTCTCCTTATTGGCCCCTTAACCCTAACGACTTTATTACACCAGCTAGCCCCTCGACAAATATTGCCATAGCCTCCCAATCCATAGCTTCCCAAGCTCTGATCCAGCTTCTTATACCACGTATAGTATATAGCTTCTTATTCATCGATTACCACAATATTACGATGGATCTAAAATCAGAAACTACGCTATTGACACAAACTATTTCTGAGCCTCAATCAGCACCTCCCGCTCATCATCATGAGCATAAAATTAGTCCAGCACTCAGCTTAGTGAGACCGCCCATGCCCAAAAGCGACTGTGAGGCTCTCGATCTTCTCGACAACCTTTCGCGCAATGCTGGTCTTGTTCAGAATGAGACGCTCTCCGCCATTCTACGGCAAAATGAGAAGACCGAGTATTTGGCGCGATACGGGATTCAAGGAATTAGGAGCGATCCACAGAGCTTCAAATCGCTCCTTCCGATGATCACAGATGAGGACCTTGAGCCATATATCCTACGGATTGCTAACGGGGACTCCTCACCCATCCTCTCAGCATGCCCTGTTTCTGAATTTCTTAATCTATGTTACTTAGGCACAGCAAATTTTACCCCTCAATACGTTTCCCACTTTGGTGTAAGCAAAAACAGAGAAAACCTCGCTTAGCTGAATTGGAAATGCAACATTTGCTTACAACCCAAAAGCTAAGCATAGTTTGGTGCAATTGCAGACCTTTCATTGCTATATTTACCCGTAGGATACATTTAATTGAATAAGCTTCATATACCACCATTTTGACCATGAAGACTTTATATATTAGCTCTTTGATGTATATACAATTGCAGCTCAGGGACCTCAGAGGGCGAGCGCAAGTTGATGCCCACAATTCACGACGAATTTGAAAGGAGATGCCTACTCTACAGCTTTCTCATGCCCATCATGAACCAGTAAGTTATCAACTAATAAGTTCTGATTATGGTAGCTTTGTTGTAGCTCAATATAAAGATGCACTTTTGGCCATGATAGGTACTCTTGCTGTTTATGGATTATCTTACTTGTAGATATGTAGATATGTACGTGACTTGGACAAGGGCAAAGGTATGTACTTCTACTTCATCAAGTCAGAGGAGAAGACTCCAGGAGGCTTGCTTGCACACCCCGTCCTAACAAGCTACTACAAGAGCCACTGGTTCACAGAGCGGCCCTATGATCCTTGCAATGTGTGCACAAGCAAGACTAAGTTGTATTGATAAAGGAAATAGGACTTGCACACGATTAGCATAACAAGGGTCTCCTTATATACATGTAGGCAAGAGGGGCCATTTAGGTAAGTGCTAGAATGGAGGGCAATTAGATAAATAAGAGGGAGATGATTTAGGGCTAGTGGGTGAGGTGATTTAGGGGTAATGGATGTACACCGTTATAGTAAAAGGGTATTTCACATCCCCCCGTAACAGTGAACACCTCATTACATGGGAGAATCTCCCCCTTAAAGAGGTGTGCAAGCAGTTAGCACAAGTGACAAATTGCAACATGTTGTAGTTTGGGTGGTAGCAGGTACTGATTTGGTGAGGAAATCAGCCCAAATATTGTGTGCAGTGGGCACATATTGCAACTTTAAAGCTCCATTGGCCACCAATTCCTTGATGAAGTGATAGCTGATTTTGATGTGCTTAAATTTGCTGGAAAAACTTGGGGAAGCAGTCAGAGCAATTGCAGATTGGTTGTTGCAGTAGAGGGTTATTGATTCTTCCAAGATAGGGTATGGGAGTTGAAATTCATGAATGAGCTCAGAAATCCATAGTGCTTCCTTAGAAGCAAGAGCGGCAGCAACATATTCGGCTTGAGTCGATGAAGAGGCAATTGAAGATTCACTACAAGAGGTATTTCACATTAGTGACGCTTGCAGTGCGACACTCAAAAGTGAAAATTCACGTCTTCGCTATGAGCGTCGTTATGGGCGTTGCTATGAACGTCGCTAGTTTATTTGTTACATAGCGATGCTTATAGCGACGCCGGCAAGGGTAAAAAATAAACCGAGAGCACCCGAGAACTTAGATCTCAGATCTGAATTTTCGACGCTCAAGCAAAGAGGTAACCCGCGCTCTCCCTCTCTCTCTCTTTCTTCTCCACACACACACACACACACACATATACGAGGAGAGGAAGGAGAGCCAGGTATGCTCCTTCCCTCTCCTCTCTCTCATGTTTCCTTCCCCTATTTCTCTCTCTCTCTCTCACACACACACATTGTGTTTTTGAGAGAGAGAGAGAGAGAGAGAGAGAGAGAGAGAGAGAGCACATTCATAAACAGAATACACACACACACACATGCATAAACAAAGAATGCATACACACACACACATTGAGAGAGAGAGAGAGAGAGAGAGAGAGAGAGAGAGAGAGAGAGGGGAGGAAACAAAGAGAAAGAGAGAGAATAAAAAACCAAAGAGAGAGAGAGGGGGAGAGAAGACGAAAGAGAGAGGTAAAGGGAGAAAACAAAGAAAGAGAGAGAGAGATTAGGTTAAGATTTTAATTAGATTAGGTTTAAATACATTTAGATTTATGTTTGTGTTGAGTGTAAGATTAGGTTAGATTTAAATTTACGTTAGACTAAGATTAGGTTAGATTTAAAATTAGGAAAGTATTAAAGATTACCTAGCTATGTTAGATTTAAGTTAGATTACATTTAGGTTTAGTATTTAAGTGGACTAGATATAGGTTTGTGTTGAGTTTAATATTAAATTAGATCTAGATTTAAGATTAAAACAAGATTTAAAATTAACTAGATTAAATTTACATTTAAGTTATATTACATTTAGGATTAGATTAAATTTAGGTTTATTTTGAGTTTGAGATTAGATTAGATTTAAATTTATGTTCGATGGACTAACTTTTTTTAGAAATACTAGTGCAACGGCGCCGCCTTCGGCGGTGCTATATAGTACCAAGCGCGACATTTTTTTTCAATGACCCCTGACTAACAAATCAGCATCTTGATGAGAGAGAGAGAGAGAGAGAGAGAGAGAGAGAGAGAGAGAGAGAGAGAGAGAGAGAGACAGAGCGGTACTGTGTGTGTTTGAAATTTATAAGATGGAAAACATGAAAACCTTTATGCAGCAACTTAAACAAAAGTCATCACAACATATTTTCAAACTAACTTTGCACTAACATATATAGAGTAAGTGATATTTCCCATGTCAAAAAATATAACATGCGTAGAGACTTAAGATTTATACGCTCAAAAGCGTAGTCTACGACATGCCCTGCTGCAATATCAAACCACCCATGGCCCACGATGTAAAACACATCTACCAATCACTGGAGGAAGAGATCCTAACACAAAAACACGTAGGAACCAAGCACTGAGATACAGATTTTGAGCAAACATAGCATTAATTGGACGGGTTCTGCCTAACTCTGCAATGGTGACACGTGCTCTGAATCCTCTCTGAATAGCAACTTGAATGTAACACAGCAAGCTCGGATCATATGAAGCATGATATATACCCACCATTAAGAATTCTGGGTAATATTGTGATCTATAGCCAAACAAAAAGCTATTAGTATAGACAGATTTTTTGATACACAAAAGCTATTACTTTACTATATAATATAATAATATCAGCATCAACATTGTTACCTTGCTACATCCAAGTCCTCGAGTAGATGAATCACCTGCATGGCTGTGATTGGACCCCTCCATAATGGTGGATCTAATACATAATCGTTGACTGTGATATTTAAATTCTCTAAAGTATCAAAATGTCACAAACACACATATACAATATTTTACCTCGGACGTGTCGAGGTCGTCTCCCTAGTGTGTAAGTCACAGAGGCGTTCGGATCCATCTTCATTCATACATATACATATATACATAATAAAGGATTAGAAATTCATAAAAAAGCACATAAAGCATAAATCTCTCAGCACTAATAAATCTTAGTCAATTGTTTCAGCAAATATACCTTGCTTGAGGCTACACCATGTTTCATAAGAAGATACTAAGCTTGTAAATGACAAAGAAATAGTTGCGAGAGTCACTGTGATTTTTTATTGGATGATGAAACATATCCAGCCACGTTAAACCCCATGGCAAGGGGGTGGCAGAGGGCAGGTCAATTGCAACACCTCTTTGTAGACAATGTTAGAAGTGTATGTTCTTTGATCTCCATGTCTACTAATGCTTGTTAAGTGACTATCACCAACCACAACCTTGATGGCAGAAGAGGATCTCACGCGAGACATTGCCACACATAGTTGACCATGGGTGAAAACAGGTGTTAGGAGATACAATCCAAGAACTCCCAATGTTTGTCCTTGCGCCTTGTTGATTGTCATCCCAAAAGCACAACGTAGGGGAAATTGGCGGCATCTCAAATCAAAAGGGAGACCTTCTCTAGATCCCATGAGAAAATCAATCCTTGGAATGAACACTGCATTTCCTGCATGTGACCCTGTAATGATTTCTGCTTCAATCACTTTGCTGTGGAATTGCTTGCAAATCAAGCGTGTCCCATTACAAAGACCACTTCTTGGATCCAAATTGCGAAGCAGCATAACTGGACCATTCTGTTTCAATCGTAAAACATGCGGTGGAAAGCCTCCCCCAAGATCTAAACTATTTACAAACTCACTTGTGAATAAAATGCTATCACAATTTGATTCACACACTAAGTCCGCACTGACATATTCCTTATAAGTACCAGGAAATTGCTGTAGGCACAAATTGTTTATAGTATCCACCTCCGTGTTCCGTGGAGCCAAAATTGCTCTATCCTTGAAAAAGGATGCATGGCAAGTCTGTGTTTCAAGGTCTCTATATATGCAAGCAACCAATGCTTGCAAATTATGTTGTGGTAGCATCATGCAAGCCGGCAGGGCCACATTATCAAGTATGTCCCCATCACAAACATCGCCATTACCAATATCAAGTGTCCATTGCACAAACTCTCTTTCAATAACATTACTTAAACAATTGACCACTCGCATATTCTGCGTTAGATGCATGATTTCTGTACGTTGCCAAATGTATGAGTGGCACAAAGCTGCATTAACAATGTCTTCTCTTCCCCCTTTTCGCACAACAGGTAATATATGTCTAAAATCACCACCAAGGAGGAGAACCTTTCCACCAAACAACATGTCATTTTTCATGACATCTCTTAGTGTCTTATCAAGAGCCTCAAAAGCGTGTCTATGAGCCATGGGGGCTTCATCCCATATGATCAATGAACTCATTCGCAACAGCTCAGCAAGCTGGCTGTTTACTTTAATGTTACATGTGGACTCAGAAGTTATATCAATAGGGATCTTGAATCTAGAGTGTGCAGTCCTTCCGTTGTCGAGAAGATGTGCTGCAATCCCGGACGATGCACATGCCAAAGCAACTTTGGACTCTCCGCGTATCCGAGAGAGCAAAGCATTGTAGAGATAAGTCTTTCCCGTTCCACCTGGCCCATCCAAGAAAAAAACAGTCCCTCTGCTCATGCAAGCTGCTTGTAAAACCCGATTGTAAGCTTCCCTTTGCCCATCATTGAAAGATGATTCCATTTGAGCAGACAATACTCTTTGTTCCTCTCTGTTATACATGAACTCTTCAGCAAGCACTCCATGCGCACTCATAATTTGCAAGGTGTGATCCACCTGGGGCATTCCAGAATAATCCGAGAGCCTCTTTCCATAGTGTTGAAGCATTGTCTCTAAGTTTGACAAAGCTTGGTTTTGTGCCATGTGTTCACAGATATTCGCATCATTTGTGCGAACCCCCATATGATATACATGGTCCTCAGAAAGCTCCTTACAGAAACGATTCCACAATGCACCAGGATGTATTGGTTCACAAAAAACCAAAATGATTACAAACAGTAGGCGCAATTGTTGCCCTGTTTGCTGAAAAGAAGCTTCTTCCAAACAAAGAAACCATTCATCATCAACTTGCAGTAATCCTCGTGCATTACATGTTTCTTTAAATGTGTCATATACTCGTCCATTGAAGGTTCTAATATCCTCAAAAGACTTACATCCTTTGCACATGTTGAGTAACAAACGCAAATAGTACAAATCTCCAGCATTGGGAACAATGTGGTACATTCTTCCAATCATGTCACCAATCTGTCTTTGAGTCCATGTTCTACTTGCTGGCCTCCAAACCCACTTTGTTGGGAAGTCTATGTACTACAAATCGTTGGCCTCTGGATATTGAGCAATGACCTTACCAAAAAAAGCTCTCTTAATCAGCAAGCCCATCAAATCCTTGAACCTATGGTAGAAAACACGGGCAGTAAGATCAGGACGATCATTGGATGTTTGTCCAGGCAGTAATGCATCCTATATCTCCTTCTATCCAGGATTGCATGTGAATGTAATGAAGAGATCAGGTTTTCGTCTCTTGCGTACAATTTCCATGGCATCCTGGTACAGCTGGTGCATATAGCGAGGGCCACCAACATACGAAGAAGGCAATACAACCCTTCTTCCAACATTAGCACCCAATAACAGTTCTCTATCATCCCTTGTTCCATCTCTTGCTCCAACCATATCTGTCAAGCCTTGATACACCTCACTATGAAGTTCACTTTGATGATTACGAACCCACAAAAGCCTCAACTCCTCCATACAACTATATGCATCAACAATATATTGTTGCAGTAGCCTACCACCACGTAAAAGACATTGTGTCGTGTCATCTCTAATTTGCAATCTATACTTGTAGAAATCCATTGTAGAAATATACTTTGTAGTTCCATTTACTCGCTCTCTGCTTACATCTGCTCTGTTCACTTGGGGTATGTAAGGATTCCAACCTTCTTCACCATTTGGAAATAGCAACAAATATAATAGAGGCATGTATGACCTATGGCAATTTGAGATTCGTTTTAGACCACCACCCAAAAGATTCAACACAATATCACGATGGCCAATGTTGCTCTCTTCACCCTGACCAGGCATGATTGCAGCAACTTCCACACTTGTTGGAGCAACATATTGCCAGCCATTTGTACGCTTCTCAGTAATGACCATCCTAATCTCCGGAATATTGGAAGTTTGGACCATTGTAGCAAACCCTCTACAAGCTTGAACATACGGATTTACTCGATGCATCATCGATTGCAAGCTTTCCAAAACATCTGGTTTGAGTTTAGAAACATGACTCATCCTGTTTTGCAACTCATTCTCAGTGTCAAAAAAATACAACTGAGCAAAGCGAGGGATTTGACCTGATCGCTCTTCTGGCATCAATGGACCAATGTTATGATAGATAGCCATGCACCTTGAAGGTATAGATTCCTTTTCTTTGGCAGAGAGATTCATCTATATGAGCTCCCAAAGAAGCAAATGCCAACACACTATTGTATGCTCTGATATGTTTCAAGAATTTTCTACTTCTAGTATTACCCCCGTGCATCAATTCCCTCAATTCTAAAGGAGGTTCACTTAATGGCGGCAAAGAAACATTTGCTGAGTTGCAACAACTCTTCCCCACAAATGTGCGAATGGTCTTTGCTTCCGTTTTCCAAGCTAAAGCACCACAAAAGGAACATGCAAAATCCAAGTTGCCTATGTTGTGAAGAATACACTTTTCATGAGAAATAGACAACATAGAGATATGCATCAAGGAAGTGGTCTCAGAATATAAGTAGGTGATAGATAGGCAAAGTGTCTCAACTTTGGAGTAATCTCCCTCTCTGGAGACAATTACAGGCTCCTGAAGAACATCTCCATTATTGTCATCCAAATTGTCTTCCACTTCAATCCCTACATAACTTTGCAAGAGAATTGACTTGTTATCTACATCCAATGCAATCCTTCCCTGAGGAAATTCATTGCATCGATTCATGTTTATCAAATGCTGGCAATCTTCCCAGCGAGGCACATCAATCTCACCCAGAGAACGTCGACTCTATCTCGCGCTGCTGCACGTCGTGTAGCTCGAGAGGCTTGACATATCCTACTACGTCTTGCATGTCCAGGAGACAACACCTTTGGACCAATAGCCATCTGTCCAAAAAAGAACTCTTATAAGTACTCACAGGTTTATACAGGTTAGTATCTAGAGAATTAAGAAGAGAGTATGGAGAAGAAAGGATTTCCCAACTATGTCTATCTTTCTTTGAGAGAGTCAGTGAGAGGAAGCTTGCCAACCCACATGGTAAATGTCTATATACTTCTATATCTGTCTCTCTATATCTCATCTAAGTACTACTAAGGATATAGTTGTGGGAGTAGTAGTTCTATATCCGATGCGGTTACAATGCGCCAGTCTGCACGTCAACTGGATTCTCGCCCGACTAAGGTCCCCTGACCCTTGAGGAGTCGCCACATTATCCCATTATTGACCATTGGAAACCTTTGCTCAAGACGGATTCAAAGGTGCATCCAAATCAGCCCCGAAGTGCTTCATTATGAAGAGTTACCATGGTGACAGGTCCCCATTTGAGTTGGTAGAGTTGCATTGAGGCTTGTGTTGTTGTGTACATTCCGTTTACGCAATCAAAAGCAAATACCACATCGGAAATGGTGTGCATCTACCAAAAATAGCCCAGAGCTTCTTGACCCTACCCAAATTGGGCATATCTGGCAATCAATGCATTCAAAGAGATGGCATCCTATATAAGAAGCTCTCTCCCACTTTTTGTGCTTTATGAAGTGCTTCACATTTGTCATACCTAGAAAGAAGTCAGACATTGCACACACCTAGAATACTTTGTGTAAGTGTATGTGTGTGTGTGTGAGTGTATGTGTGCATGTGTGTGTGTGAGAGAGAGAGAGAGGGAGAGAGAGATTCACTGCTACATGACTTGAGGGAGAGAGAGAGAGGGAGGGAGAGGAGAGATTCACTGCAACATAACTTGAGAGAGAGAGAGAGAGAGAGGGAGAGAGAGAGTTTCATTGCAACATAACTTCAGAGAAAGAGAGAGAGAGAGGGTGAGGGGGGCGGGGAACGGGAGGTGTGACCCAAAAGACACAATGGCAACAAAAATACTACAATTATAGAGATCCTTTGAGAATGTAGTATCCAAAGAAGACAACCAAGAGTCGTGAGCAAAATAAGCCTCCCCCAAAATAAGAAGACTACATACATAAGACTCCCCCAAAATGTAGTCAATATCCCCAAAGCCACCAAAATATAGATCCACTAAGTCTATAATGAGAAAGAAGTGAGTATTACTATCGATTACATAATTCACTTCTTGCAAGGGTTGCCCTGCTTTGAACTGGATGGAACATCTCGAACGGCATTAATCCCCTTCTTGGGCCAATGGGTCGTTACCAATGCATGGAGCTTGTTTGAGATAGATCTAACTTCGGAGACACCTGTAGTATGTTGTACTGCTACGGCGGTCAATTTGTTGCTAGTACTTCGTAATTCAGGCACAATGCTTTTGAAATCAATGCTATCCTTGTCAAGAACGGACCTCTCCAAGAGACTCATGATTTTTGCCTGGTTGCTTTCTATGCGAGAAAGTTGTCCTTGCATTGAGCTCTGCTGCTCCAAAATACCATTAATCTGTAGATGCATCCGCTCCTCTGGACGATGAAGATAAACCCCTTGCTCATATTGTCATTGGCTCAGCCAGTGAATGCTCTCTCTATAGGAAACCTGTGATGCCTCCGCTCTCTCACATGAGGCTTGAATTTCGGAGCATACTGTGTGGATGATACATTAGGAGATTTCGGAGGTCTTTTGGAGGGCCTTTTGGTAGAGAGAGGAAAATAAGCTCCTCCAATGAGACAAGAGCCTACGTTACGTAAAAAAAAAATAAAAATTGATATTAACAAAAATATAAAAGGTGTCCCTCTCCTCATTTAATAATCTAGTGGTCCTTGAAGACGAGCACTCTCTTTTATTTAATGCGAGCACCTTTTTCAGAAGGTAGATGCTGTGCATTTGATACGGGCTACGTCATCATTAGAACTCAAAAAGTCACAAAACTATCAAGTGGTGGAAGATTTTGAAACTTTTGATACTTTCAATGCGTCTGGAATGCACATATCTCCTAGAAATGAATGTCCAATTGCCTCGCTCAGACATCCAAAGAGGCCAAAAATGTCAAAAACCCCTAAAAGAACATTTTACTAACGGCGCGCGAGGGGGAATTCTAAAATTTTGGAATACCTCCTCGCGCGTCGTTAGTAAAAAGACCCTTTTTTCCTCTTTTTAGGGAGTTTTTTGAGAGGAAAATGTCCAAAAACCTCTAAAAAGGGGCTTTTTGGAAAGATAAGTGTCCAAAAATCACTAAAAGGAGTTTTGTACTAACGGCGCGCGAGGGGGCATTCCAAAATTTTGAAATGCCTCCTCGCGCGCCGTTAGTAAAGAGGCCCTTTTTTCCTCTTTTTAGGGAGCTTTTTGAGAGGAAAATGTCCAAAAACCTCTAAAAAGGGCCTTTTTGGAAAGATAAGTGTCCAAAAATCACTAAAAGGAGTTTTGTACTAACGGCGCGCGAGGGGGCATTCCAAAATTTTGGAATGCCTCCTCGCGCGCCGTTAGTAAAAATGCCCTTTTTTCCTCTTTTTAGGGAGCTTTTTGAGAGGAAAATGTCCAAAAACCTCTAAAAAGGGGCTTTTTGGAAAGATAAGTGTCTAAAAATCACTAAAAGAAGCTTTGTACTAACGGCGCGCAGAGGGGCATTCTAAAATTTTAGAATGCCTCCTCGCGCGCCTTAAGTAAAAAGCCCATTTTTGGGGGTTTTTTGACATTTTTTGCCTCTCCGGATGTCAGAATGAGACAAGTAGACATTCGTTTTTAGGGTATTTTGGCGTTCCGGATGCATTGGTGGTGTCAAAATCCTCAAAATCTATCACTATTTTACAGTTTGTGACTTTTCAACTTTCAGTGATGACGTAAGCTGCATTGAATGCGCCGCACCTGTCTCCTGAAAAAGACGCTCGCATTAAATAAAAAAGTGACCATTTTCAAGGACGATTGGGAATATAAATCTACTTTTTAGAGTGTCTGGTTGTCCTTTTGGACGTACTCACAAGGTGCAAGTGCATTTTAAAAAAAGTTTCTAGAGAGAGAAATACAATTTCCTACAAGGCCCTCCAAATGACCTCCGAAATTTTCTAATGCCTAGTCCATCTACAATTTGCCTCTTTGCAGGTCCATTTCCACCTCGGGCAACGCGCTTGGCATTTCGTAAATTGTTGCTTGGGTCTCTCTCTGGGGTAGAAAATATCACCTCTGAAGAATCTCCTCCAGACGTAAGCACGTGCTCCATCTCTATAATGCAGAATAAGATATATATTTAGCACCGTGTTATACATGTTTTTCTCTCTATCTTGTTTCTATCTCTATTTTTCCCCTATCCACCTCTCTATACCTCCCTCTCTATGGCGCAAGGTGGCCATAGAGAGAGCAATATCCAAAGCCTGTATGTAGGATGTCGTCTCTTGGAATGCACTAATTGTGGGATATGCCTAACTTGGTTAGGGCCAAGAGAGCGCCTGCCCATCCCTCTCTCTCTCTCTCTCTCTCTCTCTCTCTCTCTCTCTCTCTCTCTCTCATGTGTAGGCATATCCCACAATGAGTGCACTCCAAGAGACGACATCCCATAGATTAAGCTCATTGAAAGCACCTTTTGTGCTTTATGAAGTGCATGGCAGTTGGCATACATGTCAACCAAGGCAATGCTAGAATTCAAGGGCAGAATTTCTCCTTTTCCCGAACACTGACTCACAGTCTCAATCTCACGTGGAGAGGACAGGTATCAAATGAAACAGCTTGAAATGTTATATTAAACGTCTTCAAAGGGCCAAGGTCTATGAGCCCTATTTTTTGTAACTGTTGGTCCACTTTGGAAAACCAAGCACCAAATGGAGGGGATTCCCTCCTAAACTTTTAGTGTTTCAAAAACTGTAGCTCACACCACCAAGAGGTCTTCCAGGGTGATATCCGTTGCCATATCTCAAACCCTCAACTGTTAAGAGTGCCATATTGTTCTAAGAGTGTCACCTAGTGTCCGACAGTACAGAGTGCGCTCAAGATGTTGTCAGTGCTTATCTCAAACCCTCAACTGTTAAGAGTATCACCTAGTGTTCGGTGGTAGCTGTTCCCATCTGCGAGTGAGGTACACTCTAATTTATTTTTATTGTTGTGCAGTGCTTAGCCCTACTCACATATTTTTCTTGAACACTGACTCTGAGGTTCTGTGGAAACACTAATACATGTGGCAAGGAATTCTCGATCAGGGTGTGGGCCGTGATGGGGGACTTCGTGGGCATCCACAAATACTGGCTACAATCAGTGGTTAAAATCTTATTGGCCACTTCAAGCTGGACATTTCCCGCAATCAGTGCACTCCAAGAGACGACATCCTAGGTCAGAATATGTGTACGCCTACGGGCTATAGAGGAGGGTAGTGGCAACGCTAATACATGTGGCAAGGCATTCGAGTGGAATAGCAAGGGAATTGACACGCAGTAGGTGTGGGCCGTGACTGGCAACTTCATGGGCGTCCGCAAATATTGGCTTAGTGCATTCCCGGAATCAGTGCATTCCAAGAGACGACATCCTAGGTAGGAATCTTTGAAGGGCCAAGGCCTATAAATGACCCCTCTTAAAATAGCTCAAAGCTTCCTGAATCTACTATTGGACATCAATGCACCCTTGCGAGGATCGATCGCATCAAAAAACAACACACGCCTACTTCTCTCTCTCTCTCTCTCTCTCTCTCTCTCCCCTTGACATCTCGGACAGGAAGCTCCTCAAGCACTTTTTGTGCTAATTCCCAAAATACCCCTTAAATTTCAAAATTCCCGAAAGTACTTTCAAAATTTCAAAATCCGTTTTTTAGTGCTTAGCATGTAATTTGTCATAAAATAATGAAGCAATTCATCTCCAAAGCCTACATTACCAACACAAATTCTAGTTTTTTAGCATATTATATTGATACAAATTTTGTTTTTGAATTTCTGGAAGCACGTAAAATTATGAAGCAATTCATCTCCAAAGCCTACATAACCAACACAAATTCTAGTTTTTTAGCATATTGTATTGATACAATTTTTTTTTGCATTTCTGGAAGCACGTAAAATAATGAAGCAATTCATCTCCAAAGCCTACATAACCAACACAAATTCTAGTTTTAGCATATTGTATTGATACAATTTTTTTTGGCATTTCTGGAAGCACGTAAAATAATGAAGCAATTCATCTGCAAAGCCTACATAACCAACACAAATTTGTCTTAAAATAATCTGCAACGTGTAAAATAATGAAACAATCCAAAAAGCCTACATAACCAACACAAATTCTAGTTTTAGCATATTGTATTGAAAGTGCATCTCTGGCATCTCCAAAGCCACATGCAAAATAGCGCCGTCTGAGGAAAATGAGACTCTCTCTCTCTCTCTAACATTACATTCCATTTCATTTCATTCCATAACAACAATACACAGGCGCAGGTGCCAAAGGGGGGGGGGGGGGGGGGGGGGGGTTCATATCATTTCATTTCTTGCATAACTTCATATTCTTGCATAATATGGCGGCGGCGGCTTCATTTCCTGCATAATATGGCGCGGCGGCACAGGGCCAGCTCGCAGGTCAAAACAACGCAGAGAGCGAGCGACACAGAGAGAGAGAGAGAGAGAGAGAGAGAGAGAGAGAGAGAGAGAGAGAGCTACGTTTATACCTGTAGCCGATGGTGCAGTCGTCGAATGCAGCCAGGTAGCGATGGCGTGAGCCGGGTAGCGATGGCGTGAGCTCCAGAGATGCCGGGCAGCTCCTGCGATGGCGCAGGAAAATGATCTCTCTTTCTCTACCGTAGGAGGACCTCTCTCTGTCTCTGCCGCAAGAAAATGCTCTCTCTCCCTGCCGCAGGAGGACCTCTCTCTCTCTCTTCTCTCTTTTGAGGACCTCTCTCTGGAGCGCGTGTGAGGACCTCTCTCTCTCTCTTGACGTGAGGAATGCAGGAGCAGGAGCACGACCTCGACCTCCACTCTCTCTCTCTCTCTCTCTCTCTCTCTCTCTCTCTCTCTCTCTCTCTCTCTCTCTCCCACCCGCATTGATCAACACTTAGCATTGCCGGGCGCGCCAACTCGAGTAGGCGGCTGGCTGATCATGTTTTTTTTTAAAAAAAGCCTTGACGGAGTCGCCCATGAGATGCCTGACTCTCTAGGAGTCGCCACGTGGTAGGGGGGGGGGGGAATCCCCTCCCCTTTTATCTATTAGTATAGAAACACATGCCTACTTCTCTCTCTCTCTCTCTCTCTCTCTCTCCCCTTGACATCTCGGACAGGAAGCTCCTCAAGCACTTTTTGTGCTAATTCCCAAAATACCCCTTAAATTTCAAAATTCCCGAAAGTACTTTCAAAATTTCAAAATCCGTTTTTTAGTGCTTAGCATGTAATTTGTCGTAAAATAATGAAGCAATTCATCTCCAAAGCCTACATGACCAACACAAATTCTAGTTTTTTAGCATATTGTATTGATACAATTTTTTTTTTTGCATTTCTGGAAGCACGTAAAATTATGACGCAATTCATCTCCAAAGCCTACATAACCAACACAAATTCTAGTTTTTTAGCATATTGTATTGATACAATTTTTTTTTGCATTTCTGGAAGCACATAAAATAATGAAGCAATTCATCTCCAAAGCCTACATAACCAACACAAATTCTAGTTTTAGCATATTGTATTGATACAATTTTTTTTTGCATTTCTGGAAGCACGTAAAATAATGAAGCAATTCATCTCCAAAGCCTACATAACCAACACAAATTTGTCTTAAAATAATCTGCAACGTGTAAAATAATGAAACAATCCAAAAAGCCTACATAACCAACACAAATTCTAGTTTTAGCATATTGTATTGAAAGTGCATCTCTGGCATCTCCAAAGCCACATGCAAAACAGCGCCATCTCAGGAAAATGAGACTCTCTCTCTCTCTCTAACATTACATTCCATTTCATTTCATTTCATAACAACAATACACAGGCGCAGGTGCCAAGGGGGGGGGGGCGGGGGGGGGGGGTTCATTTCATTTCATTTCTTGCATAATATGGCGGCGACGGCTTCATTTCCTGCATAATATGGCGCGGTGGCACAGGTCGCCCATGAGATGCCTGACTCTCTAGGAGTCGCCACGTGGTAGGGGGGGGGGGGAATCCCCTCCCCTTTTATCTATTAGTATAGAAACACATGCCTACTTCTCTCTCTCTCTCTCTCTCTCTCTCTCCCCTTGACATCTCGGACAGGAAGCTCCTCAAGCACTTTTTGTGCTAATTCCCAAAATACCCCTTAAATTTCAAAATTCCCGAAAGTACTTTCAAAATTTCAAAATCCGTTTTTTAGTGCTTAGCATGTAATTTGTCGTAAAATAATGAAGCAATTCATCTCCAAAGCCTACATGACCAACACAAATTCTAGTTTTTTAGCATATTGTATTGATACAATTTTTTTTTTTGCATTTCTGGAAGCACGTAAAATTATGACGCAATTCATCTCCAAAGCCTACATAACCAACACAAATTCTAGTTTTTTAGCATATTGTATTGATACAATTTTTTTTTGCATTTCTGGAAGCACATAAAATAATGAAGCAATTCATCTCCAAAGCCTACATAACCAACACAAATTCTAGTTTTAGCATATTGTATTGATACAATTTTTTTTTGCATTTCTGGAAGCACGTAAAATAATGAAGCAATTCATCTCCAAAGCCTACATAACCAACACAAATTTGTCTTAAAATAATCTGCAACGTGTAAAATAATGAAACAATCCAAAAAGCCTACATAACCAACACAAATTCTAGTTTTAGCATATTGTATTGAAAGTGCATCTCTGGCATCTCCAAAGCCACATGCAAAACAGCGCCATCTCAGGAAAATGAGACTCTCTCTCTCTCTCTAACATTACATTCCATTTCATTTCATTTCATAACAACAATACACAGGCGCAGGTGCCAAGGGGGGGGGGGCGGGGGGGGGGGGTTCATTTCATTTCATTTCTTGCATAATATGGCGGCGACGGCTTCATTTCCTGCATAATATGGCGCGGTGGCACAGGGCCAGCTCGCAGGTGGAAACAACGCAGAGAGATAGAGAGATAGAGAGAGAGAGAGAGTGAGAGAGAGAGAGAGAGAGAGAGAGAGAGAGAGCTACGCTTATACCTGCAGCCGATGGTGCAGTCGTCGAATGGAGCCGGGTAGCGATGGCGTGAGCTCCACAGATGTCGGGCAGCTCCTGCGATGGCACAGGAAAATGCTCTCTCTCTCTCTGCCGTAGGAGGACCTCTCTCTGTCTCTGCCGCAAGAAAATGCTCTCTCTCTATGCCGCAGGAGGACCTCTCTCTCTCTCTTCTCTCTCTTGAGGACCTCTCTCTGGAGCGCGTGTGAGGACCTCTCTCTCTCTCTTGACGTGAGGAATGCAGGAGCAGGAGCACGACCTCGACCTCCACTCTCTCTCTCTCTCTCTCTCTCTCTCTCTCTCTCTCTCTCTCTCTCTCTCTCTCTCTCCCGCCCGCATTGATCAACACTTAGCATTGCCGGGCGCGCCAACTCGAGTAGGCGGCTGGCTGATGATGTTTTTTTTTGAAAAAAGCCTTGAGGGAGTCGCCCATGAGGTGCCTGACTCTCTAGGAGTCGCCACGTGGCAGGGGGGGGGGGGGGGGGGGGGGGGGGGGGAATCCCCTCCCCTTTTATCTATTAGTATAGATGTTAGATTTTAGTGTATGTCAATGAAAGCGCGCTTTGCCCAAAGAGCAAACACTAGTTACACAACAATATGTATATTCCCATCAGAATCTGACACCTGTTAACTCACACACTAACCATATTCAATTAGCCGCGAATTACCACATGTTCAATTAGGTTAGATTTAAGATTAGATTTTGGATTAAGTTTTTATATTAGAGTCTTCCTTCGGGATTACGATAAAAAAATTAGAGTTAGACAAACGGTGATCCCTCTCTTCCTCTCTACAGATTTGACCTTAATTTGGAAAGCTTTCAAAGGCATGATACTCAGATTGGAGGCCAACATGTAATGTGCTAAGTAATCCCTCGAACAAAGGTCTATTGTGAAAAGATGTTAAGATGATGTGAAATGCTACAACTAGAGAAGAGGCAAAGGGGTTTTGTCCACTACATGCACCATCATGTAGACGTGGGTGTGTAGATTTCTCGTACCCACAAATATAGGAATTGATCAATAAAGACGATATTATAACCCGGTGATTTTGATCTCCGTGCACCTCTAGACCGAGGTGTGCGGGGATTGGACATGACTAGAGAAAGTGAGGTAGTTTATAGTGTGAACAAAGAGAGAGAGAGAGAGAGAGAGAGAGAGAGAGAAAAGATGGAGGATATCAATAGAAGATTAAATTTATGTTTAGGTTATAAGGTTTTTACCCTCATTATGAGTAGTGACGAGGATGTGAGGCCATCCAACCGAAACACCTATCTCTCAACGAGAATCTTATATCCTTGTAATCAATGCAAGCAGACTGTGCGACGGCCAAGACGCGTTTCTTTGCAGCACGTTTGTTAGACAAGGGGAACTAGAACCTAGGAGTCCAGCTCCCAACCACTCACTATATAGCATGACCGAGTCTTACCATACACCGAGCAAAATTTACCGAGCTAATGGAAAGATCGAGCAAGACCTGCTGGAAAAATCAAGCGAGACCCGCGGGGGGGAGCTTAATGCATACATTCCATACCAGGTGTGACGGAGTAGAATAGAAGACATCTCCAAAACACAGATATAAGAAAACCAACTCTACGGCCTATAAAACACATCTGCCATCCCTCCTTTACCCAGCATTTTGCTGATAGAAATTCATAAGGAGATCAATAACACAAAAATCAAAAGCCTTCAACAAAGATAACCATAGAATCATATTATCTATCTTTGCATCGTAAAAAGCTATATGAGATTAATCTTTTCTAGGACCTTTAGCATAAAGAATTGAACAAATCATAAAACTGCCATCAATCTACATCTAGCCAAAACAAACATAAAATTCTTGACCAAAATATGTCCTTATTGGCAAGGACCACTTACACAAAATAATAGGCAAGAGAGATATCTCCTAGTAAAAAGATGTCATGGCTATCATCATTTTGTCCCTCTTTTTCAAAGCTTGTCAATGAGTTTTTAATCTGCCTCTAGTAAAACATGCAGATAATCTTAATGATCAGTCACACAAATATTTGTACAACTAACAAACCCATTCTCAAGTGAGAAGTAACCAAAGGACATGTATTTGTGCTAAAAAAATACCATAAAAAATTTTAAAGTCCTGTGACATAAAGAAACTTAGCTTTAAGATTTGAACTCACAGCTTCATTCATTGAAGACATGTCAACCAAGAAATCTCTTACGCCTTTGTGGCATCAATCACAATACACAAAAATCTTGAATATTTATCTTCATTCGTAGTGTACATCTCTTTGATGGATGCCTCCCAAGACATGATGTGCAACAAGCTCTACTTCATACTATTGGTTGATTTGTTTCCATATAAGATTCCATTCTTTCATAAATGGACTTTGAAGGGAAAAAAAAAAAGAAGATACTATCTTATTGAGCAAAGATAATTTTAATATTATAAGATTATATTAGAGCTTAAGATTATCAGACAGACCTTAAGCTTTGAGCTATGTGGCCGAATCAGCTTGCATAGTGGCACAAGAGGACACCTGAAGTAACCAGAAAATCTAGTTCTAGACAAGATTCCCTTCTCTTTGTCCATATGCAATATGCTTCCATTCTCATCAACACCACCTCCTGGCTGGATCTGGGGTCTCATTTTATCTCCTTTCAAGCTTCAAATGTAGCTGCCTTCTGATCTATTTTTTACAGAGACCCTAAACCTATATCTAGAATGTCACTCTTGTCATGAAACTCTATCTCAATGATCACGCTAACCTGATCACTACACAATGGCAATGGAGTTAATGTAATAGGACTAGTCTTTGAAGTTCTTAAAGTTGAAAAGAATGTAGCAGGACATATCTTTCGTTAGCACGATTTGAAAGATTGTTGAATAGTCTATTAAATAGAGCTTATACGAATGAGTTGAGATATTAAGAGAGAACATATATTCTTTTTTTTAAAATAATACACTAAAGACGAATTTGATAAAGATTAATGAATAACAGATAGTCTATCTATGAACAGTAAAATTGAGATTTTTATTAATATCAATGTTTTATATTTATGTGTTTTAGCTTAAAATGCATGGGTAGGATTAAAATAAGTTGTAAAAGCAGTGGAGACCCAAAAATAGAGGTTTTATGAGTCGCGACCTAAAAGTTGCGTTTTTAGCCAAACAGAGACGTTTTTCGCAATTCTGTATATGATGCCTTGTAGACCAGACCTATTCCCGTTGTTTTGAGTACCTGAATTGCTCTGTTCTGAGTTTGTTTGTAGAAGTTATGATGAAAACAAGCAGA
This sequence comes from Adiantum capillus-veneris, assembly GCF_014529385.1. Taxonomy (NCBI): domain Eukaryota; kingdom Viridiplantae; phylum Streptophyta; class Polypodiopsida; order Polypodiales; family Pteridaceae; genus Adiantum; species Adiantum capillus-veneris. The sequence continues at coordinate 122,107,899 of NC_140955.1, read as the reverse complement.
AGGCAGCAGCAGTCTAGTATACACAAGGACAGACAGACATACAACATCATACAGCTCTCCCTGCTATCAACCAAGAAGTGGATTGTTTCTTCATGGTAGAGTATTGCAATTGAGATTATGAAGGTATATAATTATGTTTTTCTACTTTGATTATCATGTTGAATTGGTTGCACGAGTATGTTCTTTTGACTATTTTGTAGGCGATGCAGAAATCAGTTTGTGAAACCGGATCTGTGCAAAGTGTCATGATAAAAAATCTAACCTTTAGAGATCGCTTAGCGATCACGTTCTTATCTTATTCTCGCAGGTATACTTGGTGCAAAAATCGAGTTGATTGAACGCCTAAAAAGCGACTATTTTGAGAAGCCGCATGCTTTTTGAGGAAAAGAAGGATTAAAGAACGACGGATGGTGCGTTTGGGGATCATTCACAGATCTCTTCTTCTGCGAGTGTGAGTGTGAGTGCGAGTGCGAGTGCGAGTGCGAGTGAGACGCTGTATGCAAGCGAACTGAAGCTCGGGGGTGGTCGGGAGGTTCGAGCTCCATACAACGGAGTGCGCCCATATTGAATTGCTCCTCTGTTGTATCAAAACTCTACAAAGATTCATCAATACAAAGATCTCTTTCTCTATCTTTTGTTGTCGATCTCTATTATTCGGTTCCCGTGACAAGTGGTATCAGAGCAAGCGGTTGATTCTGGACATGGAAGGATACGAGATGAGGATGAAGGAGCAAGAAGACATGATTCGGCGACTATGAGAAGATTTGAAAATTGCAAATCGCGAGCATGCTGAGGCTCTGCGGGGCAAAGCAGCACGAGAGCTTGATATCTATGTAGACCTTGATGGCGAACATGAAGGTGAAAACCATGCTAATCCACCTGGAAACAATAATCATCGTGGTGGTGCTGGGGTACTGCCAAAAGAAACGATGACGATATGGGAGAAGCGACAACCAAATCATTCTTAACGAAGGCTAAGCTTAAAGAGTAGGATGGCATAAGAAAGATATGCGAAGATTTAGAAGCGTGGATTGAAGAACTCAAAGATTTAGATTATACTTTCAATATCGAGAACACGATCACGAGACTTTCGAATGCTCACACAAGGTGACCGATGAGACAATACGTACCAAGATGGCTCAATTGGAGACTTTTGGCGATGCGTACGATAAAGGTAAGTCATCTACCCCTTCTTTGTGATGTTTTATGTCTTTGATACGTCCTTTGAAAGCTTCTGTGAGATCGAGTTTATGCATAAAAGTTGAGATTAAAATTTGAATTTCTTAATTGATTTGGATAGTATTCATTGCTTCTTATGTCTAAATTGATTGAGAAATTAAACTTGAAATTAAATCGAGAAGTTAAAAGACTTGTGGACTTAACTAGTGGTAATAATAGTTTCACGAAAGAGTTAGTAGAAAATTTGTTTTTTTTTCTTTGAAGAGTCGAAATCATAAAGATGATTTCTATAACATAAACATTGATATGCATGATGTTATCATTGGTATCAATTAGATCATTGAAAATCATATTTTGATTGATTGTTAAGAAAGAAAAATATATATTTAATCATTTGATGATGATAAGTCACACTCTTTGTGGAAAGAAAGAGATTCTAAATCTAGTTTTGGCAATGGAATTAATAAGGTGACTTAGATAAGAGTGTGAGACGTTGCTTGTGTTTGCTAATAAGATTAAAGAAGAATCTGGGGATAAACATAAAGAGACAAATCCAGAATTTATAGAGGATCTCTTACATGAAGTTAAGGATGTGTTTCCGGACGATCTTCCTAGTATACCTCCGCCTAGAGCGGTAGACCACGCCATAGATCTATATCCAGGAGCAACACCTTATTCAAGGGCTCCATACAGGTTCAATATTGATGAGCTTAAAGAGCTCAAGATACACATGATCTTTTGAAAAAAAGGGTTTCATTAAACCTAGTGTATCTTCTTGGGGTAGTCATGTGTTATTCCAAAAGAAAAAGGATGGTACATATAGGTTATGCATTGACTATAGGGGATTAAACAAACAGACCATTAAGAACAAATATCCTCTTCCTCACATAGATGAATTGCTTAGCCAATTGAGTGGTGCCAAAATATTTTTGAAGATTGATCTTCGTTCTGGCTACCATCAAATCCGCATTAAGACCGAGGATATTCCAAAGACTGCTTTTCGTACACATTATGGGCATTATGAATTTACAATTCTTGCTTTTGGTTTGACTAATGCACCATCAACTTTCATGTGCTTAATGAATAGTATTTGTACTCGTATCTTGATAACTTCATTATGGTATTCTTGGATGATATTTTTGTATATTCTAAGAATGAAGAAGATCATGCATTGCATTTAAATAAAACATTTGAAGTTTTGCGTGAACATAAATTGTATTCCAAAGCAAGTAAGTATTCTTTTGCAAAGGATCAGATTGTGTATTTGGAAAGAGTGATTTCTAAAGAGGGGATTCACATTGATCTTGATAAAGTTAAGACTATGTTAGTAAGAGATGTAAGAAGCTTTATGGGTCTAGCACAATATGAGAGAGCATACATTAAAGATTTCTCTAAGATAGCAAGTCCTTTGACCGAATTGACCAAGAAAGACAAGGGTTTTGTGTGGACTTATAGCTGTGAGACTGCTTTTGAGACCTTGAAGGCTAAAATAGCGAAAATTTTTGTTTTAAAAGTTCCTGAGATGGGCAAACCATTTGTTGTGTCCTGTGATGCTAGTGGTGAACAATTAGGTTGTGTTTTGACACAAGAAGGAAGAGTGGTTGCATATGAGTTTAGGAAATTAAGACGACATGAATTGAACTATGCAACACATGATCTAGAATTTCTTGCTGTTGTTCATGCATTGAAGCATTGGCGTCATCTCTTTCTTGGTGTAAAATTTGAATTGCGTATTGATCATCAAAACTTAAGGTATATATTCACTCAGCCATTGTTAAATAACAAACAAAGAAGATGGATTGAATTGCTGGCAGAGTATGACTTTGATTTGAAGTATTTGTGTGAAAAAGAAAATAAAGTTGCAGATGCATTGAGTCGTAGGCCCATGTGTAATTTGTTGACTGTTGTGCGATCCAATTTGATTGATGAGATACATGCTGAAGTTGAAAATGATTCCTTTTATATGCCTATTTTGAAATTATTGCATGAGATGTATGAAAACAGATATCACTTGTATAAGGGAAATTTGTATTCTTATGACCGCTTGTGTGTTCCTACAAAATCTTCTTTTAAGAGTCAAATTCTGCATGAGTGTCATAATTCACCTTTTTCTGGTCATCCTGGATTAAATAAGACATATGAAAAGATTAAAACCTTATTCTTTTGGCTGCGTATGAAATTGGATGTTAAGAATTATGTGTGTGAGTGCTTTCAATGTCAACAAGTTAAGATTGAGCATAAGAGGATGCCTGGTGACCTTCAACCCTTAGACATTCCTTTACAGAAGTGGGAGTGTATATCCATGGACTTTATCATTAGACTTCCTACTACTCGTGGAGGGTATGATTTGATCTTTCTGGTGGTAGATAGACTCACAACACAAGCTCACTTCTTTCCTGTAAAAATAATTGATACTGCATTGACCATTGCACACTTGTTTATGAAAGAGATATTTCGTTTGCATGGCATGCCCAAGAGCATAGTGTCTGACAGAGATTCTAAGTTCACTTCTCATTTCTGGAGAGCGACTTTTGACTCTATAGGTACCCAGTTACGCATGTCTAATGCTTTCCATCCTCAAACCGATGCGGAAACGGAGAGAGTGAATCGTATTTTAGAAGATATGTTACGAATGTATGTCAATGAAAACCAATCTAAGTGCAATGAATATTTGCCTTTGGTTGAATTTGCATACAACAGTTCATATCATTCATCTATTAGGATGACTCCGTTTGAGGCAATGTATGGCTATAACTGTCCCACACCTATAAATTTTCTTAGCTCGAGGAATAAGGTAGAACTGTCACGTGAGATGCTTGAGAAAATGGATAACAAGTTGGCCAAAATCAGGGGGAATATTAGAGAATCTCAAAAGAGACATAAACTGTATTATGACAAGAAACATCGTGTTGTGGAGTATGAAACTAGTGATATGGTTTTCTTAAAGGTCATTCTTGAGAAGTCTCATTTGATTCTTGGAAAGGATAGAAGATTGTCTCCATGATTTGCTGGGCCATTTAAAATTTTGAAGCGCATTAGTTCATTACCTTACAAATTGGAATTGCCTTCTCATGTTAAAGTGCATCTTGTATTTCATGTGAGTATGTTCCTAATGTGCATCATGTTTTACAAAACAACTCTATATTGAAAGATGACGGACCATTGACTTTAGAACTAGACTTAGTACTAGATAGGCGTTTTAAACATCTGAGAAATAGAGACATTGTGGAAGTTTTGGTTAAGTGGCAGAACTATCCAGTAGAGGATGCATCATGGGTTGATCTTAGTGTTTTGCAAAGAGAATTTTTATCTCTTTAGACCAACTCTGAGGAAAGAGTTAATTTTGATAAGGGGAGAATGTAATAGGACTAGTCTTTGAAGTTCTTAAAGTCGAAAAGAATGTAGCAGGACATATCTTTCGTTAGCACGATTTGAAAGATTGTTGAATAGTCTATTAAATAGAGCTTATACGAATGAGTTGAGATATTAAGAGAGAACATATATTCTTTTTTTTTAAATAATACACTAAAGACGAATTTGATAAAGATTAATGAATAACAGATAGTCTGTCTATGAACAGTAAAATTGAGATTTTTATTAATATCAATGTTTTATATTTATGTGTTTTAGCTTAAAATGCATGGGTAGGCTTAAAATAAGTTGTAAAAGTAGCGGAGACCCAAAAATAGAGGTTTTATGAGTCGCGACCTAAAAGTTGCAACAGAGACGTTTATCGTAATTCTGTCTGTGCTGTCTTGTAGACCAAACCTATTCCCGTCGTTTTGAGTACCTGAATTGCTCTGTTCTGAGTTTGTTTGTAGAAGTTATGATGAAAACAAGCAGAAGGCAGCAGCAGTCTAGTATACACAGGGACAGACAGAAATACAACATCATACAGCTCTCCCTGCTATCAACCAAGAAGTGGATTGTTTTTTCATGGTAGAGTATTGCAATTGAGATTATGAAGGTATATAATTATGTTTTTCTACTTTGATTATCATGTTGAATTGGTTGCACGAGTATGTTCTTTTGACTATTTTGTAGGCGATGCAGAAATCAGTTTGTGAAACCGGATCTGTGCAAAGTGTCGTGATTAAAAATCTAACCTTTACGGATCGCTTAGCGATCACATTCTTATCTTATTCTCGCAGGTATACTTGGTGCGAAAATCGAGTTGATTGAACACCTAAAAAGCGACTATTTTGAGAAGCCGCATGCTTTTTGAGGAAAAGAAGGATTAAAGAACGACGGATGGTGCGTTTGGGGATCATTCACAGATCTCCTCTTCTGCGAGTGTGAGTGCGAGTGCGAGTGCGAGTGCGAGTGAGACGCTGCATGCAAGCGAAGTGAAGCTCGAGGGTGGTCGGGAGGGTCGAGCTCCGTACAACGGAGTGCGCCCATATTCAATTGCTCCTCTGTTGTATCAAAACTCTACAAAGATTCATCAATACAAAGATCTCTTTCTCTATCTTTTGCTGTCGATCTCTATTATTCGGTTCCCATGACAAGTTGATGCACTCTGACTACATCTTCTAGAACCACCACTAGAGGAGGGACTTCATACATACAAGCTAATGTTTAACCTAAAAACATTGTACAGGTTAGGGAACCTATAACGAAGGACAAGGGAACAAAAATACCTTGTTTGTTGCTCCAAAGGACACTGCGCTAGAGAAATCTGCTTTTGGGAATGTGACCTTGGTCGTCAAAATGGCAACAATGCTGACACAACTGAATACCGACAATCTTTTCATTGATGTGCTTCCAAATTGGAGCTCGAAAATGACATCATTGTAGATCTGATTGAAGCCACGGAGGAATAGGTATACAATGGTGATATAATTAAGAATTGCATAGCAAAATGATGATGGGAAGGATAGACATGTGATGGTGACATAATCAATCAATGCATAGCCATAACATGATCTGTATATCTTAGGCTAAGACACAAACTCTTCATTTTCACAAATCTGCCTAGTAACCTTTTCGATGCCCCACCTTTAAAAAATTATAGTCTCATTTGCATGTCCACATAATTATGAGGAATGGCACGTTTTGATAGCAGATAAGGATGGCCATTGAGAAAGACTTTAAAGCCTACGATGTACATGACATCTCTTCATCAAGAATCCCTCTTAACCATATCGCGTCGGCGCGGAGGCATTTATGGAAATGTCCCATCCTGAAAACGAATACTTACTCTCAAAACTTTATGGCACTTGAAATGTAAACAAGGCCACAAACAAAGTAAAGATTGATCAGTTCAAGAAGTCTTTAACAAAATAGGACATTGAACTTACCTATCCCGCACTTACGCGGTATGGATTAGAGCCATGTCCCAAAACAATTATGTGAATCTTTTGTTTGCTTTACAATTCCGAAGATAACTAGTTTTTCTGCATTGAACTCTCCCGAGCCAACGTGGTGCTCAGTGAGGCAATGTCCATGTTATGCTAAGTTCACTTTGCAAGCTTGACATATTGCATGTTTTTCCCTCCCGCATCGATGCGATACCGAGTAGAGCCAAGTCCCACTTGATGCCTAGTTTTCTTCTCTACTCCATTTTGTTTGTTTAATTGATGACTTTATCATTGAAGACACTTTTGTTAAACTATACAATTTTATTCTAAATTTGAATGCTAGGTCCAAATGTGTGGGAAAACGTGTCTCAGCTTATTATGCGGAATTTGAAAATGCTGGTTGAGAGCATGGAGAAAAGGACATACGTCATCTGTAATTAGCCAAAAACAATGTAAACTTTTTGAAATCATGCCAAAACGTCTAATTTGTTTATTACATAACATTAATTTTCATAAGCCTGAGAAACCACGTTTTCTACCCTTTACCCTCCCGCGCCGACGCGGTACCGGTTAGGGGTACGTCCCGGCATTATAGGGGCAAGTACGACGCAATTCGGCATATGAACCCCAGCCAAATTTGAGCATGAGAAGTCATAGCCATTGCTCGTGGGCAGTTGTGCTACAGTAGCGTGCATGTGCGTGTTCACACCAAATGCAAAAATGGGGGTGTAAGGTGCGAGCACAATAGCAGCAAGGCATAAGCCATAGCATCGGCTCAATAGAAGCAACGGCTCCAACAGGTTTTGCTCCAAAGGTCCAGTGCCACCATACAACGTGGATATGACCACTCGGTCCTTGACAGACCTTAATGCAGGACTTCAGAGTATTGTAAAACTGTGAGGGACTATACTGAACCTCCACAGCATTTCCTTTCACTAGGAAGGCAACAGCATGCTTCGCAAGGCCGCCCACAAGTGAGTGCTGGAAAGAATGATCCCAGCAAGCGTCACGACATTCATATGAGGCCCCTTTCTTGTTAATGAGATTAGACGCAAAGCATCCCTGCAAGTGATCCTGCTAGCTGCTCTGCGAGCTACTAACTGCGTGTCCCTTTGCCTTATTAGTGGACTGATAAAGGTGGAATTTATTTCTCAGCGGCCATAGCACTGAGCATGTATATTATGATTGCCACTATTGCTGGTATTTCCTATGAGCTGGTAGGGCGCGTGATCATTGCGACTTTTTGCGTGGACATTTTAATCTGAGATCTGGATTCTGGCCCTAAAGGTCCCGCGCCGGTGCGGTATAGTTTAGGACCATGTCCTTGTTGGATTAACGAAGCAGAAAAAATAAATATTTATGGGTTTATGGGAGTTGATGCAGCTGCTAAACGACAAGAAATGACACTAGAATCTGACGAGAAGGTGCATGTTCCACCACCTGTCCCCCTTTGGAGTTGCTGCAGCTTGAGGCCCAGATGAAGGCTATAAAAATACATTTTCCCTTATGGGTAAAAATAAGGGCAATTTTGAAAATCTCCCGTTTTTAGGTCAAAATTTGAAGCTTTTGCCAATAATTACACTGAAACTTCTGAAAATTTGGCCACAAAACTATAGTCACGCACCACTAAAGCTAGGGCCAACACATGGTCACATCAGGAGAGATACAATGCTGATGAGGTGAGATCTAGAAATGATAGCCAGTGCATGACGACGGCGGAAACACAGAATGTCCAAGGGCCAAACTAGTTCCTTTTTTTATCCCCTCTTCCTTCTCTACCAAAGTTGGGACACTCCATAAAATTATCCCGCGCCGACGCGGGACAGTTTCATGGAGTGTCCAACTTTAGTAGAGAAGGAAGAGGGACGATGTGTGACCGAGCAACTACGGTGAATTATGGCGTTATGATCTTGGCCACAAAAGTTTGGTCGCGTACCACTCAATTAGGGGCCAGCATCGAGGGAATCTAACCAGGAGAAAGCTGCAGCAGATGAGGTCAATGGCGTCATGATCCTGAAACTATAGCTAGCCGTGTACCACTCATTAAACGAGGCCAGTACCGAGGGCATGATCGAGAGAGAGATAGATAGAGAGAGAGAGAGAGAGAGTCATGATCCAAAGCTCCAACTACCAGGGCCATGTTGCATAATGCAGGAACGACCACGCGGTGGGCTAGGCGCACGGGTAGCTCCTCATGCAGGAACTACGCCGACTGCAACAGAATGAGCCATTAAAGCAGCATTCAAGAAAAATGTGTCTCAGCTTAACATCGTCTCTCTCTCTCTCTCTCTCTCTCTCTCTCTCTCTCTTCTCTCTCTCCCTCTCTCTCTCTCTCTCTCTCTCTCTCTCTCTCTCTCTCTCTCTCTCTCTCTCCCTCTCTCTCTCTTTCTCTCTATCTCTCTCTCCACCCCAATGCACATAGAGCTGCGCTCCTTCCTGCAAGTATTGGCAGAGGCATCTCCTGAAGCTCTTCCTCCCCTTTTACCACGCACACAGAGAGCGCCATTCTTCCCTCGTCTATATTTTATGTGATTTTGTAGTAAACCACGCTTGCATGCGTTGATCCCTGGAGCAAATCCCTGCACTTCACATCCCCCCGCCCATGCCCCACTGCAGTTGGGTTTGGTAATACTCCTGCCCCCCTTTGTATTTCACACACAACCTCGGACGCATGGTGTCCATATTGACTCCTTTCTCTGGCTGAATGGGAGCCAAGAAAGGGAGAGAAAAAGAGAGTTCACACACTCAAATATGTCCCCCCCCCCACACTGATCGGGAAACAGACACCACCGCCTTCGGCCTTTGCATTGAACTCTTGAAGACTAAGTTTTCTTTAGAATTGAAGTAGAATGAAAAGTGATTCCTCTTAATGAAGCCCCAAAACATTGTTGAACCAAACTACTTGTGCGGTTTTCAATTTCAAAAATGGCAAGGGAAAAATAAAAAATTTCACCTCAAAATAGAAAAAAATAGTGTAAAAAAGCAAAAAAATAACCCATTGTTATAAAATCTTCTCCTGGCAAATTCAAGGAACGAAATTTTGTATGTTTGGAAAAATGATTCCTCTCAAACAGTGCAGTGTAGGTGCAATACTAGAGCCTTATTAAGTTCTTGGCAGAGGCTCTTACTTTTAGAAAACAAAATAAACAAGGCCACAAAGAGGGCCGAAACTATAGCCGCATCAGATGCAATGGCCAAGCTAGACTCAGACCTTCTGCAGCCGGTCAAGGAGTCTAGAGGCGAAGCGTCAACAAAATTTTCCCTAAAGTTGACGATTCACATTAGCTCAAAATGTTTTCCCCAAAAAAGGTCCGTGCTAGGGTTACCTCAAATTGGTGTGCAATAGGGTTACTAGGCACAAACTTAACTATTATTTTGAATTTCACAAGAAAGATTCTAATCTTCTAGCAAAAAGATCAACCTTGTACACTCATATTTTTTTTTCTCTGCAAGAAGGTCACCCAAAACTTTACTGCTATATTATTTTCTTTGCAAGAAGGTCATGTGAATGAATGGCTTGGCATATTACCATCATCGGCCTTGCACATGCGGAAAAGGTTGCTGCTTACGTTTGACGGTCAATATCAGACAATCAAAGTGTAACCTCTCAAAGATAATTATTCTAAAATGGAAGATTTAAATTTTGCATTGTAGCCGCTAGCATTGCTTAAGGAACAGCTAAAGCTTGAATGTGGCTGCAATGAAGCAAATAAGTTTTTTTATTTGCTAGATCATGAGGTGTCATAGTACTACAAGGCTAAGGCCACTGAGAATCAAGCTACATCTTTGGTTGGTTCCAAGATATCATCGATCATTTTTGAAGATGGAAGTATACAACCAGACCTTGCGAGCACCAAAAGTGTTCCTAAAATCATCGATGCTCTTCCATTGCAGATTAACCTATATGTTGCCCTTTTTTTTCTTTAAAAGGTTGTAGACGTTTTGGAAATTCTCAGTCTCAAGGGTCTGTAGCTGGCAGAAGCACACTATTGTCAAGCAAAAGCAACCAACCTGGCTCAATTACCCATGATTCCCACACCACCACCAAATGGAAAGCCTATTCAAGAATATATGGTGGAGAATCTCTTGTCAATGATAAAGATCTTTTGTGGGATACCAGATTTGGCATGCATCATGTTAAAGATGCTTCTCACATGCTTACAAACTATATAAGATGGCTACATTGCTTACGTGTTTCCTCCTAAAAAAGAAAAATAGTCAACTATGTATTGAATGGAGTAGAGTTTTGATGGACATGCTTGGATAAAGTATGTAGCTTGTGCTAGTGATTTGATTTGGGGAGTGGTTTTAGATTTTCCTTATTCTGAAGAAGAAAGACATTGAATGAGTCTCACTAGAGAGCCAGACTAGTGCATACCCCAAGTAAGGGTATGTTGAATGCAGAAAATGGGAAAGATGTATGTATTGATTTTTGTCAAATTCTAGAGCGCATTTGGACTTCTCTAGCAGTAATATACTACTGCCAAGAAAAAGATGCCTAAGAAGAAGAAATCATGTGTGATTTACTAGGAGGAAAGCTAGTAAAGCAAAGTAGTATTGGTGCCAAATGGGTTGCACTTTTCTAATGGAAGCACAATTGGTTTAGTTCAAAAGGGGGTGACTTATACCATGGACATTGCATTTTATTAGCTTAGATAGATTAGGTATTACGCATCATGTATCAAGTTTTTGACTAGATTCGCTCGAAAAAATGACTCGCTCGGTTTTGTTTGCTCGGGATATGGATCTCCTCAGCATGACCCCTGGCCCTTTGCCCTAGTTGAACTCCCTTTCCACACCGCCTAGCCCGGCCTTGCCCTTGTTTAGTCCGGCCTTGTCGGTGTCCTGACATTACTCCCCCCTTAAGAAGAGTTTTCGTCCTCGAAAACAAAAGTGGAAAACTTCTTCTTGAGAACACTAATGTTTTTCTAAGTGGCACCTTCCTCAGGCCAATCTTTCCACTTGATTAAGGCTTGTTGACATACATGATGACGTGTACGTAACTCATGATAATCGAGAACACGTTCAGGTTCATGCAGTAAGGTAGGAGGTTTAATGAAATTTACCAAAACCTGTTGGTCAATGATGTTGTCATCCCCATGTTACCGCTTACGTAAACGGCTTACATGAAACACCGGATGGATACGAGAATGTGCAGATAGCAATAATTTGTAGGCACGATCACCTACTTGCTTGAGTATTTTGAAGGGCCCACAATATCGGGGAGATAATTTAGGTGTTGGCCCAATTTTCATACTTTCTGAATGTTCTGGCACACGTCAAAATTCTTCCTTTCCTTCCTCGAAGGTAACTTGCCGACGTTTCTCATCAGCATACTTCTTATACCGATCCGGCGCTTGTCGGACATCTGACGAGCGAGTTTCAGCATATCCATGTGGTCTTGCAGAAAATCCTTAACCTGTTGGAGCTTTTCGGTTGCCAAACCCATCATAATAGGTGACCTAGGTTAAAACCCATACATGAGTATGAAAGGACTAAATCCAGTTGTGACATGCTTACCATTGTTGTAGGCAAACTCCAGAATACGTAAGTATTCTTCCCAGTCAGGCTGTTTTTTGCTGATGTATGCTCTTAGCATATCCTCTAGCACTTGGTTAACTCGTTCAGTCTGACCATCTGTTTTTGGATGATCGGCTGTATTGAGGTTCATTTGTGTGCCCAATCGTTTAAACACAGCCCTCCAAAAGTAACTATTAAACTTGGGATCACGATCACTGACAATGTTACTCGGCAAACCATACAACTTGTATAGATTGTCCACAAATAACTTGGCTAATTCTCGTTTCTTGACCGTTGATTTGGTTGGAATAAACTTACATAGTTTAGTCAACCTGTCTACGACTACCCATACCGAGTCATGACCTCGTACAGTGGTTGGTAAACCCACAATACAGTCCATAGAGATACTTTCCCATTTTCGATTGGGAATCTCCAAACGATGTAAGAGTCCTCCTGCTTTCAGGCGCTCTGCTTTGTTAACTTGACATTTTTGGCAATGCAAGACATAAACTTGAACAAAGCCATGTATATGTGGCCAATAAAACTGTCGTCGTACGAGAGCATAAGTTTTTCTAATACCTGGGTGCCCTGCACTTGGACTATCATGACATTCATAAAGAATTTGGCACCAAATGTCTGTGTTCTTCGGTACACAAAATCTCCCTTTATGGAGTAGGTACCCATTGTCGATGGTGAAATGCTTCCATCATTGTAGTTCATCACTCGATAGAGGAGAACTAGGTGTGGAGGTTAACGTTGATAGCCGTTTTTCAGCTCTCCATAATTGCCATAGTGAGTTACCTCACCCTACCAAAATCACCTAAACACTATGGCTATTCTTATCTTTTCATTGTATATAGGCGTATGTGAGTTAAGGGACTTTTCCCATATCTTCTTAAAACCCTCAACTAGCTAGTCACTGAGCTAGTTGAGCCAAGAAAATAAATAAAATCAAAAAAATAAAATATATTATGGCCCATTTGTGTGTAAATATTTCATTGTACATAGGACCTAAATATAGGGAATTTGTAAAATTATTTTGGTATTTATTTAAATATTTCTACGTAGGTCTACGTTATTTTCCTATGTATGCTATGTATGTTGACTCACCATTACCATAACCTTTCTTACCTATGTATTCTATAAAAAATCATTTCATGCAAACTTCTCTGATTTTGGGTGAGAATCCACTCCAATGAAAAACCTCAAAAATACCTTTCATCATCAGTCATTGCCTTTCACTAAATTCCTATTTCCTAGAGGTATGTTTTCTTATCTCTTGTAAATAAATATACTTCAATAAAAACAAATGAGGGTCCCCTCATTTGATTCCTTATATTTTCATATATCTCTTTTTTTCATTTTATATTTATATATAGATGAAATTATTCTAGATTCCATGAATAGTTTATATATATTAGCCTGTTTTTTCTCATCATATCCATGTATTATATTTATGCATAATCCACAACCATGCATATTTTCAAATCCCTAAGAATCAGTTAGGTCATGCTCTCATGCAAGGAGGGGCTCACCTTTGGAGCCATGTGAAAATTCAACAAAAGGGGGGCCACTGAAGACTTTTTTGTGAAGAAAAACAGGTATTTTGGTGGGATTTTTTATATCCATCTCCACTCCGAATTTGAAACAGTGGGTCAAAAGAGACAATGTGGACCAAGAGCTGAATACTTGCGAGCTAGGATTTTTTTAGTGGACCCCAGTCTGCCCACTTTTCTCACAAGTAGCCCATAGTCTTCTCTCACCTCTTTCCACACTTCTACATACACAGACACACACACACTCATTCCTCTCAATCTCTCACTCCAACCTGCACCTTCCATGGTTTCTCTCATATTATTCACCATTAACCTCCCCTCTTACTCCCATAGCACTCATATGAGCTCTCCATGTACATACACCATCTCTATGCCTCTCTCTATTACTTCTTACCCCTTCTCTATATACATAAAATTCAGCGTGTAAACCATGATTAACCTCTACAAATCAAGAGATCTCATCAACCAAATTGCCATTTTCATCGCGATAATCAACCTTACTGTGATTTCATTGCCAATTTTGTGTCCATTGTAAGAGGGTATTGTGGTGAGAGGTCTCCCACACCCTAAGACAGTGTGTGTGTGTGTGTTGGCAATGTATAGCATTAACTAAGCATTGAGTTAGTTTTGAACAATCTCTATGATAGCATCATAACAGACCATCTCCATTTGCAAGTCACAAATAAGGTATTACGCAAGATCCATACCTCTCTCTCTTCCCTTTGCTCTATCTCTCTTCGGTCCATTTTGTTGTGTGTGTTGTTGTGAGGTTGCTTGTGTGTGTTTCGTGGCGCATCCTCTTGGTTGTTGCAAAATCTCTCTTGCGTCCTAGTTTGCATACCATAACTAGGTGGTGCCTCTATCTTGTCTGTGTTTGGCTGTGGGTTTGTTGTTGTGTTGAGCTTGTGGTTTCCCCAGCCCTAATTGAGCAGCACCGGAGCCTTGAGGGGTGTTTAGAGGTCACCTCTCTTGTTGCCCACCCCGGACCGCCTCAACATTACACTAGCACCATTGGAGTGAGAAGGATCCCTCATTTGAACATGGCTCCACACTTTGGAATATGCTTCATCATGCTCATATTTACCTTTGAGAGAATCCAAAAATTCACTATATGAAGTTCCGTTAACAAGAGAGAACTGATCTCCGGCATACAACTTAGAGTGTCAGCCACCACATTATATCGATCTTTACGATACCTGAGCTTGGCCTCATATTCCTGAAGAATCTCGGCCCACCTACCTTTCCGACCCTTCAAATCCATTTATTGTGTAAACTATTTGATGCTTTCCTGGTCAAACACAATCTCAAACTGAGCACCATATAGATAATGCCGCCATGTTTTTAAGGCACACACTATTGCATAGAGTCCGCACTCATAAACAGAGTATTTCTGTTGAGTTGCATCAAGCTTCTTGCTTTCAAATGCAATTGGCCGTTCGTCTTGTAATAGGACTGCTCCAATAGCACGATCACTGGCATCCGTTTCCAAAACAAATGGTTTCAAAGGATCTACAATAGCTAGTATGGGAGTTGTAGCTAATGCATCCTTGAGTCTATCAAAACTGTGTAGTTGAGCGGGTCCCCATTGAAAAGCTTTGACTTTTCCTTTCAGTTGATCCGTCATGGGAACAAAAATATTAGCACATGCTCATACTGCTGTCTTTTATCTTCACTAATAGGATAGGAGAAGCCCATGGTGAAGAACTGGGTTGTATAAACCCTCTGCTAAGATAGTGAGCAAGCTGAAGTTCCACCTCAGCAGCTTCAAAATAACTCATACGATACAACGGTTTACTGACAGGTTTACAACCTACAACCACATCGATGCTATGTTTCATCGATCCTGTCGGTGGTAATCCTGGTGACAAATCATTAGGAAAAACATATTGAAATTCCTTTAATAATTTCTGTAAATCACTAGTAACGTTTTCTTGTTTGGTAGTAGCCATTGGTGGAAGAGATGAGAGAGAGGCATGCGTCGTTGGGGAATGTTCAAGAGATTCAATGTTAGGGAGAAAATGAGACAGTGAGCAACACAAGAAAACTTGATCTATTTTATTATAAAAAACGAGCTGCATAAGCTCAGTTGTACTAATCAATGGCAAATAAGGTACATCCCTCTCTCCTAAAAACAACAAATGTGCACCATGGAATTCAAACATCATGTTGTTGTGCTCATAGCTACACTTCAATGATGGTCCTAGGCTATGCAACCACTCCCTACCAAGGACCACGTCTGCCCTCTCCATTGTTGAGAGAGAAAGAGAGAGAACAGAAATAGAATCCCAAAGTGTGTAGAATACACACATGAGATGATGTATATATAGAGGGGACATGGGTGCCATATATAGAGAAGCAATAAATTGAGTAGCTTCACATATAAGCTTAACACCCTCGCTCAAATAAGGGTCCCTAACTGTGGATGAAAAAACCCTTGGGGGATCAAGGGAAAAACCCACAGCTCTATATACACCCACCGTTATATTATAAAAATCATTGAATATACAAATGTTCATGAGGAGCTACATCACTCCTTTTACAATGAATATTTTATGAGGAGCTACATCACTCCTTTTACAATGAATGTTTTATGAGGAGTTACATTACTCCTATCCTATCAAATACAATAATGAATACAAAGGTTCAATAAAGAGTGTAAAGGCTATTGATTAGCTTGTAATCAGAAGTGTCTCCATGAATCTGCTATGTAGCTTGTCATCACTATCGTATCACCAAACATATCTTCATGTTGTCATCAATATGACATCACCAAACATATCTTCATAAATTTTTTATTGTCACCAAGTTTGTCTTCATAAAATCAATTCTTTGATGAATCCTACATTAGATCATAGACTCAAAAAAAAAAAAAACATAGTCATGAAAATTATTAGCATCGTTAGTGAAATAATTTGCGTTCACAATGCCATAAGAGATGGTTCGCGACGCCACTCTTTTGACGACATATATATGCAAGAAAACATATGGTACATAGAGTATGAACATAAAAGTACAAGATGCGCGATTATGTGATGCAAATGATATGTGTATATACTACATAAAACAACATTTATCAACGTAGTGATCAATGAATATCATCAAAGTATTAACAAAACATCATCATTGTATCAATAAAAATGAGTAAATCATCATGGTATCAACAAAAAGCATCATGATATCACCGAGAATAACCATGGTATCAACGAAACAACATCATGGCATCACCAAGAATAACCATGGTATCAACGAAACAACATCATGGTATCACCGAGAATAACCATGGTATCAACGAAACAACATCATGGTATCACCGAGAATAACCATGGTATCAACGAAACAGCATCATGGTATCAACAAAAATCACCATGGAATTAACGAAATATCATCATGAAATCACCGAGAATAACCATGGTATCAACAAAACATCATCATGGCATCACGGAGAATAACCATGGTATCAATGAAATATCATCATGGTATCAACAAAAATCACCATGACCAAAGTACTAACAAAACATCATCATGGCACCATCAAAACCACTATGGTATCAACGAGAAATTATCAATAAAACGATGAAACTATATCTCTAAAAGAATAATTATACGAGAATCAATAAACGAGTATATCATATAACAAAAGATCATGTACCAACAATAGCTCGATAGAATTTGGATGATCATCAACTGCTCGACTGAATCGGAACGATATGTAACTGTCTTCTGCAGCAAAGTTACGTCAGTAGCAAATATATGATTGATGAAGAAAAAATATAATTGAGAAGTTTTCAATTATGAGAAAAATCAAAAGCAAAAAGTAAAATTTTGCTTTTCAAACATATTAGCAGTCCAAGACAATAACCCAAAATCGGTGAATTTAGAGAAACTTTCTTCTGCAAAGTTATAGACCACATCGATTACGATGGCTTAAGCAAATAGTTTCTCATCGATTCCGATGCCTGTAGCGGCTAGTTCCTTCTGCAAAGTTGTAGACCACATCGATTCCGGTCCCTTCCACGGGTACTTTCTGCAAAATCGTTTTCAATTATAGTAGAAAACTCAAAAACATAAAACGAAACTTGCTTTTCGGACATGTACGCAGTCCGCAAACGATAACTCAAAATCGGTACAGAATTTGAAAAAACTTCCTTTTGCAAAGTTGTAGAACACATTGATTACGGTCTCCTATGGAGGTAGTTTTTGCAAAATCGTTTTCAATCAGGAGAAAACTCAAAAACAAAAAGCGGAAGTTGCTTTTCGAGTATGTACGCAGTCTGCGAATAATAACTCAAAATCCGTCCAGAATTTGAAAAAACTTCCTTCTGCAAAGTTGTAGACCACATTGATTCCGGTTTCTCTCGTGAGTAGTTTCTGCAAAATCGGTTTCAATTAGCAGAGAAATCAGAAACAAAAAGCGGAAGTTGCTTTTCAAGTATATACGCAGTCCGCGAACGATAACTCAAAATCGGTGCAGAATTTGAAAAAACTTCCTTCTGCAAAGTTGTAGACCACATCGATTTTGGTCTATTCAGCAGATAGTTTCTGCAAAATCGTTTTCAATTAGCAGAGAAATAAAAAACAGAAAGCCAAAGTTTCTTTTCGGGTATGTACGCAGTCCGCGAACGATAACTCAAAATCGGTGCAGAATTTGAAAAAACTTCCTTCTTCAAAGTTGTATACCACATCGATTCCGGTCTTGTTGGCAGGTATTTTCTGCAAAATCGTTTTCAATTAGGAGAAAAATCGAAAACAAAAAGCGGAGGTTGCTTTTCAGGCATGTACGCAGTCCGCGAACGATAACTCAAAATCGGTGAAGAATTTGAAAAAACTTCCTTCTGCAATACCATGTTGAGAGAGAAAGAGAAAGCACAGAAATAGAACCCCAAAGTGTGTAGAATACACACATGAGATGATGTATATATAGAGGGGACTTGGGTGCCATATATTGAGTTTATTTACATATAAGCTCAACATCCATGTTCATAACCTGAAAATCCAAGCATGTAGTGTAACCTTGTACTTCCAACGAAACACCTCAGACTTGAGTATCCCAGATTTTGGTATCATGTCCATTCATCATTGCTGCCTTGTAGCGGTGGGTACTTGGATTTTGAGACAATTTGAGTTTTTTCACCTATCCCTAATTGATAAAATTCTGAGTAGCGCCGTCATCTACCAAGATGCGCACCTTATGCCCTTTCATAGATCCGTGCATACGTACTGTGGTCCAAAGGTTTGTTGCCACATGGAAGCTGTGAGAGAGGACTCATGCACCACCTCAGCGTGTGTTACTTCCACTATAGAGAATCGTGAGGAAGACTCAAGAGGCAACAATTGCACCATGTGCACTGCTTTCTCCTTTCCATGAGCAGCAGATTTCCCCTTGGGACAATCCTTTTTGCCATGACCGCTTCCTAAACATTAAAAACATAATTTCTCTTTCTTAGCTTTATCAAAGTCCTCAAAAGAGAGAGGACCTCTGGACACCTTGGGTTTTTTAGATGTTGCTGAATTGGCTACTATAAATTTCCTTTTATTGTGACCATACTGAGTGCGTGTATTAACATGTGTATTCGCAGACACGTAAATATTATGTGCTTTCTTTTCATCTGGATCATCATGAATATGTGCTTTCACTATGACTTCCTCAAGTGTTTAAGGGTCTTAGGTCTTGGCGTACTTCTTAAGCTCAGGTGTCAGACCACGTGTAAAACCCCGTACTTGTTGAAAGCTACCTAAGCCTTCCAACTTGAGGATAACATCACGATAGTGAGATATATATTCAAGCAATGGTGGGCATTGGCACATGGAACACGTGTCCCAAGCCGTCCAATTCCGATCTGCCTCATTTGTAGGAAAAAATTCTTTGCGAAACATAGCTTCAAAAGCTGTCCAACTCTGTGGTATAATATTCTTCTCCTTGAGAGACATCCACCATTTGTAGGCCTTACCTTCTAGAGTTAAGCTCGTTTGCAGAGCTCTGATTGCATTCGGAGTACGCCGTAAGGCGTGAAGTCTGTCCCACTTGCTGAGAAAAATATTCACTGCATCCTTATTGGGGTCTCGGTCTTCTCCCTTAAAAGGTGGTTTGGTGTTTTTCAAAAAATCATCCACCTCTTTTGCAGTGACAGTGTGCAAAGTATCAGCAGTTGGGCCTTGCCCTTGTGTAGCAATGTGCTCATGCATGTGTGTGCCACGAGGACCCTTGGACCACTGTTGCATTAATTGAATCACTAATGTGGATAGTTTACTGATGTTTGCATTTAAAGCTTTAAAATTTTCATCCATGACTGACATGCATGTCTGAAGTGCATGAAATTCTTGAATGCCCAGCAATTCATAAGTGTCATCACCTATCGTAGCGTCGCGGGTACTCTCCTTGAGAGGATCCGGCCGCGGGCCATCATGGGCAGGACCAGGCGTACTTTGCTCAAAATCAAAATTCATATTGATATCTGAATCCATGGCGACATAATGCGGTGCAAGGAATAGTCAAAAAAATACCTTAGATTGAGAGCATGTGCAAAGTTTAATTAGCCTTGCTAATTCCGTCAAAGTCGATAGTATCCAGGTGGAAATCAATCCAAAATGTCCGTCGTATAGGGAATTCCTTAATCCCTTGTAGCCGAATCAATTATGCGTGCAACCGTTAATTGATTTTGAAATATAATGTCACTTTGAACTCCCACCGAGATGCTTTGATTAAATTTCTCAGTTTCTACCTATAATACATAGAAAATATGTGTGTCAAAGTACGTGCCGGCCGTGTTGATATTCCAAGCCTTGCCGAACCTTTCCGAAGCCGCACAAGAGGGAGGGGGGGGGGGGGGGGGTACCCCACTGTGGGTACCCTCCCTTGTGTTTGAAGAAAAAAGCTTTGGCCACTAACCCCCAAGGGGTTGGGCGCCTATCAGGTGTGTAGAGAGACTAGCTCATTGGCTATGGCCGCTTGCAGACAGCACGAGGGGTTGAGCCAATCTCCCCCCGCCTCGTACAGTGCTCCTCTCCACCTGCTGCAGGCACGTGAAAGGTTCCACATGCCGCCACGATGCCGTAGAACCCACAAGGGTTCCGTTTGGTGCAGGTCCAACTTCGACGGCTTCTCCTTGCAAGGGTAGTTGCCCACGGCTTTCGAGGTGTGTTCCACGCTCCCTTGACCCCGACATGCAAAAAAGCATGCAAGTTTGTGTGGCTCCTCTCCTCCACAGTTGTGCCTTTCCCAGAAAAAGGAACCAAGCTCTTGATACCAATGTTAGACAAGGGGAACTTGAACCTAGGAGTCCACCTCCCAACCACCCACTATATAGCATGGCCCCTGGCCCTTTGCCCTAGTGGGACTCCCTTTCCACACTGCCTAGCCCGACCTTGCCCTTGTCTAGTCCAGCCTTGCCGGTGTCCTGGCACAACGTTTTCAAGATTGGTGAGTTCGATCCATCTATTATAGATCGAGTTGTTGCGAATTATAACTCGTCGGACTCTGACGTTGGCCAACAGGTAGCAATCTTTGCAACCCAATAGACGTGTTCGTAGGCGTTTTGGTCAAGTAGCATATGTGAGGCCACAAGATGTAGCCTCTGACAGCTCAGGAGATGATCATGCAGACCACATTCCCAACGAGGCAATGTTTGAGCCCAAGATCGATGAAATGATCGAGACGATCATGGATTCAGAAAGGCTTATCTATGATGATATGAAAAGTGAAGCCGATACGCCATTGTATGATGGAGCAAGTGTGTCTAGATTAAAGGCGCTCCTGGTTCTTCTCAACATACAGACAAAGTTTAGATGGAGTGACACTAGCGTCAGAGTTCTTTTCAGGTGATCTACTACAATGTGTTTACTTTAATAAAAAATTCTAGATGTATAATGATCTGATAGATTTTTACACAACTGTACCGCATTTTTTTCGCTATGTAGATTTCTCAAAGAGCACATACTGCCAGCTGATAATGTGATGCCAGATTCTAGAGAGGAAGTAAGGAAGATCTTTCAAAACTTGAGGATGGATTACAATTCGATCCACGCTTATCCTAACGACTGCATTCTTCTTAGAGGGGAATACATAGACATGGAGAAGTGTCCGAAATGTGATTCCAAGAGATATCGAGTAGATCTCCACGGAACAAAAATTCCACCAAAGGTTTTGCGACATATTCCTCAGCTTCCTCTCATCAAGAATTTCTTTGAATGTAAGTTCATGGCTGCCCTAGAATCATGGCATGAGGAGAATAAATCTTCAGATGGTGTGCTACGGATTCTTGCAGATTGCGCAGCCTGGAAACATATAGATGAAACATGGTTGGATTTTGCTAGGGAAGCTCGAAATTTGCACCTAGGCATAGCTATGGATGGCATAAATCCATTTTGTCAAAGATCAACATCTTATAGTGTATGACCCGTTTTCATCGTCAACTACAACATTCCCCCGTGGTTGACTACGAAGAAGGGACACCTATGGCTAAGATTGATTGTACCAGAGCGGTATAAAGTGAAGAATATGGATGTGTATCTTCGTCCACTATTGGAAGAGCTACAACAATTGTGGATTAACATAGAAGTGGTGGATATGAGCCGACACACACGTCGACGGAATTCTTTGATCAGAGGAATTCTAATGTGGACCATGCATGACTATCCCGGACTAATAGATTGCTAAGGTGATTTACACTCAAATTCAAACACTGTAAATCTTGGTTTTTCTCAAGCTTACCTATTATCATGTGTATACATGTAGGGCTTCAAACAAGTGGATACAGAGCATGTGTCACATGTGGACCTAAACTGAATGCACGTCGGGCTCCCTCATTGAAGAAGAAAATCTAGGAAGGTCATCAAGCGTATCTTCCAGAGAATCATGTGTTACACGTCTTTTTGGGAAGAGAGCCATCGAGGATATCTGCACAAGCATGGTTAGAGCGGAAGGAGATGTGTGATGAAGATTTGCCCACAGGAATGAAGAGACTCTCTCTATGGTACGAATTTCCATAATGGCCCCGACTTGTGATCAATCACTTGCTTGATCCAATGCACATATTCAAGAATGTGGGTAATCTGCTATGGAACCATCTGATCGGCAAGAAAGATACTTTGTGATCCAGGGTTGACCTTAGAAATGTGGATCATATGGAGAAATATTGGCCGTAGATAGAATCTGATAGATCGATAAAACTCCCTAAAGCACCATGGATTTTCACAGGAGCCCAAGAACACAAATTAAAAGAGACCATTCAATCTGTGCGGACCCCCACTGGCATAATGCACTCGCTCCAAACGTGTTTTACTAGAGAAGGAAAGCTTACCGGTTTGAAGTCACACGACTGGTATAAAATGTGTCAGGTATGTTTGAAGTGGAATATATCATAGTGAAAATTGTGTAACAAATTCGTGTGCAGAATTTAATATCATTGCTACACATTTTTTGCAGTTTATTTTACTGGTGGCCATTGAAGAATGTTTGTCTCTTGACGTCCGTAACACAATCTACGAACTTGCAAAGTTGGTGCAATGGATCTCACAAAAGGAGATCTATGTAGACTCCATACCATCAACCAAAATAAACGCTGTGGAGGTTGTGTGCATGTTTGAGAAACACTTTCCTACTACCATGCTAACCATTTAGGTGCATCTTCTTGTTCACATAGTTGATGAGGTGGAAATAGCTGGCACAGTACATTCCAGATGGATGTTATTTTTAGAATGTTTCATGAAAATTATGAAGGGATATGTGCGTCAGAAGGCACGTCCGGAGGGTAGCATGGCAGAAGGTTGGCTGGTATCAGAGTCCCTAGTTTACATTAGAGAGTGGCTAGACGGATTTGATAAATCCCGGGACACGCTATGGAAAACCATAGAGGGATGAGCACATATCTGGGATTGTCATGTGCAATCTCGGTATTGAGAAGAAGATGATGGAAGATCTAGAGGCTAAAATCATCGATTTTGCATGCTTCACAATCGAGTGATGCAAAAGTGGATTTCACAATATGAGGATGCAAAGAAATAGCGACAAAGAGCACGAAATGAGTGGAGACGGGGAAGACGACCACTATGCACTATCCGACAGGTCTGGAGAGCCTACCAACATTCATGAGCTTAAGATGGTTGCACAACCAATTGAAAAGCGCACAATAGTGTGGTGAAGAAGTGACAGAGGAGGAGTGAGAGTACTCTTGGGGTTGCGCAACCAAGGTAAGTTTTCAATGTACGACTAGTGACTTTCTAGATGTTTGCACGGCCAGTCATAATCTTTGTTGGTTGTAGTATAAGTCATGCATAGCATCATGAGAGGATGAGAGAGAGACCCCACAAACTTGGGATAATGAAGAGAGGGCCAATAGAGCTCATCAGTGGGAGTGTATGCATGAAATTTAGGTGCTAAGTTATGGTTGAGAGGAAGGGAGCTAAATTTAGGAGAACATTACTCATGCCATAATAAGTGAGAAGCTCTTTCATGTACTTTACCTGGGTGAGTTTGATCCACTTTCCTATATGCTGAGCTTTGCGAGGATGAGAGAGGAACCTCTTAAAGCCATAAATATTGTATTTGAACAATTTTGCTTCATTTTATAATACATATTGTATTCACGTGGATTTTTGTCCATTCTTGTCTATATGCATCATTGCGTCATTGTATTTAATGGCCTTTGCGTCCACTCCAGGTACGTAAGCTCTAGGTATATTCTCACAAGCAGGGACAACAAGCACTGCGCTCCGAGTGCGATGGAGACTGAAGCTCCAATCGTGAAGGTCTGCTCATAGATGATGCTCGTCCCACCGCTAGATCTAGTTGATCAGGTGAAAGAGACGATAGTTAGTAGTACTTCTTAGCGTCTCTTTCACCCAAGCAACTAGATCTAGCGGTGGGACAAGCAGCATCTATGAGCAGACCTTCACGATTGCAGCTTCAGTCTCCATCTCACTCAGAGCGCATTGCTTTTACAAATTCACAGAATTTCAACAAAATCTCTCTACACAGGAATCTCTCCCCCTTTAGGAGTCCTCTCTCTCTCTCTCTCTCTCTCTCTCTCTCTCTCTCTCTCTCTCTCTCTCTCTCTCTCTCTCTCTACTTGTCCATGTTTTCTTCTCCATTCAATCAATATTAAGATTAAATGTTCGTGTCTTTAATGCAGGTATAGATGATGATGAGTTTCTTTCTTCTTTGTCATCTCAGCAGAGGCAGTGGTACGTGGATCGTCATCGCTCTGGAGCACCATCATCAAGTGTTACTACTTCTTTAGCATCTCCCTCTATTTCGGAGCATTCAGCGCGCTCCGAAGCTTCGATGTCGACGAGACGATCTTCCCACTCGTCTAGGCACTAACGCTCTAGTGGTGGCGGTGACGGTTGTTGTGGGGATGCCTCCGCCAATGCCTCGACACCGCCTCGTGTTCGACGAAGCTCTTTACCCTCCCCTTCTTTGCCTACCCCCACATGAGCCACGACATCGCCATCTACGCCAGGTTTTGTGTGGTTGACGGCCGTTCCTAGCAGCTACACACCACTACCTACTCCTCCAGAAGTCACCCCAGTCGACACTCCTCGCTTTGGGACCCAGACTCCAGTGGAGAGACCTGACGTCCCTACCCCCATCGACACGCCGCTAGAGACCCTTGCTGGGACACCCAGGTTCACGCGTCATCGGTGAGAGGGCTTGCCTTACTCCGTCGACTTCAACGTGGCATCATCTTGGATGATTAAGGCAATAAGGTGATCTCGTTCATCCATGGTTGTTTCTATGAGGTGTTTAGACACTACATAGGAGGCATCCAAAGCACAAGTAGAGGTAGGGAGCTCGCACCACTTGGGGAGCGGCAGGTGGGCATTATTTGAGGCCGATTTTGTAAGTGTTTTTGCATTGCTCTTTAGGTTTGATAGTTTAGGGTCTAGGGGTTTTGAAATTCTAACATAATGGTTCTTTGTATGTTTTGATAGTGGTCGATGACAGGACGTGACTCCACACCGTACGATGCCGAGTACCCAAGCAAGAAGGGCTTAAACGCCCTGATGGACATTCCGAGTTCTCGCGGTGGCATGGTTAGTATTAGGGTTTAATCTTTTCTATTTGTTGTATTCTTTTGTAAATTATATGTTTATACTTACAGAAAGTTGTCTTATTGTTTTTTTTTCAGAATTCGACTGATACGCCGCTTCGAGGCGATGAGACGTCTGATTAGACGACGTCAGTTTAGGCGTAGCTAGATAGCATTAGTTTCCTTTTGTCATAGCATATGTATTATGAGATGTCGTTTATACATCTTTTTGTAACTAATGGAAAACCATGTGTATTTTTTCAATAATGACAATGGTGTTGTAACTATTACATTTGCAAAGTTTAACAATCAAGTGATTTTGCCTATGATGTGTACAATTGTCATTGATTTACTTTCATCAATTTATTTTTGTCAGTTTTGTATCTTTATTATGCAAACAATACTATGGATGATGGAGTTAATGGCTATATTGTTGTGTGGGTGACTACTTTGGGTCTATATCTAAGCTTGCACTTTCTTTCAAAGGTGAATCTGGGCTTATCTTGGATTCATTTAGGTTTACTCTATTATTGAAACATTCAATATGGTTGATGGGTGGCAGAGCATTCAATGCCCTACCACCAAATTTTCTTTCTCTCGGGTGTCGCTATAAGCGTCCCTATATAAGGCTCTGCAGCGTTGCTATGAACATTGCTAAAGGTGGCATGTAAACGTCGCTATGATCGTTGCTATAGGTGTCGCTATATAGCGACGGAAATAGCGACACATATAGCAACGGTTATAGCGATGCTCATAGCGACGTTCCCGTATCGACGCTGCTAGCAACGATCTTAGCAAAACCAGGGAGTATAAAAACCCAATGTATTTCCATCTCTAACAACGTCACAAGTGTACACAACCTCTTGTAGTGATTTTCGCTTTGTTTGGCAAGATGTGGGTGCACCTGAAAGAGAGAATACATATCCACCTATGGAGAAGCAATGGGGATCATCCCCTGTCCAACTAGTGTTGACATAGCCACTCAGGGAGATGGGTGCAGTGGGATCATAAGCATAGGCGAGAGCATAGTGTTTGGTGGTGGGTAAGTAGCGAAGTGTGTGTTTTGCGGCTTGCTTGTGTGCTTTGCATGGCTGTGACATAGATCTAGATATAATATGGCCGATGTAACAGAGATCGAAACGAGTGCATGATATGAGGTAACAAAGTTGACCACAAAACTTGGGATAATGAAGAGAGGGCCAATAGAGCTCATCAGTGGGAGTGTATGCATGAACTTTAGGTGCTAAGTTATGTTTGAGAGGAAGGGGGCTAAATTCAGGAGAACATGTACTCATGCCATAATACGTGAGAAGCTCTTTGATGTATTTTACCTGGGTGAGTCTGATCCACTTTCCATAGGGGTCACGAAGTACTTGAATGCCCAGAAAATACGTCATGGATCCCTTGTCTCGCTGACATGGAATTCTTGTTGGAGACAGTCGATGGCGCACAATACCATGATTTTGGTGGTGTCAATGAGTGGGATACCATCCACAAATAAACCCATAATGGCAAGGCCATCACTGGTACGCCATATAAAGATGTTGAAGTTGATTGTGAGTCGCTCCCAACTACATGCGATGAGATAATTCAATATGCGTGTATACCATTCACGTGCCGATTGTTTAAGGCCGTATATGGGCTTATTTAGCTTTCAAACATAATCGGTGTAATAGGGATTTGCAAAGTGTGGTGGATGGGTCATGTAAACAAGCTCATAGAGTAAGCCGTGCAAAAAAGCAGTTTTAATGTGAAGGTGATGTAGAGGCAAATTATACTTTGCAGCTATAGGGACTAAAAGTCTAAATGCAGTCCAGGCCAAGAACAGGGGAGTATGTGTCAAAATAATCTACACCATACCATTGTGTATAGCCGCGAGCGACAAGTTGGACTTGGTAACACTCGATTCTGCCATCGGGGAAGTACTTTTTCTTCAAGAGCCACTTGCATGTGACTATATTGTGATGCTCTGACGGTGGAACGAGATCCCAAGTATGGGCTTCTTCGAGTGCCTGAAGCTCAACTTGAATTGCTTCATGCCATAAATCTCCCTCACTACATAATCCTTTAGTTGTATATTTTCAAGTATTATATGTATCCTTTAGCTGTATATTTTCAAGTATTATATGCATTTTTGTAAAAAATCTAGCTCTTATGTATGAAAATTTCCACTTCCTAAGTACATTTTTTTGTAAATGTACCTAATTATAAAGCTCTTATTTTGTTCGCACGTGTTATCTTGCATATTTCCTAGTGGACGCCTCGGGGCTATACACACACATAAGAAATGAGCTTGTACAAAATGATTTTGTTTTATTGTTCATGTCCTTTTCCAAAGAAACTATTTTCTCAAATTTCATTCAAAAGATTTCCTTTTTCCTCTCGCTCCAAAATCGGTTAAACTCTTGAATCTTCAAACCACTGGACTATAATTAGCTAAGACACTCTATTCTTAAGCATTTCTTATCTTCTACTCCTTTTTGTCAGCATTGTCTACGGCATGGCAATGCAATGATTATCTGTAGCACAATATCATCATGTTCCTAGCGTGAGGGATCTTGGAACGTGCCAAAGCTACAAACAAGGATGGCAACAAGAGAGCCCCATGACTTGTTCATGACTAATTGACACAACTGGCACGTGAGTCTTAAAGCACACATGTCATCAATTTTGTCAGATTCAAGAACCACATGAGCCAAAAGACTTGCATATCCCTCCTATCCTGGCTTAGTTGAAGTAAGACCCTTTGCCCTCGTATTCCTCTACAACATGTGTGTGCATGCATACTAGTTATATCCCACTTCACTCTCTACTAGATGGATAAATTGTCCCCAAGGTATTTTGTAGCGGTGCTTGCTCTTCCAAATAATCATTTTGGCTACATACAAAGAAAATACATGGAGAAACTCTACAACTTCTCTCCTTCTCCCCTCAGCATGGATGCCCTCCATCGGATTTATAGGGAATTCGGAGATGAGATTGTCGTGTGTGTGTTTGTGTGTGTATACATGTGTGTGTGTGTGTGTGTGTGAAATCAAGCCAGTCACCTCGTTTATGCAGACATCAGGAGATGCCAGTATTTGATCCCATCCAAAGGGTTCAAACAAATCCTCTGGAAATGGTTCCTTCATGCACTATTTGTCTTCTATTGGGCGCTCTACTATGTAAATAAGCACAAGGGTGCTGAATTTATAGAGAATTTTGGGGCGTAAAACATCTATCATATGTGCAAGGGAGAAGGCTCTAGTAAACAATGCTAGTATGTAGCCAAGAGATGGATCCAAAACTGATATGGCAAAGGATTTGTATAAGAACCGAAGTATTAGCATTCTTGTAATGATGGTAGCAGAGTTTGGAACAAATATGAGCCAAATTATAGTATGGTAATGCTAACATTGGGGCCGAATCTAGGATTTTTTGTAAAGTCTTGGTGAAACCTATGTAAACATGCCAAAATACATACCATTTCTAAAGTTTGAACAAATTTGGAACTTTTGATCACCTTCAAAAATCAAATCAAAATAGTAGATAAATCTAGAAACTGGCTATTAGGTCAATCTACATTGATCCAAATTGAACCAAAATCTTCAAAACTACTTATCTTGACGTAGGAGAGAATTATATCAAGTCTATAAATTAGAAACGATACTAAACTTTGCTTCTCAATTGTAGTACATAACTTGATAGTCTTGTATACATACTTGAGTCCATCTCAGATTGGCTAAAATACCCACAAGAGACCAAGATACATGCAAAACAAGTTTCAAGGGAAATTCATACCTTCTTGCAAATTTCAAACTATTTCCTTATCAAATATAGGAGTATACAAAGTACATACATAAAACTTTCATATTTCTCATAGAGATTTTTTTCTTCATATTGGAGCTATATGGTGACCCGTGGGTCAACAACATGACATAACTCAACAAGCCCTTATTCTTTGAGAGTTATGAAATGCTACGGATTATGGTTAAAAACATCATTTGTAATAAATAGTTAGTATAGTTGCAGAGTCGGGGTGCAATGGCACTTCTAGATTGTACATACAAAAACATTTTACCCTTTGAACTCTATTTTAGGTTTAACCTATGGTAGCCTTAGTATAAAAGATACCTAGGCCATTTTGTAAAGGAGAACTCTTATCATAATCTAAGTTTTAAGCTACCATCGACTATGTGTAAGAGAGAAAGAGAGAGAGCCTGAGCTTCTTCTCAACGCAACTCCCCGCTCGTTCATCACATTGGAGATCCGACTACACCAGCGTACTAGGCTTGACAAGATCTGCGCGACAACGCCAAGCATTTCTCGCAGAATGGAGCAAATGTGTTCGCGCATTTACAAGCTATTTGCGGTTGTAATCATATCAAACGATGTTTGTTTTTTGCTTGCAAGTAATCATTAGAATCGCAACGACATAAGCTACACATAGGTACTCATAAACTTCATTTTCAAGCACTTTCAAAATCCGGCTCTGTCTTCATACGCGTTTTTTGTAGATGGGTATAGAGTGAGGGTTTTGAGTGTAGAGACTTTGGGACAGGTGTATCCTAGTGAAGGGATGGTGTTCCTTAAGTTTCGTATGATTCTAGTTTGTGGTTTAGTTAGCCTTCCAAAGTGTTGTATGTGTGGGATGGTCTCAAGATGACAAGCTAAATAGATTGCCTCCGTGCGCCTATCGTGTCATATGTGTCCTCGATTGACATTAATAGGTTGATCTAGGTTATGTTGCATGCACTTTATGGGTTGTGTGATTCGCTCCCATAACATTGGCACTCTTGCTGGGGACACGAGGACTTGAGTAGGTAATCCTAGTAACACTTCTGTGATAGCTTCTTGCCTTAATTTAGGCTAAAGAAATCCTTTTTCTCAAGTGGATCCGAAAGAGGATATTCCGAGATCAAGTGGATATCCAAGAAGTGTGTGTCTTGCCGAGGGTCTGCAACTAGGTAGATTTAGTTAGGATTTTTGGATTAGAGTAGTTGTTGGTGGTCGAGTGATTTTTGAGGTGATAAAAGCGTTTGCTAGTCTATGTGTGGATTGAAAAGTTTTTCTACTCATAAATGCAAAACCCCACTATATGATTTGTAAGAGTAGCTTTAGGTAGGATATGATGATTTTGATCTACAACTATTTATCATTACTAATTTATTTGCCAAAGTTCTTGCTTGCATTTAGAATCTCTGAAAAGTCTTCTTTTGAGAAAAAAAATGCAATGAGAAGATTTTTGTTGATATTTTTGCATGACTGATTGATGTTGTGCATATAAGAGGGCATGCGATAGATTTCTGTGTACAAAAGCTGAAATTCTGTCAACTTGGACATCATACACGTATGATGTCTCAAGGGGCATCCGAAGACCAAATTTGAAAAATCTAACTGCACTAGAGTGTTCAAAATGGGTGGGGTTTTACCTTAAGTACACCTTGAGACTAGTGTTTTGACCCACCCATGACACCCAAAAGACAAAAGACGAAGTGTCGAAAAAAAGAGAAACTTGTGATCCTGAGAAAGTTTTTGCATGAAAATTGTTAGAGGTGCTTCAAAACCATGCTAGAGACTTGGGATGCTTATGAATGAATTCTATCAAAACATTCATCAGGAGACATCATAGGTGTATGATGTCTGAAGGGTGATTCTGGTAGAGAAAATTTGAACTTTTCACATTATACCCATCTTTTGTATGTTGTGTTGAGCACATACACCAATTTCATATCATTTGGGCTTATAGATTGAGAGTTAAGGGGTTTTTACTCTTTCAATAGATTTCCTTGTCAAAATTGATGATTTTGTGCAATTTTGACATCCAAAATTTCTTGTGAGCACATATTTCTATTGTACACACTAATAAGTGCAACCGCAAAACGGACCCCAGCGGACTCTACGCCAGTATCATGCACACAAACCTCGTCACGGGGAGTGAACAGGGGGCACCACCTAGCTTTGAGCGCCTAGGACACGGATAACAACGATTCAAATAACACTAACACAGCACACTGCACACACACACACACATACACACACACACACACAAATATTACCTTTTCTACTAGACCGTTGCATTGTAGATAGTATAGAGTGGAGTATTGGCGTGTGATACTCGGCTTTTTCATCAGTTCTCCCACCAAGTCTCCTTTGAAACCTGGACCTCTATTAAATATTATCTCTAGAGGTGTGCCAAAGCGGTAGCAGACGTGCTCAAATATAAACTTCACCCCTTCTTGGGCTGTAATACGTGTGGTGGCTGCTACTTTTGCCCATCGGGTCATGTAATCTACACCAACTAGAATGTACATTTTACCCGACTGGGCCCTTGGTAAAGGACCAATTCCATCTAATCCCCACTTCTCAAACGGGCTATATGAGATGATAGGAGTCTGTGGCTCATAGGTTAGTGCTCGATCATTGAATACTTGACAAATTGTGCATGTTTTACACCAATGATGTACATCCTTGTCCAGACTAGGCCAAGAGAATCCTGCCTGTAGAATCTTCCTACTAGTAACATCTAGAGCAAAGTGGCCACCGCAAACACCATCATGGAAACTTGAGATCACCTCCATGATTTCACTAGAGATTGGCACTAGCCTGAGAATATGGTATTTGCCCTTGCAGTACAAGGTGTTGTTTATAAGGAGGTATCTTGTTGCCTTTTGGACAAGCCATTATTTCTAGCACTTGGTATACCCTTCAAAACATTCTCCTGTATCTAAGAAGCTGATAATACCAAGAATAGCATCGCTACCCTGAAAGAGGGGAAGCTTCAGTTTGATTGCTCCTATGGGGACATCTTGTATTCTTTCCTTGGCTAGAGCATCCGCTTCTTGATTTTCTTCCCTAGAGACATGAAATAGCTGCACCACTTCAAACTTTCTTAAAAGATCCTTAGCTTGGCATAATTGGCCAAGAAAAACTTGATTTTTACAAATCCAAGTGCCATTTATATGCTTTATTAAGAGCATGGAATTGCCAAACACATTTAGACGTTGAACCCCTTTCAAAAAACATTCTTCTAATCCAAGAATTAGGTCCGTGTACTCTGCTTTGTTGTTGCAACTGCCCAATAGAGAAGACCTTTTCACTATGCTCATTGAAAATTGAAGATGCCATCTATAGCCTGCTGGTCCACTGTTCTTTTGTAAGCTCCATCAAAGAAAAGAGAGTGAGCTCCTTTTAGCTTAGGCTATTCTACCATTGGTGTCACTCCTTTTCGTTCTGTGCTAACCTTTAGCTTCTTCTCATAGTGAAGATGAGTAAGAATACCTACTAGACTAGCTCTGGTGGAGTTCTCCACTTGCATAGTGTAATCAAACTCTTGTAATCCAACGAGCCACTTAGAGATTCGAGATGAGACATCCATGTGTTTTATTACATACAAAAAGGTTTGTTAGAACTACAAAGGGTATAGGCAATAGATAAGAGCAGAACTTTGTAGTGGCAAACATCGATGCAAGCACCCTGTGCTCTATCGTGGTGAATCTTTTCTCTGATGGGATCATGACATGACTAGAGAAGTAGGTAGGACGCATGAAAGAGGTTTGGGGGTCCTTCTGCATTAGTACGGCCCCAAGTGTATCAATTCCTACACTGGGTTAGCATAAAATGACTCGTCCCATCTAGGGGGTGCACTGGTGGGAAGTGAAGCCACGATCTGTTTCACTTCGCTAAATTGTTGCTCATTTTCTTCACTCCATAGGAAGACATCTCTATGCGTGACTTGTTGTAAAGGGAGAACCACTTGAGAGAGCAAGTGGATGAACCTCCTCAAATACCTTACCTTCTGAAGGAAAGAGACCAATTGCTTAGCTGTTGTGGGTGATGATAAAGACACAAAACCTTGAACCTTGCTTTGATGAAATTACATGACCGAGAAGAGTGACCTTGCTTTCACCAATTTGACACTTATCTATGTTAAGCTGGCCACCCAAGGCTTGCAGCCTAGCCATGCCATCATAGACCTTTCTCAAATGGAGGGAGGAAATGCTATAGATTCAGAAATCATCTATGAAAACCCGTATTGACTTGCCAAAGTATGGCTGGAAGACAAAAGCTACAAGCATTCGAATGTAATATACCCAACATTTTTTTCAATAAAAGTATTTCATTTACTTTGAAAATATTTAAGGTTTGCATTTTATTAAGTCAAAGAGCATTCTAATGGAACGATTAGATTGAAAATCGGACTTTAGAACTATTAATTATGACCCTTATTCACTTGAAAACAATAGGTTGATCGAAAACTTAAGCCTCAAGACTGTATCTAGAGATAAGAATTGACCCTTGGAAAAGAAGGAGCAATTTTAGGAAAGAGAGAGTAATTTTAGGAAAGGAGGAGTAATTTTAGAAGCGAAGGAGTAGGAGGAGTACTTTTAGGAAAGCAAGTCTTTTTAGAAACAGAGAGGAGTTTAGTTTAGAGCTCTTTTCTTGGAAGCCAAGCTTCTTCTAAGAGGTTTGAAATCGCGCATCAAATTCTGTGTCCATCAAAAAATATAAAAAATAAGTAAAAAATAAAAATAAAAGATTTAAGGGCCGTGAACGTACACGAACTTATCTCGATTTGTTTCCTTCTATTCTTAGCTGGCCTTGAGAGCCTATATAAAGACCCGTCTCTCTTCTCTTTGAAAACACAGACACACACTCTCAGACGCAAAAGCTCTCTTTCTTTGACGTCAGAGTTACCTTCTCTCCCTCAAACTCTCTCCCTCAAGCTTTCACCTTCAAGCCATCTCCATCTCCATGTCTTCTCTACCAAATCGTGTTGCCCTTTGGGTTCTTGAGTTCTCTTTCCCTCTTCTCTACTTCGATACAATGGCCTCAAAATGAGAAACTCGAATCTTGAAGCACACTCATATTGCTCCACCTCCATTAAAGGTGCAAAGAAAGGCTTCAACTATATTTCAAGTGGAGGTATCGATTGTGGAAGAAGTGGAAGCCGATCGACCTCAATTACGGGAGATAACCAATCATGTCGCTAATTTGGAAAGACAAATTTTAATTCTGTATTGATTATTCATGTTGACCTGGGAAGTCAAGCATAGTGAACCCCTTAAACCGTCCAAGAAACGTGATTTTATCACAAGAGACAAGCATATGTTTTCGTAGATTAGTGAAAGAACTGTTTCATAAATTGTCATCGTTTGTTGAATTTTATTGCTTGATAATTGTTATTGTTTGATAAATTGTTAGGGGTTGATATGAAGATTTGGTTGATCATGTTTGAAGAACCATTCAAAGAGAAGAATTATTGAAATAATATCTCTTATTTCTCAAGGTTGCAAGATGATTCCGTGGTTAGCGAAGAGTAAGCTGAGGATATCGTCTCTCTTTTGTTCCTCGTGGTTAGCAGGATGCCTGACGATTAGCAATATTCCTTACGGTTAGCGAGATGCCTCATGGGTAGCGGGAGGCTTGGCGGTTAGCAAGATGACTCACGGTTAGCGAGATGGGAAGGTTGCGCAATTCCTGGTTAGCGAATAAATTCTTTGCAGAAGCTCTATTGGTTAGACAAAGAAAGTACGCGGGTAGTGGCAAACTCATAAGAAATTGAAAAAGTTGTTTTTGTTGAAGTATAGGACTATCTTCATTAGGCCTTGTTTGAATTGTTTTGGTATTGTTTGAAGGGATATATAAAAGAATCTGTGTGTGGAATTAATTAAGGAATACTATTTTTATGTGTAAAATAATGTGGTAGTAATTAAAAAACAACTTAAAAAGTGTGAGTGTGGGGTGGAAAGTGGGGGCTAGCTCAACTTGCCAGTCAAGGATGGGTGGTCTTGATTAGTTGAGAAACTCTCCACTCCCTCTTATTAAGAGAACTGAGATTAGAGACTCATTCTGCCAAGAGTCGAGACGTCCCAAATCTACGTGCCCCTGAAAGTTATGGACCCAATTAGTCGGGTACTTTTCACAATATTACTAGTTAGTTTAGATTAGGTCTCATATCATATTTATGGTTTATGGATGATGTCCATGCCTCTTAAACATGGAGAAAAAGGCGTTGTTTATGGATTCTAAATATGTCAATGGGATTTCATCTTTATGTTAGGAAACAACTTTCATTAGAATCCTAGATTTGTCGATCGGGCTTGTGGCGTATGACCCTTATCACCACGTAAAGAATGGATAGAGAACTTCCTCTCCTCTGCTGCTCATATCTCTTCTTTGTGTAAACAAAGTAGGGTGTCATCAACGGAAAAGGAGAATAAAGGAAGGCCATTAACCAGTTGGGGACCTCACAACGAATGTGGCCGGAACGTTGGTGAGGCCAAAAGGCATCACTCTGTAAGCAAAACATGGCCATGGTGTTATGAAGTTTGTATTTTTCTGGTCTTCTTTTGCAATGCTAATCTGGAAGGAGCGTGGGTATCCATCACATTTTGTGTAGCACTCATGACCTACTATCTCATTGAGAATCTCGTCTTGGAATGGGAGGGAAAAATGATCTCTCTTTGTTGATGCATTGAGAGCTTTGTAGTCTACACAAACTCTCCACTTACCATTCTTCTTTTGCGTGACCACCACTGGAGAGACCCACTCTGAGTCTTTGACGGGGTAAATGAAACTTGTCTTAGTAAATTCCTTATGTCTTTGAGCAATGCCTCTTGTTGAACTATCCCAAACCTTCTAAGCGTTTGCACTACAGGCTTACTTCCTTCCTTGAGTCTTATGTGGTGCCATGCCACTATGATGCATGTGATCTTGTCATAGCCATCAATGAAAAGTGTGGTGAAGTTACTCACCATATAGATGTACTCTTCTCTCTCTTCACTAGCTAACTCACTAGAGAGCATCTGATGTAACTTACTTGTATCCACCAAGGGTTGCGTACCTGATGGTCCCTCTTGGTTCTCTGATGGTGCTTCAGATTGTGTCAATCCCTTTGAGTCTCTAAGGATGACTCTCATCACTTTGATGCTATTGTCGCTCTCTTCAGTTGTTGCTGTCTCTTCTCTCGACGTGGTCAAAGAGTCACTGGTGAATTCATCTTCTGATCCCTCCAAGATCATGTTGTATTGCTTTCCACTATTCATGTCATAGAATATGGGCTTCCCTTTAGCATCCCTCATCTATATCATTCCGGTACTCCAGTCCTGCTTATCCTCCATAGCCATGAGCCATGGTCTTCCGAGAATGATAGGGTATCCCTCCCCTTTGTGTGGCATGACAAAAATGTCTATTTCCACTTTCGTGTTGAATGATAGGGTATCCATCCCCTTTGTGTGGCATTACAAAAATGTATATTTCCACTTTCGTGTTGAATGCCTTCACCTTGACTGCATTCACAATGCCTACGCACATTATTTTGACGTTATTTGCCATTTTAGCTTGGCAGGGTGCCGGCCTAGTTACCTCTAGGCCTAGATGGTGCATCATTTTCTCACTCATGATGCATATTTGTGTGCCACCATCTATGTAGATGTATTGGGTTGCAAAGATTGCTACCTGTTGGCCAACGTCAGAGTCCGACGAGTTATAATTGGCAACAACTCGATCTATAATAGATGGATCGAACTCACCAATCTTGAAAACGTTGTGCCAGGACACCGGCAAGGCTGGACTAGACAAGGGCAAGGTCGGGCTAGGCAGTGTGGAAAGGGAGTCCCACTAGGGCAAAGGGCCAGGGGCCATGCTATATAGTGGGTGGTTGGGAGGTGGACTCCTAGGTTCAAGTTCCCCTTGTCTAGCATTGGTATCAAGAGCTTGGTTCCTTTTTCTGGGAAAGGCACAACTGTGGAGGAGAGGAGCCACACAAACTTGCATGCTTTTTTGCATGTCGGGGTCAAGGGAGCGTGGAACACACCTCAAAAGCCGTGGGCAACTACCCTTGCAAGGAGAAGCCGTCAAGGTTGGACCTGCACCAAACGGCACCCTTGTGGGCTCTACGGCATCGCGGCGGCATGTGGAACCTTTCACGTGCCTGCAGCAGGTGGAGAGGAGCACTGTACGAGGCGGGGGGAGATTGGCTCAACCCCTCGTGCTGTCTGCAAGCGGCCATAGCCAATGAGCTAGTCTCTCTACACACCTGATAGGCGCCCAACCCCTTGGGGGTTAGTGGCCAAAGATTTTTTCTTCAAACACAAGGGAGGGTACCCACAGTGGGGTACCCCCCCCCCCCCCCCCCCCCCCCCCCCCCCTCTTGTGCGGCTTCGGAAAGGTTCGGCAAGGCTCGGAATATCAACACGGCCGGCACGTACTTTGACACACATATTTTCTATGTATTATAGGTAGAAATTGAGAAATTTAATCAAAGCATCTCGGTGGGAGTTCAAAGTGACATTATATTTCAAAATCAATTAACGGTTGCACGCATAATTGATTCAGCTACAAGGGATTAAGGAATTCGCTATACGGCGGACATTTTGGATTGATTTCCACCTGGATACTATCGACTTTGACGGAATTAGCAAGGCTAATTAAACTTTGCACGTGCTCTCAATCTAAGGTATTTTTCTGACTATTCCTTGCACCGCATTATGTCGCCATGGATTCAGATATCAATATGAATTTTGATTTTGAGCAAAGTACGCCTGATCCTGCCCATGATGGCCCACGGCCGGATCCTCTCAAGGAGAGTACCCGCGACGCTACAATAGGTGATGACACTTATGAATTGCTGGGCATTCAAGAATTTCATGCACTTCAGACATGCATGTCAGTCATGGATGAAAATTTTAAAGCTTTAAATGCAAACATCAGTAAACTATCCACATTAGTGATTCAATTAATGCAACAGTGGTCCAAGGGTCCTCGTGGCACACACATGCATGAGCACATTGCTACACAAGGGCAAGGCCCAACTGCTGATACTTTGCACACTGTCACTGCAAAAGAGGTGGATGATTTGTTGAAAAACACCAAACCACTGATTTTTAAGGGAGAAGACCGAGACCCCAATAAGGATGCAGTGAATATTTTTCTCAGCAAGTGGGACAGACTTCACGCCTTACGGCGTACTCCGAACGCAATCAGAGCTCTGTAAACGAGCTTAACTCTAGAAGGCAAGGCCTACAAATGGTGGATGTCTCTCAAGGAGAAGAATATTATACCACAGAGTTGGACAGCTTTTGAAGCTATGTTTCGCAAAGAATTTTTTCCTACAAATGAGGCAGATCGGAATTGGACGGCTTGGGACACGTGTTCCATGTGCCAATGCCCACCATTGCTTGAATATATATCTCACTATCGGGATGTTATCCTCAAGTTGGAAGGCTTAGGTAGCTTTCAACAAGTACGTGGTTTTACACGTGGTCTGACACCTGATCTTAAGAAGTACGCCAAGACCTAAGACCCTTAAACACTTGAGGAAGTCATAGTGAAAGCACATATTCATGATGATCCAGATGAAAAGAAAGCACATAATATTTACGTGTCTGCGAATACACATGTTAATACACGCACTCAGTATGGTCACAATAAAAGGAAATTTATAGTAGCCAATTCAGCAACATCTAAAAAACCCAAGGTGTCCAGAGGTCCTCTCTCTTTTGAGGACTTTGATAAAGCTAAGAAAGAGAAATTATGTTTTTAATGTTTAGGAAGCGGTCATGGCAAAAAGGATTGTCCCAAGGGGAAATCTGCTGCTCATGGAAAGGAGAAAGCAGTGCACATGGTGCAATTGTTGCCTCTTGAGTCTTCCTCACGATTCTCTATAGTGGAAGTAACACACGCTGAGGTGGTGCATGAGTCCTCTCTCACAGCTTCCATGTGGCAACAAACCTTTGGACCACAGTACGTATGCACGGATCTATGAAAGGGCATAAGGTGCGCATCTTGGTAGATGACGGTGCTACTCAGAATTTTATCAATTAGGGATAGGTGAAAAAACTCAAATTGTCTCAAAATCCAAGTACCCACCGCTACAAGGCAGCAATGATGAATGGACATGATACCAAAATCTGGGATACTCAAGTCTGAGCTGTTTCGTTGGAAGTACAAGGTTACACTACATGCTTGGATTTTCAGGTTATGAACATGGATGTTGAGCTTATATGTAAAGAAACTCAATATATGGCACCCAGGTCCCCTCTATATATACATCATCTCATGTGTGTATTCTACACACTTTGGGGTTCTATTTCTGTGCTTTCTCTTTCTCTCTCAACATGGTATTGCAGAAGGAAGTTTTTTCAAATTCTTCACCGATTTTGAGTTATCGTTCGCGGACTGCGTACATGCCTGAAAAGCAACCTCCGCTTTTTGTTTTTGATTTTTCTCCTAATTGAAAATGATTTTGCAGAAAATACCTGCCAACAAGACCGGAATCGATGTGGTATACAACTTTGAAGAAGGAAGTTTTTTCAAATTCTGCACCGATTTTGAGTTATCGTTCGCGGACTGCGTACATACCCGAAAAGAAACTTTGGCTTTCTGTTTTTTATTTCTCTGCTAATTGAAAACGATTTTGCAGAAACTATATGCTGAATAGTCCAAAATCGATGTGGTCTACAACTTTGCAGAAGGAAGTTTTTTCAAATTCTGCACCGATTTTGAGTTATCGTTCGCGGACTGCGTATATACTTGAAAAGCAACTTTCGCTTTTTGTTTCTGATTTCTCTGCTAATTGAAAACGATTTTGCAGAAACTACTCTCAAGAGAAACCGGAATCAATGTGGTCTACAACTTTGCAGAAGGAAGTTTTTTCAAATTCTGGACGGATTTTGAGTTATTATTCGCAGACTGCGTACATACTCAAAAAGCAACTTCCGCTTTTTGTTTTTGAGTTTTCTCCTGATTGAAAACGATTTTGCAAAAACTACCTGCATAGGAGACCGTAATCAATGTGTTCTACAACTTTGCAAAAGGAAGTTTTTTCAAATTCTGCACCGATTTTGAGTTATCGTTCGCGGACTGCGTACATGTCCAAAAAGCAAGTTTCGTTTTATGTTTTTGAGTTTTCTACTATAATTGAAAACGATTTTGCAGAAACTACCCGTGGAAGGGACCGGAATCGATGTGGTCTACAACTTTGCAGAAGGAACTAGCCGCTACAGGCATCGGAATCGATGAGAAACTATTTGCTTAAGCCATCGTAATCGATGTGGTCTATAACTTTGCAGAAGAAAGTTTCTCTAAATTCACCGATTTTGGGTTATCGTCTTGGACTGCGAATATGTTTGAAAAGCAAAATTTTACTTTTTGCTTTTGATTTTTCTCATAATTGAAAACTTCTCAATTATATTTTTTCTTCATCAATCATATATTTGCTACTGACGTAACTTTGCTGCAGAAGACAGTTACATATCGTTCCGATTCAGTGGAGCAGTTGATGATCATCCAAATTCTATCGAGCTATTGTTGGTACATGATCTTTTGTTATATGATATACTCGTTTATTGATTCTCGTATAATTATTCTTTTAGAGATATAGTTTCGTCGTTTTATTGATAACTTCTCGTTGATACCATAGTGGTTTTGATGGTACCATGATGATGTTTTGTTAGTACTTTGGTCATGGTGATTTTTGTTGATACCATGATGATATTTCATTGATACCATGGTTATTCTCGGTGATGCCATGATGATGTTTCGTTGATACCATGGTTATTCTCGGTGATTTCATGATGATATTTCGTTAATTCCATGGTGATTTTTGTTGATACCATGATGCTATTTCGTTGATACCATGGTTATTCTCGGTGATACCATGATGTTGTTTCGTTGATACCATGGTTATTCTCGGTGATACCATGATGTTGTT
Source organism: Adiantum capillus-veneris (assembly GCF_014529385.1). NCBI lineage: Eukaryota > Viridiplantae > Streptophyta > Polypodiopsida > Polypodiales > Pteridaceae > Adiantum > Adiantum capillus-veneris. Next base: position 122,066,624 of record NC_140955.1, on the reverse strand, counting down.
TCGTTGATACCATGGTTATTCTTGGTGATGCCATGATGTTGTTTCGTTGATACCATGGTTATTCTCGGTGATATCATGATGCTTTTTGTTGATACTATGATGATTTATTCATTTTTATTGATACAATGATGATGTTTTGTTAATACTTTGATGATATTCATTGATCACTACGTTGATAAATGTTGTTTTATGTAGTATATACACATATCATTTGCATCACATAATCGCGCATCTTGTACTTTTATGTTCATACTCTATGTACCATATGTTTTCTTGCATATATATGTCGTCAAAAGAGTGGCGTCGCGAACCATCTCTTATGGCATTGTGAACACAAATTATTTCACTAACGATGCTAATAATTTTCATGACTATGTTTTTTTTTTTTTTTGAGTCTATGATCTAATGTAGGATTCATCAAAGAATTGATTTTATGAAGACAAACTTGGTGACAATAAAAGATTTATGAAGATATGTTTGGTGATGTCATATTGATGACAACATGAAGATATGTTTGGTGATACGATAGTGATGACAAGCTACATAGCAGATTCATGGAGACACTTCTGATTACGAGCTAATCGATAGCCTTTACACTCTTTATTGAACCTTTGTATTCATTATTGTATTTGATAGGATAGGAGTAATGTAACTCCTCATAAAACATTCATTGTAAAAGGAGTGATGTAGCTCCTCATAAAATATTCATTGTAAAAGGAGTGATGTAGCTCCTCATGAACATTTGTATATTCAATGATTTTTATGATATAACGGTGGGTGTATATAGAGCTGTGGGTTTTTCCCTTGATCCCCCAAGGGTTTTTTCATCCACAGTTAGGGACCCTTATTTGAGCGAGGGTGTTGAGCTTATATGTGAAGCTACTCAATTTATGGCTTCTCTATATATGGCACCCATGTCCCCTCTATATATACATCATCTCATGTGTGTATTCTACACACTTTGGGATTCTATTTCTGTTCTCTCTCTTTCTCTCTCAACAATGGAGAGGGCAGACGTGGTCCTTGGTAGGGAGTGGTTGCATAGCCTAGGACCATCATTGAAGTGTAGCTATGAGCACAACAACATGATGTTTGAATTCCATGGTGCACATTTGTTGTTTTTAGGAGAGAAGGATGTACCTTATTCGCCATTGATTAGTACAGCTGAGCTTATGCAGCTCGTTTTTTATAATAAAATAGATCAAGTTTTCTTGTGTTGCTCACTGTCTCATTTTCTCCCTAACATTGAATCTCTTGAACATTCCCCAACGACGCATGCCTCTCTCTCATCTCTTCCACCAATGGCTACTTCCAAACAAGAAAACGTTACTAGTGATTTACAGAAATTATTAAAGGAATTTCAATATGTTTTTCCTAATGATTTGTCACCAGGATTACCACCGACAGGATCGATGAAACATAGCATCGATGTGGTTGTAGGTTGTAAACCTGTCAGTAAACCGTCCTATCGTATGAGTTATTTTGAAGCTACTGAGGTGGAACTTCAGCTTGCTCACTATCTTAGCAGAGGGTTTATACAACCCAGTTCTTCACCATGGGCTTCTCCTATCCTATTAGTGAAGATAAAAGACGGCAGTATGAGCATGTGCGTAGACTACCGTGGCTTAAATGCGGTTACGGTTAAGAACAAGTACCCATTGCCACGAGTGGATGAGTTGTTCGACAAACTCACTCATGCTCGCATTTTTACAAAAATAGACTTGCGGTCAGGTTATCACCAAGTCCGTATTCGAATTGTTGATATACCCAAAACTGCATTCCGAACAAGGTTTGGACACTACGAGTTCTTGGTGATGCTCTTTGGGTTAACCACTGCACCTGCAACATTCATGACACTTATGGATAATGTCTTGAAGCCGTACTTGGGAATTTTTGTCATCGTTTTCCTCGATGACATTCTAGTCTATAGTGCTTCTGAAGAAGAATAGTTACAACATCTCAGACAGATGTTCGAGTTGTTACGAACAAACAAATTATATGCCAAGGAATCTAAGTGTGATTTTTTGAAAGAAGAAATTCACTATCTAGGGCATGTTATTTCAGCTAATGGCCTATATATGGATCAATCCAAAGTGGATACAATCCGGCAATGGCCTTCTCTTAAAAATCTGGAAGAGTTACAGATTTTTTAAGGATTTGTAAGTTTTTACCGAAGGTTCGTTAAAAACTATGCTAATATTTTTGTTCCCATGACGGATCAACTGAAAGGCAAAGTCAAAGCTTTTCAATGGGGACCCGCTCAACAACACAGTTTTGATAGACTCAAGGATGCATTAGCTACAACTCCCATACTAGCTATTGTAGATCCTTTGAAACCATTTGTTTTGGAAACGGATGCCAGTGATCGTGCTATTGGAGCAGTCCTGTTACAAGACGAACGGCCAATTGCATTTGAAAGCAAGAAGCTTGATGCAGCTCAACAGAAATACTCTGTTTATGAGTGCGGACTCTATGCAATAGTGTGTGCCTTAAAAACATGGCGGCATTATCTATATGGTGCTCAGTTTGAGATTGTGTTTGACCAGGAAAGCATCAAATAGTTTACACAATAAATGGATTTGAAGGGTCGGAAAGGTAGGTGGGCCGAGATTCTTCAGGAATATGAGGCCAAGCTCAGGTATCATAAAGATCGATACAATGTGGTGGCTGACACTCTAAGTTGTATGCCGGAGATCAGTTCTCTCTTGTTAACGGAACTTCATATAGTGAATTTTTGGATTCTCTCAAAGGTAAATATGAGCATGATGAAGCATATTCCAAAGTGTGGAGCCACGTTCAAATGAGGGATCCTTCTCACTCCAATGATGCTAGTGTAATGTTGAGGCGGTCCGGGGTGGGTAACAAGAGAGGTGACCTCTAAACAGCCCTCAAGGCTCCGGTGCTGCTCAATTAGGGCTAGGGAAACCACAAGCTCAACACAACAACAAACCCACAGCCAAACACAGACAAGATAGAGGCACCACCTAGTTATGGTATGCAAACTAGGACGCAAGAGAGATTTTGCAACAACCAAGAGGATGCGCCACGAAACACACACAAGCAACCTCACAACAACACACACAACAAAATGGACCGAAGAGAGATAGAGCAAAGGGAAGAGAGAGAGGTATGGATCTTGCGTAATACCTTATTTGTGACTTGCAAATGGAGATGGTCTGTTATGATGCTATCGTAGAGATTGTTCAAAACTAACTCAATGCTTAGTTAATGCTATACATTGCCAACACACACACACACACTGTCTTAGGGTGTGGGAGACCTCTCACCACAATACCCTCTTACAATGGACACAAAATTGGCAATGAAATCACACTAAGCTTGATTATCGCGATGAAAATGGCAATTTGGTTGATGAGATCTCTTGATTTGTAGAGGTTAATCATGGTTTACACGCTGAATTTTATGTATATAGAGAAGGGGTAAGAAGTAATAGAGAGAGGCATAGAGATGGTGTATGTACATGGAGAGCTCATATGAGTGCTATGGGAGTAAGAGGGGAGGTTAATGGTGAAGAATATGAGAGAAACCATGGAAGGTGCAGGTTGGAGTGAGAGATTGAGAGGAATGAGTGTGTGTGTGTGTGTGTAGAAGTGTGGAAAGAGGTGAGAGAAGACTATGGGCTACTTGTGAGAAAAGTGGGCAGACTGGGGTCCACTAAAAAAATCCTAGCTCGCTGGTGGTTGTTCTAAAAATCACCAAAATTTTTGAGGTGAGTATTCAGCTCTTGGTCCACATTGTCTCTTTTGACCCACTGCTTCAAATTCAGAGTGGAGATGGATATAAAAAATCCCACCAAAATACCTGTTTTTCTTCACAAAAAAGTCTTCAGTGGCCCCCCTTTTGTTGAATTTTCACATGGCTCCAAAGGTGAGCCCCTCCTTGCATGAGAGCATGACCTAACTGATTCTTAGGGATTTGAAAATATGCATGGTTGTGGATTATGCATAAATATAATACATGGATATGATGAGAAAAAACAGGCTAATATATATAAACTATTCATGGAATCTAGAATAATGTCATCTATATATAAATATAAAATGAAAAAAAGAGATATATGAAAATATAAGGAATCAAATGAGGGGACCCTCATTTGTTTTTATTGAAGTATATTTATTTACAAGAGATAAGAAAACATACCTCTAGGAAATAGGAATTTAGTGAAAGGCAATGACTGATGGTGAAAGGTATTTTTGAGGTTTTTCATTGGAGTGGATTCTCACCCAAAATCAGAGAAGTTTGAATGAAATTGATTTTTTATAGAATACATAGGTAAGAAAGATTATGGTAATGGTGAGTCAACATACATAGCATACATAGGAAAATAACGTAGACCTACGTAGAAATATTTAAATAAATACCAAAATAATTTTACAAATTCCCTATATTTAGGTCCTATGTACAATGAAATATTTACACACAAATGGGCCATAATATATTTTATTTTTTTGATTTTATTTATTTTCTTGGCTCAAACTAGCTCAGTGACTAGCTAGTTGAGGGTTTTAAGAAGATATGGGAAAAGTCCCTTAACTCAGATACGCCTATATACAATGAAAAGATAAGAATAGCCATAGTGTTTAGGTGATTTTGGTAGGGTGAGGTAACTCACTATGGCAATTATGGAGAGCTGAAAAACGGCTATCAACGTTAACCTCCACACCTAGTTCTCCTCTATCGAGTGATGAACTACAATGATGGAAGCATTTCACCATCGACAATGGGTACCTACTCCATAAAGGGAGAGTTTGTGTACCGACGAACACAGACATTTGGTGCCAAATTCTTTATGAATGTCATGATAGTCCAAGTGCAGGGCACCCAGGTATTAGAAAAACTTATGCTCTCGTACGACGACAGTTTTATTGGCCACATATACATGGCTTTGTTCAAGTTTATGTCTTGCATTGCCAAAAATGTCAAGTTAGCAAAGCAGAGCGCCTGAAAGCAGGAGGACTCTTACATCGTTTGGAGATTCCCAATCGAAAATGGGAAAGTATCTCTATGGACTGTATTGTGGGTTTACCAACCACTGTACGAGGTCATGACTCGGTATGGGTGGTCGTAGACAGGTTGACTAAACTATGTAAGTTTATTCCAACCAAATCAACGGTCAAGACACGAGAATTAGCCAAGTTATTTGTGGACAATCTATCCAAGTTGTATGGTTTGCCGAGTAACATTGTCAGTGATCGTGATCCCAAGTTTAATAGTTACTTTTGGAGGGCTGTGTTTAAACGATTGGGCACACAAATGAACCTCAGTACAGCCGATCATCCAAAAACAGATGGTCAGACTGAATGAGTTAACCAAGTGCTAGAGGATATGCTAAGAGCATACATCAGCAAAAAACAGCCTGACTGGGAAGAATACTTACGTATTCTGGAGTTTGCCTACAACAATGGTAAGCATGTCACAACTGGATTTAGTCCTTTCATACTCATGTATGGGTTTTAACCTAGGTCACCTATTATGATGGGTTTGGCAACCGAAAAGCTCCAACAGGTTAAGGATTTTCTGCAAGACCCCATGGATATGCTGAAACTCGCTCGTCAGATGTCCGACAAGCGCAGGATCGGTATAAGAAGTATGCTGATGAGAAACGTCGGCAAGTTACCTTCGAGGAAGGAAAGGAAGAATTTTGACGTGTGCCAGAACATTCAGAAAGTCTGAAAATTGGGCCAACACCTAAATTATCTCCCCGATATTGTGGGCCTTTCAAAATACTCAAGCAAGTAGGTGATCGTGCCTACAAATTATTGCTATCTGCACATTCTCGTATCCATCCGGTGTTTCATGTAAGCCGTTTACGTAAGCGGTAACATGGGGATGACAACATCATTGACCAACAGGTTTTGGTAAATTTCATTAAACCTCCTACCTTACTGCATGAACCTGAACGTGTTCTCGATTATCATGAGTTATGTACACGTCATCATGTATGTCAACAAGCCTTAATCAAGTGGAAAGATTGGCCTGAGGAAGGTGCCACTTGGAAAAACATTAGTGTTCTCAAGAAGAAGTTTTCCACTTTTGTTTTCGAGGACGAAAACTCTTCTTAAGGGGGGAGTAATGTCAGGACACCCACAAGGCCGGACTAAACAAGGGCAAGGCCGGGCTAGGCGGTGTGGAAAGGGAGTTCAACTAGGGCAAAGGGCCAGGGGTCATGCTGAGGAGATCCATATCCCGAGCAAACAAAATCGAGCGAGTCATTTTTTCGAGCGAATTTAGTCAAAAACTTGATACATGATGCGTAATACCTAATCTATCTAAGCTAATAAAATGCAATGTCCATGGTATAAGTCACCCCCTTTTGAACTAAACCAATTGTGCTTCCATTAGAAAAGTGCAACCCATTTGGCACCAATACTACTTTGCTTTACTAGCTTTCCTCCTAGTAAATCACACATGATTTCTTCTTCTTAGGCATCTTTTTCTTGGCAGTAGTATATTACTGCTAGAGAAGTCCAAATGCACTCTAGAATTTGACAAAAATCAATACATACATCTTTCCCATTTTCTGCATTCAACATTCCCTTACTTGGGGTATGCACTAGTCTGGCTCTCTAGTGAGACTCATTCAATGTCTTTCTTCTTCAGAATAAGGAAAATCTAAAACCACTCCCCAAATCAAATCACTAGCACAAGCTACATACTTTATCCAAGCATGTCCATCAAAACTCTACTCCATTGAATACATAGTTGACTATTTTTCTTTTTTAGGAGGAAACACGTAAGCAATGTAGCCATCTTATATAGTTTGTAAGCATGTGAGAAGCATCTTTAACATGATGCATGCCAAATCTGGTATCCCACAAAAGATCTTTATCATTGACAAGAGATTCTCCACCATATATTCTTGAATAGGCTTTCCATTTGGTGGTGGTGTGGGAATCATGGGTAATTGAGCCAGGTTGGTTGCTTTTGCTTGACAATAGTGTGCTTCTGCCAGCTACAGACCCTTGAGACTGAGAATTTCCAAAACGTCTACAAACTTTTAAAGAAAAAAAAGGGCAACATATAGGTTAATCTGCAATGGAAGAGCATCGATGATTTTAGGAACACTTTTGGTGCTCGCAAGGTCTGGTTGTATACTTCCATCTTCAAAAATGATCGATGATATCTTGGAACCAACCAAAGATGTAGCTTGATTCTCAGTGGCCTTAGCCTTGTAGTACTATGACACCTCATGATCTAGCAAATAAAACAACTTATTTGCTTCATTGCAGCCACATTCAAGCTTTAGCTGTTCCTTAAGCAATGCTAGCGGCTACAATGCAAAATTTAAATCTTCCATTTTAGAATAATTATCTTTGAGAGGTTACACTTTGATTGTCTGATATTGACCGTCAAACGTAAGCAGCAACCTTTTCCGCATGTGCAAGGCCGATGATGGTAACATGCCAAGCCATTCATTCACATGACCTTCTTGCAAAGAAAATAATATAGCAGTAAAGTTTTGGGTGATCTTCTTGCAGAGAAAAAAAAATATGAGTGTACAAGGTTGATCTTTTTGCTAGAAGATTAGAATCTTTCTTGTGAAATTCAAAATAATAGTTAAGTTTGTGCCTAGTAACCCTATTGCACACGAATTTGAGGTAACCCTAGCACGGACCTTTTTTGGGGAAAACATTTTGAGCTAATGTGAATCGTCAACTTTAGGGAAAATTTTGTTGACGCTTCGCCTCTAGACTCCTTGACCGGCTACAGAAGGTCTGAGTCTAGCTTGGCCATTGCATCTGATGCGGCTATAGTTTCGGCCCTCTTTGTGGCCTTGTTTATTTTGTTTTCTAAAAGTAAAAGCCTCTACCAAGAACTTAATAAGGCTCTAGTATTGCACCTACACTGCACTGTTTGAGAGGAATCATTTTTCCAAACATACAAAATTTCGTTCCTTGAATTTGCCAGGAGAAGATTTTATAACAATGGGTTATTTTTTTGCTTTTTTACACTATTTTTTTCTATTTTGAGGAGAATTTTTTTATTTTTCCCTTGCCATTTTTGAAATTGAAAACCGCACAAATAGTTTGGTTCAACAATGTTTTGGGGCTTCATTAAGAGGAATCACTTTTCATTCTACTTCAATTCTAAAGAAAACTTAGTCTTCAAGAGTTCAATGCAAAGGCCGAAGGCGGTGGTGTCTGTTTCCAGATCAGCGGGGGAGGGGACATATTTGAGTGTGTGAACTCTCTTTTTCTCTCCCTTTCTTGGCTCCCATTCAGCCAGAGAAAGGAGTCAATATGGACACCATGCGTCCGAGGTTGTGTGTGAAATACGAAGGGGGGCAGGAGTATCACCAGACCCAACTGCAGTGGGGCATGGGTGGGGGGATGTGAAGTGCAGGGATTTGCTCCAGGGATCAACGCATGCAAGCGTGGTTTACTACAAAATCACATAAAATATAGACGAGGGAAGAATGGCGCTCTCTGTGTGCGTGGTAAAAGGGGAGGAAGAGCTTCAGGAGATGCCTCTGCCAATACTTGCAGGAAGGAGCGCAGCTCTATGTGCATTGGGGTGGAGAGAGAGAGATAGAGAGAGAGAGAGAGAGAGAGAGAGAGAGAGAGAGAGAGAGAGAGAGAGAGAGAGAGAGAGAGAGAGAGACGATGTTAAGCTGAGACACATTTTTCTTGAATGCTGCTTCAATGGCTCATTCTGTTGCAGTCGGCGTAGTTCCTGCATGAGGAGCTACCCATACGCCTAGCCCACCGCGTGGTCGTTCCTGCATTATGCAACATGGCCCTGGTAGTTGGAGCTTTGGATCATGACTCTCTCTCTCTCTCTCTCTCTCTCTCTCTCTCTCTCTCTCTCTCTCTCTCTCTCTCTCTATCTATCTCTCTCTCGATCATGCCCTCGGTACTGGCCTCGTTTAATGAGTGGTACACGGCTAGCTATAGTTTCAGGATCATGACGCCATTGACCTCATCTGCTGCAGCTTTCTCCTGGTTAGATGCCCTCGATGCTGGCCCCTAATTGAGTGGTACGCGACCAAACTTTTGTGGCCAAGATCATAACGCCATAATTCACCGCAGTTGCTCGGTCACACATCGTCTCTCTTCCTTCTCTACTAAAGTTGGACACTCCATGAAACTGTCCCGCGTCGGCGCGGGATAATTTCATGGAGTGTCCCAACTTTGGTAGAGAAGGAAGAGGGGATAAAAAAAGGAGCTAGTTTGGCCCTTGGACATTCTGTGTTTCCGCCGTCGTCATGCACTGGCTATCATTTCTAGATCTCACCTCATCAGCATTGTATCTCTCCTGATGTGACCATGTGTTGGCCCCAGCTTTAGTGGTGCGTGACTACAGTTTTGTGGCCAAATTTTCAGAAGTTTCAGTGTAATTACTGGCAAAAGCTTCAAATTTTGACCTAAAAACGGGAGATTTTCAAAATTGCCCTTATTTTTACCCATAAGGGAAAATGTATTTTTATAGCCTTCATCTGGGCCTCAAGCTGCAGCAACTCCAAAGGGGGACAGGTGGTGGAACATGCACCTTCTCGTCAGATTCTAGTGTCATTTCTTGTCGTTCAGCAGCTGCATCAACTCCCCTAAACCCATAAATATTTATTCTTTCTGCTTCGTTAATCCAACAGGGACATGGTCCTAAACTATACCGCACCGGCGCGGGACCTTTAGGGCCAGAATCCAGATCTCGGATTAAAATGTCCACGCAAAGAGTCGCAATGATACGCAATACCAGCAATAGTGGCAATCATAATATACATGCTCAGTGCTATGGCCGCTGAGAAATAAATTCCACCTTTATCAGTCCGCTGATAAGGCAAAGGGACACGCAGTTAGTAGCTCGCAGAGCAGCTAGCAGGATCACTTGCAGGGATGCTTTGCGTCTAATCTCATTGACAAGAAAGGGGCCTCATATGAATGTCGTGACGCTTGCTGGGATCATTCTTTCCAGCACTCACTTGTGGGCGGCCTTGCGAAGCATGCTGTTGCCTTCCTAGTGAAAGGAAATGCTGTGGAGGTTCAGTATAGTCCCTCACAGTTTTACAATACTCTGAAGTCCTGCATTAAGGTCTGCCAAGGACCGAGTGGTCATATCCACGTTGTATGGTGGCACTGGACCTTTGGAGCAAAAACTGTTGGAGCCGTTGCTTCTATTGAGCCGATGCTATGGCTTATGCCTTGCTGCTATTGTGCTCGCACCTTACACCCCCATTTTTGCATTTGGTGTGAACACGCACATGCACGCTACTGTAGCACAACTGCCCACGAGCAATGGCTATGACTTCTCATGCTCAAATTTGGCTGGGGTTCATATGCCGAATTGCGTCGTACTTGCCCCTATAATGCCGGGACGTACCCCTAACCGGTACCGCGTCGGCGCGGGAGGGTAAAGGGTAGAAAACGTGGTTTCTCAGGCTTATGAAAATTAATGTTATGTAATAAACAAATTAAACGTTTTGGCATGATTTCAAAAAGTTTACATTGTTTTTGGCTAATTACAGATGACGTATGTCCTTTTCTCCATGCTCTCAACCAGCATTTTCAAATTCCGCATAATAAGCTGAGACACGTTTTCCCACACATTTGGACCTAGCATTCAAATTTAGAATAAAATTGTATAGTTTAACAAAAGTGTCTTCAATGATAAAGTCATCAATTAAACAAACAAAATGGAGTAGAGAAGAAAACTAGGCATCAAGTGGGACTTGGCTCTACTCGGTATCGCATCGATGCGGGAGGGAAAAACATGCAATATGTCAAGCTTGCAAAGTGAACTTAGCATAACATGGACATTGCCTCACTGAGCACCACGTTGGCTCGGGAGAGTTCAATGCAGAAAAACTAGTTATCTTCGGAATTGTAAAGCAAACAAAAGATTCACATAATTGTTTTGGGACATGGCTCTAATCCATACCGCGTAAGTGCGGGATAGGTAAGTTCAATGTCCTATTTTGTTAAAGACTTCTTGAACTGATCAATCTTTACTTTGTTTGTGGCCTTGTTTACATTTCAAGTGCCATAAAGTTTTGAGAGTAAGTATTCGTTTTCAGGATGGGACATTTCCATAAATGCCTCCGCGCCGACGCGATATGGTTAAGAGGGATTCTTGATGAAGAGATGTCATGTACATCGTAGGCTTTAAAGTCTTTCTCAATGGCCATCCTTATCTGCTATCAAAACGTGCCATTCCTCATAATTATGTGGACATGCAAATGAGACTATAATTTTTTAAAGGTGGGGCATCGAAAAGGTTACTAGGCAGATTTGTGAAAATGAAGAGTTTGTGTCTTAGCCTAAGATATACAGATCATGTTATGGCTATGCATTGATTGATTATGTCACCATCACATGTCTATCCTTCCCATCATCATTTTGCTATGCAATTCTTAATTATATCACCATTGTATACCTATTCCTCCGTGGCTTCAATCAGATCTACAATGATGTCATTTTCGAGCTCCAATTTGGAAGCACATCAATGAAAAGATTGTCGGTATTCAGTTGTGTCAGCATTGTTGCCATTTTGACGACCAAGGTCACATTCCCAAAAGCAGATTTCTCTAGCGCAGTGTCCTTTGGAGCAACAAACAAGGTATTTTTGTTCCCTTGTCCTTCGTTATAGGTTCCCTAACCTGTACAATGTTTTTAGGTTAAACATTAGCTTGTATGTATGAAGTCCCTCCTCTAGTGGTGGTTCTAGAAGATGTAGTCAGAGTGCATCAACTTGTCATGGGAACCGAATAATAGAGATCGACAGCAAAAGATAGAGAAAGAGATCTTTGTATTGATGAATCTTTGTAGAGTTTTGATACAACAGAGGAGCAATTGAATATGGGCGCACTCCGTTGTACGGAGCTCGACCCTCCCGACCACCCTCGAGCTTCACTTCGCTTGCATGCAGCGTCTCACTCGCACTCGCACTCGCACTCGCACTCACACTCGCAGAAGAGGAGATCTGTGAATGATCCCCAAACGCACCATCCGTCGTTCTTTAATCCTTCTTTTCCTCAAAAAGCATGCGGCTTCTCAAAATAGTCGCTTTTTAGGTGTTCAATCAACTCGATTTTCGCACCAAGTATACCTGCGAGAATAAGATAAGAATGTGATCGCTAAGCGATCCGTAAAGGTTAGATTTTTAATCACGACACTTTGCACAGATCCGGTTTCACAAACTGATTTCTGCATCGCCTACAAAATAGTCAAAAGAACATACTCGTGCAACCAATTCAACATGATAATCAAAGTAGAAAAACATAATTATATACCTTCATAATCTCAATTGCAATACTCTACCATGAAAAAACAATCCACTTCTTGGTTGATAGCAGGGAGAGCTGTATGATGTTGTATTTCTGTCTGTCCCTGTGTATACTAGACTGCTGCTGCCTTCTGCTTGTTTTCATCATAACTTCTACAAACAAACTCAGAACAGAGCAATTCAGGTACTCAAAACGACGGGAATAGGTTTGGTCTACAAGACAGCACAGACAGAATTACGATAAACGTCTCTGTTTGGCTAAAAACGCAACTTTTAGGTCGCGACTCATAAAACCTCTATTTTTGGGTCTCCGCTACTTTTACAACTTATTTTAAGCCTACCCATGCATTTTAAGCTAAAACACATAAATATAAAACATTGATATTAATAAAAATCTCAATTTTACTGTTCATAGACAGACTATCTGTTATTCATTAATCTTTATCAAATCCGTCTTTAGTGTATTATTTTTAAAAAAAGAATATATGTTCTCTCTTAATATCTCAACTCATTCGTATAAGCTCTATTTAATAGACTATTCAACAATCTTTCAAATCGTGCTAACGAAAGATATGTCCTGCTACATTCTTTTCGACTTTAAGAACTTCAAAGACTAGTCCTATTACATTCTCCCCTTATCAAAATTAACTCTTTCCTCAGAGTTGGTCTAAAGAGATAAAAATTCTCTTTGCAAAACACTAAGATCAACCCATGATGCATCCTCTATTGGATAGTTCTGCCACTTAACCAAAACTTCCACAATGTCTCTATTTCTCAGATGTTTAAAACGCCTATCTAGTACTAAGTCTGGTTCTAAAGTCAATGGTCCGTCATCTTTCAATATAGAGTTGTTTTGTAAAACATGATGCACATTAGGAACATACTCACATGAAATACAGGATGCACTTTAACATGAGAAGGCAATTCCAATTTGTAAGGTAATGAACCAATGCGCTTCAAAATTTTAAATGGCCCAGCAAATCATGGAGACAATCTTCTATCCTTTCCAAGAATCAAATGAGACTTCTCAAGAATGACCTTTAAGAAAACCATATCACTAGTTTCATACTCCACAACACGATGTTTCTTGTCATAATACAGTTTATGTCTCTTTTGAGATTCTCTAATATTCCCCCTGATTTTGGCCAACTTGTTATCCATTTTCTCAAGCATCTCACGTGACAATTCTACCTTATTCCTCGAGCTAAGAAAGTTTATAGGTGTGGGACAGTTATAGACATACATTGCCTCAAACGGAGTCATCCTAATAGATGAATGATATGAACTGTTGTATGCAAATTCAACCAAAGGCAAATATTCATTGCACTTAGATTGGTTTTCATTGACATACATTCGTAACATATCTTCTAAAATACGATTCACTCTCTCCGTTTCCGCATCGGTTTGAGGATGGAAAGCATTAGACATGCGTAACTGGGTACCTATAGAGTCAAAAGTCGCTCTCCAGAAATGAGAAGTGAACTTAGAATCTCTGTCAGACACTATGCTCTTGGGCATGCCATGCAAACGAAATATCTCTTTCATAAACAAGTGTGCAATGGTCAATGCAGTATCAATTATTTTTACAGGAAAGAAGTGAGCTTGTGTTGTGAGTCTATCTACCACCAGAAAGATCAAATCATACCCTCCACGAGTAGTAGGAAGTCTAATGATAAATTCCATGGATATACACTCCCACTTCTGTAAAGGAATGTCTAAGGGTTGAAGGTCACCAGGCATCCTCTTATGCTCAATCTTAACTTGTTGACATTGAAAGCACTCACACACATAATTCTTAACATCCAATTTCATACGCAGCCAAAAGAATAAGGTTTTAATCTTTTCATATGTCTTATTTAATCCAGGATGACCAAAAAAAGGTGAATTATGACACTCATGCAGAATTTGACTCTTAAAAGAAGATTTTGCACGAATACACAAGCGGTCATAAGAATACAAATTTCCCTTATACAAGTGATATCTGTTTTCATACATCTCATGCAAGAATTTCAAAATAGGCATATAAAAGGAATCATTTTCAACTTCAGCATGTATCTCATCAATCAAATTGGATCGCACAACAGTCAACAAATTACACATGGGCCTACGACTCAATGCATCTGCAACTTTATTTTCTTTTTCACACAAATACTTCAAATCAAAGTCATACTCAGCCAGCAATTCAATCCATCTTCTTTGTTTGTTATTTAACAATGGCTGAGTGAATATATACCTTAAGTTTTGATGATCAATACGCAATTCAAATTTTACACCAAGCAAGAGATGACGCCAATGCTTCAATGCATGAACAACAGCAAGAAATTCTAGATCATGTGTTGCATAGTTCAATTCATGTCGTCTTAATTTCCTAAACTCATATGCAACCACTCTTCCTTCTTGTGTCAAAACACAACCTAATTGTTCACCACTAGCATCACAGGACACAACAAATAGTTTGCCCATCTCAGGAACTTTTAAAACAAAATTTTTCGCTATTTTAGCCTTCAAGGTCTCAAAAGCAGTCTCACAGATAGAAGTCCACACAAAACCCTTGTCTTTCTTGGTCAATTCGGTCAAAGGACTTGCTATCTTAGAGAAATCTTTAATGTATGCTCTCTCATATTGTGCTAGACCCATAAAGCTTCTTACATCTCTTACTAACATAGTCTTAACTTTATCAAGATCAATGTGAATCCCCTCTTTAGAAATCACTCTTCCCAAATACACAATCTGATCCTTTGCAAAAGAATACTTACTTGCTTTGGCATACAATTTATGTTCACGCAAAAATTCAAATGTTTTATTTAAATGCAATGCATGATCTTCTTCATTCTTAGAATATACAAAAATATCATCTAAGAATACCATAATGAAGTTATCAAGATACGGGTACAAATACTATTCATTAAGCACATGAAAGTTGATGGTGCATTAGTCAAACCAAAAGCAAGAACTGTAAATTCATAATGCCCATAATGTGTACGAAAAGCAGTCTTTGGAATATCCTCGATCTTAATGCGGATTTGATGGTAGCCAGAACAAAGATCAATCTTCAAAAATATTGTGGCACCACTCAATTGGCTAAGCAATTCATCTATGTGAGGAAGAGGATATTTGTTCTTAATGGTCTGTTTGTTTAATCCCCTATAGTCAATGCATAACCTATATGTACCATCCTTTTTCTTTTGGAATAACACAGGACTACCCCAAGAAGATACACTAGGTTTAATGAAACCCTTTTTTTCAAAAGATCATGTGTATCTTGAGCTCTTTAAGCTCATCAATATTGAACCTGTATGGAGCCCTTGAATAAGGTGTTTCTCCTGGATATAGATCTATGGCGTGGTCTACCGCTCTAGGCAGAGGTATACTAGGAAGATCGTCCGGAAACACATCCTTAACTTCATGTAAGAGATACTCTATAAATTCTGGATTTGTCTCTTTATGTTTATCTCCAGATTCTTCTTTAATCTCATTAGCAAACACAAGCAACGTCTCACACTCTTATCTAAGTCACCTTATTAATTCCATTGCCAAAACTAGATTTAGAATCTCTTTCTTTCCACAAAGAGTGTGACTTATCATCATCAAATGATTAAAGATATTTTTTTTTTTCTTAACAATCAATCAAAAAATGATTTTCAATGATCTAATTGATACCAATGATAACATCATGCATATCAATGTTTATGTTATAGAAATCATCTTTATGATTTCGACTCTTCAAAGAAAAAAAAACAAATTTTCTACTAACTCTTTCGTGAAACTATTATTACCACTAGTTAAGTCCACAAGTCTTTTAACTTCTCGATTTAATTTCAAGTTTAATTTCTCAATCAATTTAGACATAAGAAGCAATGAATACTATCCAAATCAATTAAGAAATTCAAATTTTAATCTCAACTTTTACGCATAAATTCGATCTCACAGAAGCTTTCAAAGGACGTATCAAAGACATAAAACATCACAAAGAAGAGGTAGATGACTTACCTTTATCGTACGCATCGCCAAAAGTCTCCAATTGAGCCATCTTGGTACGTATTGTCTCATCGGTCACCTTGCTTGAGCATTCGAAAGTCTCGTGATCATGTTCTCGATATTGAAAGTATAATCCAAATCTTTGAGTTCTTCAATCCACGCTTCTAAATCTTCGCATATCTTTCTTATGCCATCAAACTCTTTAAGCTTAGCCTTCGTTAAGAATGATTTGGTTGTCGCTTCTCCCATATCGTCATCGTTTCTTTTGGCGGTACCCCAACGCCACCACGATGATTATTGTTTCCAGGTGGATTAGCATGGTTTTCACCTTCATGTTGGCCATCAAGGTCTACATAGATATCAAGCTCTCGTGCTGCTTTGCCCCGCAGAGCCTCAGCACGCTCGCGATTTGCAATTTCCAAATCTTCTCATAGTCGCCAAATCATGTCTTCTTGCTCCTTCATCCTCCTCTCGTATCCTTCCATGTCCAGAATCAACCGTTTGCTCTGATACCACTTGTCACGGGAACCGAATAATAGAGATCGACAGCAAAAGATAGAGAAAGAGATCTTTGTATTGATGAATCTTTGTAGAGTTTTGATACAACAGAGGAGCAATTGAATATGGGCGCACTCCGTTGTATGGAGCTCGAACCTCCCGACCACCCCCGAGCTTCAGTTCGCTTGCATACAGCGTCTCACTCGCACTCGCACTCGCACTCACACTCGCACTCGCACTCACACTCACACTCGGAGAAGAAGAGATCTGTGAATGATCCCCAAACGCACCATCCGTCGTTCTTTAATCCTTGTTTTCCTCAAAAAGCATGCGGCTTCTCAAAATAGTCTCTTTTTAGGCGTTCAATCAACTCGATTTTCGCACCAAGTATACCTGCGAGAATAAGATAAGAACGTGATCGCTAAGCGATCCGTAAAGGTTAGATTTTTTATCATGACACTTTGCACAGATCTAGTTTCACAAACTGATTTCTGCATCGCCTACAAAATAGTCAAAAGAACATACTCGTACAACCAATTCAACATGATAATCAAAGTAGAAAAACATAATTATATACCTTCATAATCTCAATTGCAATACTCTACCATGAAGAAACAATCCACTTCTTGGTTGATAGCAGGGAGAGCTGTATGATGTTGTATGTATGTCTGTCCTTGTGTATACTAGACTGCTGCTGCCTTCTGCTTGTTTTCATCATAACTTCTACAAACAAACTCAAAACAGAGCAATTCAGGTACTCAAAACGACGGGAATAGGTCTGGTCTACAAGGCGACATATACAGAATTGCGAAAAACGTCTCTGTTTGGCTAAAAACGCAACTTTTAGGTCGCGACTCATAAAACCTCTATTTTTGGGTCTCCGCTACTTTTACAACTTATTTTAATCCTACCCATGCATTTTAAGCTAAAACACATAAATATAAAACATTGATATTAATAAAAATCTCAATTTTACTGTTCATAGATAGACTATCTTTATTCATTAATCTTTATCAAATTCGTCTTTAGTGTATTATTTTAAAAAAAAGAATATATGTTCTCTCTTAATATCTCAACTCATTCGTATAAGCTCTATTTAATAGACTATTCAACAATCTTTCAAATCGTGCTAACGAAAGATATGTCCTGCTACATTCTTTTCAACTTTAAGAACTTCAAAGACTAGTCCTATTACATTAACTCCATTGCCATTGTGTAGTGATCAGGTTAGCGTGATCATTGAGATAGAGTTTCATGACAAGAGTGACATTCTAGATATAGGTTTAGGGTCTCTGTAAAAAATAGATCAGAAGGCAGCTACATTTGAAGCTTGAAAGGAGATAAAATGAGACCCCAGATCCAGCCAGGAGGTGGTGTTGATGAGAATGGAAGCATATTGCATATGGACAAAGAGAAGGGAATCTTGTCTAATGATGCTACCACAAAATAATTTGCAAGCATTGGTTGCTTGCATATATAGAGACCTTGAAACACAGACTTGCCATGCATCCTTTTTCAAGGATAGAGCAATTTTGGCTCCACGGAACACGGAGGTGGATACTATAAACAATTTGGACCTACACCAATTTCCTGGTACTTATAAGGAATATGTCAGTGCGGACTTAGTGTGTGAATCAAATTGTAATAGCATTTTATTCACAAGTGAGTTTGTAAATAGTTTAGATCTTGGGGGAGGCTTTCCACCGCATGTTTTACGATTGAAACAGAATGCTCCAGTTATGCTGCTTCGCAATTTGGATCCAAGAAGTGGTCTTTGTAATGGGACACACTTGATTTGCAAGCAATTCCACAGCAAAGTGATTGAAGCAGAAATCATTACAGGGTCACATGCAGGAAATGCAGTGTTCATTCCAAGGATTGATTTTCTCATGGGATCTAGAGAAGGTCTCCCTTTTGATTTGAGACGCCGCCAATTTCCCCTACGTTGTGCTTTTGGGATGACAATCAACAAGGCACAAGGACAAACATTGGGAGTTCTTGGATTGTATCTCCCAACACCTATTTTCACCCATGGTCAACTATATGTGGCAATGTCTCGCGTGAGATCCTCTTCTGCCATCAAGGTTGTGGTTGGTGATAGTCACTTAACAAGCATTAGTAGACATGGAGATCAAAGAACATACACTTCTAACATTGTCTACAAAGAGGTGTTGCAATTGACCTGCCCTCTGCCACCCCCTTGCCATGGGGTTTAACGTGGCTGGATATGTTTCATCATCCAATAAAAAAGCACAATGACTCTCGCAACTATTTCTTTGTCATTTACAAGCTTAGTATCTTCTTATGAAACATGGTGTAGCCTCAAGCAAGGTATATTCGCTGAAACAATTGACTAAGATTTATTAGTGCTGAGAGATTTATGCTTTATGTGCTTTTTTATGAATTTCTAATCCTTTATTATGTATATATGTATATGTATGAATGAAGATGGATCCTAACGCCTCTGTGACTTACACACTAGGGAGACGACCTCGACACGTCCGAGGTAAAATATTGTATATGTGTGTTTATGACATTTTGATACTTTAAAGAATTTAAATCTCACAGTCAACGATTATGTATTAGATCCACCATTATGGAGGGGTCCAATCACAGCCATGCAGGTGATTCATCTACTCGAGGACTTGGATGTAGCAAGGTAACAATGTTGATGTCTATATTATTATATTATATAGTAAAGTAATAGCTTTTGTGTATCAAAAAATCTGTCTATACTAATAGCTTTTTGTTTGGCTATAGATCACAATATTACCCAGAATTCTTAATGGTGGGTATATATCATGCTTCATATGATCCGAGCTTGCTGTGTTACATTCAAGTTGCTATTCAGAGAGGATTCAGAGCACGTGTCACCATTGAAGAGTTAGGCAGAACCAATTAATGCTATGTTTGCTCAAAATCTGTATCTCGGTGCTTGGTGCTACGTGTTTTTGTGTTAGGATCTCTTCCTCCAGTGATTGGTAGATGTGTTTTACATCGTGGGCCATGGGTGGTTTGATATTGCAGCAGGGCATGTCGTAGACTACGCTTTTGAGCGTATAAATCTTAAGTCTCTACGCATGTTATATTTTTTGACATGGGAAATATCACTTACTCTATATATGTTAGTGCAAAGTTAGTTTGAAAATATGTTGTGATGACTTTTGTTTAGGTTGCTGCATAAAGGTTTTCATGTTTTTCATCTTATAAATTTCAAACACACACAGTACCGCTCTGTCTCTCTCTCTCTCTCTCTCTCTCTCTCTCTCTCTCTCTCTCTCTCTCTCTCTCTCTCTCTCTCTCTCTCATCAAGATGCTGATTTGTTAGTCAGGGGTCATTGAAAAAAAATGTCGCGCTTGGTACTATATAGCACCGCTGAAGGCGGCGCCGTTGCACTAGTATTTCTAAAAAAAGTTAGTCCATCAAACATAAATTTAAATCTAATCTAATCTCAAACTCAAAATAAACCTAAATTTAATCTAATCCTAAATGTAATATAACTTAAATGTAAATTTAATCTAGTTAATTTTAAATCTTGTTTTAATCTTAAATCTAGATCTAATTTAATATTAAACTCAACACAAACCTATATCTAGTCCACTTAAATCCTAAACCTAAATGTAATCTAACTTAAATCTAACATAGCTAGGTAATCTTTAATACTTTCCTAATTTTAAATCTAACCTAATCTTAGTCTAACGTAAATTTAAATCTAACCTAATCTTACACTCAACACAAACATAAATCTAAATGTATTTAAACCTAATCTAATTAAAATCTTAACCTAATCTCTCTCTCTTTCTTTGTTTTCTCCCTTTACCTCTCTCTTTCATCTTCTCTCCCCCTCTCTCTCTCTTTGGTTTTTTATTCTCTCTCTTTCTCTTTGTTTCCTCCCCCCTCTCTCTCTCTCTCTCTCTCTCTCTCTCTCTCTCTCTCTCAATGTGTGTGTGTGTATGCATTCTTTGTTTATGCATGTGTGTGTGTGTGTATTCTGTTTATGAATGTGCTCTCTCTCTCTCTCTCTCTCTCTCTCTCTCTCAAAAACACAATGTGTGTGTGTGAGAGAGAGAGAGAGAAATAGGGGAAGGAAACATGAGAGAGAGGAGAGGGAAGGAGCATACCTGGCTCTCCTTCCTCTCCTCGTGTATGTGTGTGTGTGTGTGTGTGTGGGGAAGAAAGAGAGAGAGAGGGAGAGCGCGGGTTACCTCTTTGCTTGAGCGTCGAAAATTCAGATCTGAGATCTGAGTTCTCGGGTGCTCTCGGTTTATTTTTTACCCTTGCCGGCGTCGCTATAAGCATCGCTATGTAACAAATAAACTAGCGACGTTCATAGCAACGCCCATAACGACGCTCATAGCGAAGACGTGAATTTTCACTTTTGAGTGTCGCACTGCAAGCGTCACTAATGTGAAATACCTCTTGTAGTGAATCTTCAATTGCCTCTTCATCGACTCAAGCCGAATATGTTGTTACCGCTCTTGCTTCTAAGGAAGCACTATGGATTTCTGAGCTCATTCATGAATTTCAACTCCCATACCCTATCTTGGAAGAATCAATAACCCTCTACTGCAACAACCAATATGCAATTGCTCTGACTGCTTCCCCAAGTTTTTCCAGCAAATTTAAGCACATCAAAATCAGCTATCACTTCATCAAGGAATTGGTGGCCAATGGAGCTTTAAAGTTGCAATATGTGCCCACTGCACACAATATTTGGGCTGATTTCCTCACCAAATCAGTACCTACTACCACCCAAACTACAACATGTTGCAATTTGTCACTTGTGCTAACTGCTTGCACACCTCTTTAAGGGGGAGATTCTCCCATGTAATGAGGTGTTCACTGTTACGGGGGGATATGAAATACCCTTTTACTATAACGGTGTACATCCATTACCCCTAAATCACCTCACCCACTAGCCCTAAATCATCTCCCTCTTATTTATCTAATTGCCCTCCATTCTAGCACTTACCTAAATGGCCCCTCTTGCCTACATGTATATAAGGAGACCCTTGTTATGCTAATCGTGTGCAAGTCCTATTTCCTTTATCAATACAACTTAGTCTTGCTTGTGCACACATTGCAAGGATCATAGGGCCGCTCTGTGAACCAGTGGCTCTTGTAGTAGCTTGTTAGGACGGGGTGTGCAAGCAAGCCTCCTGGAGTCTTCTCCTCTGACTTGATGAAGTAGAAGTACATACCTTTGCCCTTGTCCAAGTCACGTACATATCTACATATCTACAAGTAAGATAATCCATAAACAGCAAGAGTACCTATCATGGCCAAAAGTGCATCTTTATATTGAGCTACAACAAAGCTACCATAATCAGAACTTATTAGTTGATAACTTACTGGTTCATGATGGGCATGAGAAAGCTGTAGAGTAGGCATCTCCTTTCAAATTCGTCGTGAATTGTGGGCATCAACTTGCGCTCGCCCTCTGAGGTCCCTGAGCTGCAATTGTATATACATCAAAGAGCTAATATATAAAGTCTTCATGGTCAAAATGGTGGTATATGAAGCTTATTCAATTAAATGTATCCTACGGGTAAATATAGCAATGAAAGGTCTGCAATTGCACCAAACTATGCTTAGCTTTTGGGTTGTAAGCAAATGTTGCATTTCCAATTCAGCTAAGCGAGGTTTTCTCTGTTTTTGCTTACACCAAAGTGGGAAACGTATTGAGGGGTAAAATTTGCTGTGCCTAAGTAACATAGATTAAGAAATTCAGAAACAGGGCATGCTGAGAGGATGGGTGAGGAGTCCCCGTTAGCAATCCGTAGGATATATGGCTCAAGGTCCTCATCTGTGATCATCGGAAGGAGCGATTTGAAGCTCTGTGGATCGCTCCTAATTCCTTGAATCCCGTATCGCGCCAAATACTCGGTCTTCTCATTTTGCCGTAGAATGGCGGAGAGCGTCTCATTCTGAACAAGACCAGCATTGCGCGAAAGGCTGTCGAGAAGATCGAGAGCCTCACAGTCGCTTTTGGGCATGGGCGGTCTCACTAAGCTGAGTGCTGGACTAATTTTATGCTCATGATGATGAGCGGGAGGTGCTGATTGAGGCTCAGAAATAGTTTGTGTCAATAGCGTAGTTTCTGATTTTAGATCCATCGTAATATTGTGGTAATCGATGAATAAGAAGCTATATACTATACGTGGTATAAGAAGCTGGATCAGAGCTTGGGAAGCTATGGATTGGGAGGCTATGGCAATATTTGTCGAGGGGCTAGCTGGTGTAATAAAGTCGTTATGGTTAAGGGGCCAATAAGGAGACGTGCACCAGAACAAAGTTGCACCTCCCCCCAATTTTGAGCCAAAAAGTGTCCTTTGATTTGTTGAAAAACTGATTATTACTGGGCCTTGCCTGTCTCTAACACGTGAGAAGCTTCATTTTGCATTGGAGAATGCGCTACGCTATGTATTATTCTGCAATAGGAGGCAGATTGCACTCAGATTTTTGTGATGAAACCCTCTCTTCAACGCGCATCTTCTGCGCCTCCTTCGACTCGAATCTGATAAGGGGGGAGGGAGCTGTGGCTTGCGCCTCTTAGCTGGCCCACCACTAGCCCCTTTATCCTACAAAGAGTGAAGAAAGATTTGAGGCTGCCTGTATATTGATGTGCAACGAGGGAGCTGGGTGCCTAGCACGAGCTATTTATACATGTATGTATAAGTGCAGAGAAAGAGGGAGAGAGGCAAAAAGAACCGGGAGATCCCATTTTCTCACCTTCAAATATAAAATTTAGAGGTAAATCTCAAAATTTGTAGGCTTGTCGTATATGTCACTGTGTTGGCTTGTCGTGTATGTCACTCTTATACATGAGGAAATTGCGTGTGTGGGAGGCGAGGCATGCAGGCAACTCCAACATGCGTTCAAACATGAGCTGCATGGTCCTTGCAGAAGAGGCGGTTTGACCAATGCTCGAAAAAACTGTTTTTTCAAAAAGTTGGCAAACCTACATATGAGAAACAATAAAGGTAAATTAATTAAATTTGAAGGTTTTTACACCAAATTACACTAATTTTTTAAAAATTTTTGTAGGTTTTCTCACCTTCAAATATAAAATTTAGAGGTAAATCTCAAAATTTGTAGGTGGGATAACTAAACCTAGGTTTTTTTCGAGCATTAGGTTGGACCCCTTGGCCCTCTCTCTCTCTCTTCCTCATATCTTTATTGTCTCTTGGGATAGTTTCCTACGACGTTAAAATTCTCTTCTTCTTTTGCCTCTCTCGTCACTAAATGACACCTCGATTTTAGGGGGGATCTATGATTGAAAATCAACCTCGATTTTAGGAGGGGATCTATGATTGAAAATCAACATTTTCTATCGGTGAAGATCACAACCGTTTAGGTAAATGTGAATTAGAACTCGTTGTGAACTTGCATATGATCTAAGTGTAAATTATATGTGAGCTTCATTTTGATGGTGTGAACTAAATGTGAACATGTTACAAACTCGATGTGAACTAGGATCGCATGCAAGACAAAACTACTTAATGTAATGTTACCTTTTTCCTTGCATAACAAAACACTAGTATACCTGCAAGTTGAAATCAATAAAAAGAGCTCTCAGGCAGAATGCCAATTGAATCCCCTAGCAAAAGCTGTCTCCATGATATTGGTGCATGCACTATTGTCCTAAGCGGGGATAAAATAGCTACAGATGGGGGACAAGTCATGGACAGGTGGGCAATAGATTCTATTTCTCCTTTACATCTAGATCAGATTCCTGATGAGATTCCAGCTTTCTGAATTTTGTCCCCTATCCAAATAGCTTTGTGCATATTAGCCAAAGAAGTATCGATTTTTTTGGTTGCATACTTTTGTTCCATAGTTTTTTGAATTTGAAGTACCAAGTGGCCTTCAGTCTAGGCTCACGTTCCATCTCTTGTTAAGGGTGACGTGTAAAGGTGGACTAATATCTTTTACCACTATCTGGGGATGCTGAAGTTTAAAGCCCCGTTTCCACCCGAATGCCTTAAGGTGGGCAGAGTCGATGTTTGAGAGTTTTCGACAGTCCTCAACAAGAAAAAGAGCAACCCTATTAGAAATCAGCATGACTTCTCACGGTTGGAGGGGGAATTGAGTTAACAATTCTTCTCCCTTTTTCCATCTTTGAAGACTGTAGTTCCACAGGTCTCTCCAATAGGAAACACCTTTCTTATGACAACATAGTGTTGTTCTTATCTCTCATTCGTTGACCGAGGCTATCGAGGGCAGAGGCCACCATATATACTGAATCCAACTGCCAAACCGGGATAGCACTCTTGGAGTGTTGAAAGACATTCATGTTCTATCTAGAGCGGTTTCAGGCTCCCCAAAGAGAAAACATCAGATCAGAGTCCTTAGCCTTGATCATATGAGGCGTGAAGAACACAGTATTCGAGTTGAGATCTATCCATCCTTTGCGTTTGAATAGGGAAAATTTGTGGAGATTTTTGAGGAGCAGACAAGCCCACTCTTGCTGGGAGTCTTCTAATGTATGAATAATGAGTTTGACTGCTATTTTGTCTGCCCATCTGTTGATGTTTTTGACTCCTAGTCCTCCTTTGTCGTCTAAAAGACAACAAACATCCCACTTGACCTTTGCTGCCCCTTTTCTGAAAGGGTTACCCACCCAAAGAAAGTTTCTACACTACTTCTTAACCATTTCTAAATGAGACTCCGGTGGTCTCCAGCAGGTAAGGAAGAAGAGGACATAGGAGGCCAGAAAGTGATTGATTACCACTACTCCACCCGCCAGAGAGTGAACCTTTCCATCTTTCCAATTTGGATCTGAACCTTTTCATGACCCACTCCCACCGCTGTTTAAGATTAACTTTAAACCCAAATGGGATCCCCAGAAGTCTAAACACTTCTCCATCCTACAAAACTTTACATCCTTGGGTACGTAGCTAGTCAGGGATGGGGGATAGAGAGGTTCTAATCCTTGTCTTGTTATAATTGATCCCTGATCCTGAGGATATGTAGAACGTTTCTATTGCCTGCCAGAAATGCTAAAGTGAACTTTCTTCATTGCAAAATAACGCATTAGTGTCATCGACAAATTGAGACAAGCATTGTTGTTGCTCACTATTTGATAGAGGAATGCCCTTAATTTTTCCTTCTGCCATCCTTCCTTTGACTAAATAGTTGAGGCCATCATCAGTGATTTCCAATAGAAGAGGGGCCAGGGGGCAAACTTGCCAAATAGATCTGTTCAATTCAAAACACTCAGAGAGGACTCCATTCAGGGCTAACCTTGCCCTTGCATGCCCAAACAAGGTGGCTACATACCGGATCAAACCTGGCTCAAAACCCATTCTTTCAAGACTGATTAGGATGAAGAACCATTCGAGGTGGTCATACGCCTTATCAAAGTCTATCTTGGAAAACACATAGTCAATGCCAATGTTTTCTGCATACTCAATTCCCTCCCAAAGGGCAATGACTGCATGTATGATCCTTCTCCCTTTGATTTAACCTTTCTGCTCTGAACATATCCATTTCATTAGCATGGGAGTGATCCAAAGTACAACCACTTTGCCAAAAAAAATATATCATGTATTCAACATTTTCAGAGGTCTCCAATTGGCTAGGTTTTCCTTGGAACGTTTCTTATGCAATAGTTTTATAATGCATGTGTTGATTGAGTATGGTAATGACTTGAATTTGACTGCTTCCTCCCAAACTTGGAGAAGAAAGGGGGCTAGAACAACTTTGAAAGTCTGAAAAAAATTTGGCGGGTAGTCCATCAATCCCAGGGGATTTATGGGGGGCAAGAGATTGTACTACAGTCTTGATTTCAGAAATAGAAAAGGGGAGGTCGGCTAGTAGTTTGGACACTTCCAGTACAACTTTGAGCCTATGCTTCCAAATTTCCTCCCTTGCCCTATTGACTGGTTCTGAGATCACTTGTTTGGGACTAGAGAGCTTTTCAAAGTGGCCCCTTGCAAATGCAATGTTCTCCTTTTTTGACTGTCTGGAACTGTCCGAATCTATAAAAATAGGGGTGGATTCCCTAGTATGTTTCTTTCTAAGCATTTTAAACATTTCTTTGGAAGGACGATCTACCTTGCCTACCCACCATTCCCTAAAGAACAACAAAGCATGTTTATCGGCCAGATCCTCTTCTTGTTTCAGTTTGTACCTTAATTCAAAAATTGTATTCTGGGTTTCTTCATTTTGGGCCCCTAATTCCAACTTGTTTAGAGTACTATATATATGGTCCCTTCTCCTCCTCGTGATCATTGGGACCTCCTTGAATTTAGACCACAAATTCTGTGATTCTTTGATTGATGCTGAGAGAGAACCCTCAAATTGAGCTTGCCATACATTGCATATTTCCTCTTGGACTATCGATAGCTTGAAGAGTGCAGAGTCCATATGAAACCACTAGTTTCATATCTTACCGGCTTTATGGTCGACCACCGTTAATACAGGATAGTGATCCGAAATGCAGGAGTTAAATTTAACCCTACTTTTGACCCTAGTGAAAGAGTTGGTTAAGGGAAGAGAGGTGTAGCACCGATCAAGCCTGGCTTTCCTTATCGTGCTTCCTCTTGAGTAGTTTTTCCAAGAGAAGCTATCTTCCTCCTCAATGTCCCATAAGTCAAATCTATCCTTCAAGCCATCCCATGCTGTTTTTTCCCTGCCATTAATGATCGTGCCTTTTTTCAAGAATTTATCATGTGAAAACTCGACTATGTTGAAGTCCCCCATGAGGATGATGTCCCCACTGATTTGTGACATCTCTTCCCACAAGCGAGTTCTTTGGGCTATAGAACCTGCTGCATAAACTCACATTATGTGGCACCTAGCTCGTGAGGGAATGTACCGCCACCCAGTGTTCACCTACTAAGACAGAGGGGTTATGAGGGAGTAGGTTTCTTGGGATTCCAATTGCGGTTCCCCCTGATACTCTATGATGGGAGGATGCGAACCAGCTCAGGGACAATGAAATTTCTCTAAGTCTTCTGGCCAAGTCCTCATTCGTGAGCTTGATCTCTTGAAGTGAGATAACTTCCACTAGATTATCTGATATCCAAGATTTTATTTTCTTGGATTTGGCAGGGTCGGTGAAACCCTTAATGTTCCAAGTTAAAGATCTCATCTATGGGCACATTTATTTTCTTTGCTTTGCTAGCGGATGACTTGGTAGTCTTTTGTCCCACTTGCTCATGAGCACGTTTGTTATCTTTCTGAATTTCCATCGTTGCAGGAATGGTGGATGAGGGGATATTTTCTCTGTTAGATTCTTCCGGTTGAGTGAAAGCGAGGTTGAGGTGAATCAGTGTATGTCACGAGGACGTGGCAACATTTAACTATGTCACGAGGACGTGGCAACAGTTAACTATATCACGAGGACGTGGCAATTTCTAACCTTAGTTGTTGGTTTCTTTCCAATGATTTTTGTTTTATTTTTGAGACCCTATTTTTGAACCTGCAAATGATCGGACATTGTATGGACAATGTCAACGGTAGTTTCACCTGCAGACGGGAAGTTGGTCGGCACTAGAGTTCATATAGTAAGAGGATGTCTAGGCTTAGTGCAAGGTCATGTAGGTACCCCCATCACACTTGGAAATTTGGTGGATACTAGGAAGTGAACTCAATACATACATCTTTCCCATTTTCTGCATTCAACATACCCTTACTTGGGGTATGCACTAGTCTGGCTCTCTAGTGAGACTCATTCAATGTCTTTCTTCTTCAGAATAAGGAAAATCTAAAACCACTCCCCAAATCAAATCACTAGCACAAGCTACATACTTTATCCAAGCATGTCCATCAAAACACTACTCCATTCAATACATAGTTGACTATTTTTCTTTTTTAGGAGGAAACACGTAAGCAATGTAGCCATCTTATATAGTTTGTAAGCATGTGAGAAGCATCTTTAACATGATGCATGCCAAATCTGGTATCCCACAAAAGATCTTTATCATTGACAAGAGATTCTCCACCATATATTCTTGAATAGGCTTTCCATTTGGTGGTGGTGTGGGAATCATGGGTAATTGAGCCAGGTTGGTTGCTTTTGCTTGACAATAGTGTGCTTCTTCCAGCTACAGACCCTTGAGACTGAGAATTTCCAAAACGTCTACAAACTTTTAAAGAAAAAAAAGGGCAACATATAGGTTAATCTGCAATGGAAGAGCATCGATGATTTTAGGAACACTTTTGGTGCTCGCAAGGTCTGGTTGTATACTTCCATCTTCAAAAATGATCGATGATATCTTGGAACCAACCAAAGATGTAGCTTGATTCTCAGTGGCCTTAGCCTTGTAGTACTATGACACCTCATGATCTAGCAAATAAAACAACTTATTTGCTTCATTGCATCCACATTCAAGCTTTAGCTGTTCCTTAAGCAATGCTAGCGGCTACAATGCAAAATTTAAATCTTCCATTTTAGAATAATTATCTTTGAGAGGTTACACTTTGATTGTCTGATATTGACCGTCAAACGTAAGCAGCAACCTTTTCCGCATGTGCAAGGCCGATGATGGTAACATGCCAAGCCATTCATTCACATGACCTTCTTGCAAAGAAAATAATATAGCAGTAAAGTTTTGGGTGATCTTCTTGCAGAGAAAAAAAAATATGAGTGTACAAGGTTGATCTTTTTGCTAGAAGATTAGAATCTTTCTTGTGAAATTCAAAATAATAGTTAAGTTTGTGCCTAGTAACCCTATTGCACACGAATTTGAGGTAACCCTAGCACGGACCTTTTTTGGGGAAAACATTTTGAGCTAATGTGAATCGTCAACTTTAGGGAAAATTTTGTTGACGCTTCGCCTCTAGACTCCTTGACCGGCTACAGAAGGTCTGAGTCTAGCTTGGCCATTGCATCTGATGCGGCTATAGTTTCGGCCCTCTTTGTGGCCTTGTTTATTTTGTTTTCTAAAAGTAAAAGCCTCTACCAAGAACTTAATAAGGCTCTAGTATTGCACCTACACTGCACTGTTTGAGAGGAATCATTTTTCCAAACATACAAAATTTCGTTCCTTGAATTTGCCAGGAGAAGATTTTATAACAATGGGTTATTTTTTTGCTTTTTTACACTATTTTTTTCTATTTTGAGGAGAATTTTTTTATTTTTCCCTTGCCATTTTTGAAATTGAAAACCGCACAAATAGTTTGGTTCAACAATGTTTTGGGGCTTCATTAAGAGGAATCACTTTTCATTCTACTTCAATTCTAAAGAAAACTTAGTCTTCAAGAGTTCAATGCAAAGGCCGAAGGCGGTGGTGTCTGTTTCCAGATCAGCGGGGGAGGGGACATATTTGAGTGTGTGAACTCTCTTTTTCTCTCCCTTTCTTGGCTCCCATTCAGCCAGAGAAAGGAGTCAATATGGACACCATGCGTCCGAGGTTGTGTGTGAAATACGAAGGGGGGCAGGAGTATCACCAGACCCAACTGCAGTGGGGCATGGGTGGGGGGATGTGAAGTGCAGGGATTTGCTCCATGGATCAACGCATGCAAGCGTGGTTTACTACAAAATCACATAAAATATAGACGAGGGAAGAATGGCGCTCTCTGTGTGCGTGGTAAAAGGGGAGGAAGAGCTTCAGGAGATGCCTCTGCCAATACTTGCAGGAAGGAGCGCAGCTCTATGTGCATTGGGGTGGAGAGAGAGATAGAGAGAGAGAGAGAGAGAGAGAGAGAGAGAGAGAGAGAGAGAGAGAGAGAGAGAGAGAGAGAGAGAGAGAGAGAGAGAGAGAGAGAGAGAGAGAGAGAGAGAGAGAGAGAGAGAGAGAGAGAGAGAGAGAGAGAGAGAGAGAGAGAGAGAGAGAGACGATGTTAAGCTGAGACACAATTTTCTTGAATGCTGCTTCAATGGCTCATTCTGTTGCAGTCGGCGTAGTTCCTGCATGAGGAGCTACCCATACGCCTAGCCCACCGCGTGGTCGTTCTTGCATTATGCAACATGGCCCTGGTAGTTGGAGCTTTGGATCATGACTCTCTCTCTCTCTCTCTCTCTCTCTCTCTCTCTCTCTCTCTCTCTCTCTCTCTCTCTATCTCTCTCTCGATCATGCCCTCGGTACTGGCCTCGTTTAATGAGTGGTACACGGCTAGCTATAGTTTCAGGATCATGACGCCATTGACCTCATCTGCTGCAGCTTTCTCCTGGTTAGATGCCCTCGATGCTGGCCCCTAATTGAGTGGTACGCGACCAAACTTTTGTGGCCAAGATCATAACGCCATAATTCACCGCAGTTGCTCGGTCACACATCGTCTCTCTTCCTTCTCTACTAAAGTTGGACACTCCATGAAACTGTCCCGCGTCGGCGCGGGATAATTTCATGGAGTGTCCCAACTTTGGTAGAGAAGGAAGAGGGGATAAAAAAAGGAGCTAGTTTGGCCCTTGGACATTCTGTGTTTCCGCCGTCGTCATGCACTGGCTATCATTTCTAGATCTCACCTCATCAGCATTGTATCTCTCCTGATGTGACCATGTGTTGGCCCCAGCTTTAGTGGTGCGTGACTACAGTTTTGTGGCCAAATTTTCAGAAGTTTCAGTGTAATTACTGGCAAAAGCTTCAAATTTTGACCTAAAAACGGGAGATTTTCAAAATTGCCCTTATTTTTACCCATAAGGGAAAATGTATTTTTATAGCCTTCATCTGGGCCTCAAGCTGCAGCAACTCCAAAGGGGGACAGGTGGTGGAACATGCACCTTCTCGTCAGATTCTAGTGTCATTTCTTGTCGTTCAGCAGCTGCATCAACTCCCCTAAACCCATAAATATTTATTCTTTCTGCTTCGTTAATCCAACAGGGACATGGTCCTAAACTATACCGCACCGGCGCGGGACCTTTAGGGCCAGAATCCAGATCTCGGATTAAAATGTCCACGCAAAGAGTCGCAATGATACGCAATACCAGCAATAGTGGCAATCATAATATACATGCTCAGTGCTATGGCCGCTGAGAAATAAATTCCACCTTTATCAGTCCGCTGATAAGGCAAAGGGACACGCAGTTAGTAGCTCGCAGAGCAGCTAGCAGGATCACTTGCAGGGATGCTTTGCGTCTAATCTCATTGACAAGAAAGGGGCCTCATATGAATGTCGTGACGCTTGCTGGGATCATTCTTTCCAGCACTCACTTGTGGGCGGCCTTGCGAAGCATGCTGTTGCCTTCCTAGTGAAAGGAAATGCTGTGGAGGTTCAGTATAGTCCCTCACAGTTTTACAATACTCTGAAGTCCTGCATTAAGGTCTGCCAAGGACCGAGTGGTCATATCCACGTTGTATGGTGGCACTGGACCTTTGGAGCAAAAACTGTTGGAGCCGTTGCTTCTATTGAGCCGATGCTATGGCTTATGCCTTGCTGCTATTGTGCTCGCACCTTACACCCCCATTTTTGCATTTGGTGTGAACACGCACATGCACGCTACTGTAGCACAACTGCCCACGAGCAATGGCTATGACTTCTCATGCTCAAATTTGGCTGGGGTTCATATGCCGAATTGCGTCGTACTTGCCCCTATAATGCCGGGACGTACCCCTAACCGGTACCGCGTCGGCGCGGGAGGGTAAAGGGTAGAAAACGTGGTTTCTCAGGCTTATGAAAATTAATGTTATGTAATAAACAAATTAGACGTTTTGGCATGATTTCAAAAAGTTTACATTGTTTTTGGCTAATTACAGATGACGTATGTCCTTTTCTCCATGCTCTCAACCAGCATTTTCAAATTCCGCATAATAAGCTGAGACACGTTTTCCCACACATTTGGACCTAGCATTCAAATTTAGAATAAAATTGTATAGTTTAACAAAAGTGTCTTCAATGATAAAGTCATCAATTAAACAAACAAAATGGAGTAGAGAAGAAAACTAGGCATCAAGTGGGACTTGGCTCTACTCGGTATCGCATCGATGCGGGAGGGAAAAACATGCAATATGTCAAGCTTGCAAAGTGAACTTAGCATAACATGGACATTGCCTCACTGAGCACCACGTTGGCTCGGGAGAGTTCAATGCAGAAAAACTAGTTATCTTCGGAATTGTAAAGCAAACAAAAGATTCACATAATTGTTTTGGGACATGGCTCTAATCCATACCGCGTAAGTGCGGGATAGGTAAGTTCAATGTCCTATTTTGTTAAAGACTTCTTGAACTGATCAATCTTTACTTTGTTTGTGGCCTTGTTTACATTTCAAGTGCCATAAAGTTTTGAGAGTAAGTATTCGTTTTCAGGATGGGACATTTCCATAAATGCCTCCGCGCCGACGCGATATGGTTAAGAGGGATTCTTGATGAAGAGATGTCATGTACATCGTAGGCTTTAAAGTCTTTCTCAATGGCCATCCTTATCTGCTATCAAAACGTGCCATTCCTCATAATTATGTGGACATGCAAATGAGACTATAATTTTTTAAAGGTGGGGCATCGAAAAGGTTACTAGGCAGATTTGTGAAAATGAAGAGTTTGTGTCTTAGCCTAAGATATACAGATCATGTTATGGCTATGCATTGATTGATTATGTCACCATCACATGTCTATCCTTCCCATCATCATTTTGCTATGCAATTCTTAATTATATCACCATTGTATACCTATTCCTCCGTGGCTTCAATCAGATCTACAATGATGTCATTTTCGAGCTCCAATTTGGAAGCACATCAATGAAAAGATTGTCGGTATTCAGTTGTGTCAGCATTGTTGCCATTTTGACGACCAAGGTCACATTCCCAAAAGCAGATTTCTCTAGCGCAGTGTCCTTTGGAGCAACAAACAAGGTATTTTTGTTCCCTTGTCCTTCGTTATAGGTTCCCTAACCTGTACAATGTTTTTAGGTTAAACATTAGCTTGTATGTATGAAGTCCCTCCTCTAGTGGTGGTTCTAGAAGATGTAGTCAGAGTGCATCAACTTGTCATGGGAACCGAATAATAGAGATCGACAGCAAAAGATAGAGAAAGAGATCTTTGTATTGATGAATCTTTGTAGAGTTTTGATACAACAGAGGAGCAATTGAATATGGGCGCACTCCGTTGTACGGAGCTCGAACCTCCCGACCACCCTCGAGCTTCACTTCGCTTGCATGCAGCGTCTCACTCGCACTCGCACTCGCACTCGCACTCACACTCACACTCGCAGAAGAGGAGATCTGTGAATGATCCCCAAACGCACCATCCGTCGTTCTTTAATCCTTCTTTTCCTCAAAAAGCATGCGGCTTCTCAAAATAGTCGCTTTTTAGGTGTTCAATCAACTCGATTTTCGCACCAAGTATACCTGCGAGAATAAGATAAGAATGTGATCGCTAAGCGATCCGTAAAGGTTAGATTTTTAATCATGACACTTTGCACAGATCCGGTTTCACAAACTGATTTCTGCATCGCCTACAAAATAGTCAAAAGAACATACTCGTGCAACCAATTCAACATGATAATCAAAGTAGAAAAACATAATTATATACCTTCATAATCTCAATTGCAATACTCTACCATGAAAAAACAATCCACTTCTTGGTTGATAGCAGGGAGAGCTGTATGATGTTGTATTTCTGTCTGTCCCTGTGTATACTAGACTGCTGCTGCCTTCTGCTTGTTTTCATCATAACTTCTACAAACAAACTCAGAACAGAGCAATTCAGGTACTCAAAACGACGGGAATAGGTCTGGTCTACAAGGCAGCATAGACAGAATTGCGATAAACGTCTCTGTTTGGCTAAAAACGCAACTTTTAGGTCGCGACTCATAAAACCTCTATTTTTGGGTCTCCGCTACTTTTACAACTTATTTTAAGCCTACCCATGCATTTTAAGCTAAAACACATAAATATAAAACATTGATATTAATAAAAATCTC
Organism: Adiantum capillus-veneris; assembly: GCF_014529385.1. NCBI lineage: Eukaryota > Viridiplantae > Streptophyta > Polypodiopsida > Polypodiales > Pteridaceae > Adiantum > Adiantum capillus-veneris. The sequence goes on along the minus strand of NC_140955.1, from coordinate 122,032,105 downwards.
AATTTTACTGTTCATAGACAGACTATCTGTTATTCATTAATCTTTATCAAATCCGTCTTTAGTGTATTATTTTAAAAAAAAGAATATATGTTCTCTCTTAATATCTCAACTCATTCGTATAAGCTCTATTTAATAGACTATTCAACAATCTTTCAAATCGTGCTAACGAAAGATATGTCCTGCTACATTCTTTTCGACTTTAAGAACTTCAAAGACTAGTCCTATTACATTCTCCCCTTATCAAAATTAACTCTTTCCTCAGAGTTGGTCTAAAGAGATAAAAATTCTCTTTGCAAAACACTAAGATCAACCCATGATGCATCCTCTACTGGATAGTTCTGCCACTTAACCAAAACTTCCACAATGTCTCTATTTCTCAGATGTTTAAAACGCCTATCTAGTACTAAGTCTGGTTCTAAAGTCAATGGTCCGTCATCTTTCAATATAGAGTTGTTTTGTAAAACATCAATATTGAACTTGTATGGAGCCCTTGAATAAGGTGTTGCTCCTGGATATAGATCTATGGCGTGGTCTACCGCTCTAGGCGGAGGTATACTAGGAAGATCGTCCGGAAACACATCCTTAACTTCATGTAAGAGATCCTCTATAAATTCTGGATTTGTCTCTTTATGTTTATTCCCAGATTCTTCTTTAATCTCATTAGCAAACACAAGCAACGTCTCACACTCTTATCTAAGTCACCTTATTAATTCCATTGCCAAAACTAGATTTAGAATCTGTTTCTTTCCACAAAGAGTGTGACTTATCATCATCAAATGATTAAAGATATATTTTTCTTTCTTAACAATCAATCAAAAAATGATTTTCAATGATCTAATTGATACCAATGATAACATCATGCATATCAATGTTTATGTTATAGAAATCATCTTTATGATTTCGACTCTTCAAAGAAAAAAAAACAAATTTTCTACTAACTCTTTCGTGAAACTATTATTACCACTAGTTAAGTCCACAAGTCTTTTAACTTCTCGATTTAATTTCAAGTTTAATTTCTCAATCAATTTAGACATAAGAAGCAATGAATACTATCCAAATCAATTAAGAAATTCAAATTTTAATCTCAACTTTTATGCATAAATTCGATCTCACAGAAGCTTTCAAAGGACGTATCAAAGACATAAAACATCACAAAGAAGAGGTAGATGACTTACCTTTATCGTACGCATCGCCAAAAGTCTCCAATTGAGCCATCTTGGTACGTATTGTCTCATCGGTCACCTTGCTTGAGCATTCGAAAGTCTCGTGATCGTGTTCTCGATATTGAAAGTATAATCCAAATCTTTGAGTTCTTCAATCCACGCTTCTAAATCTTCGCATATCTTTCTTATGCCATCAAACTCTTTAAGCTTAGCCTTCGTTAAGAATGATTTGGTTGTCGCTTCTCCCATATCGTCATCGTTTCTTTTGGCGGTACCCCAGCGCCACCACGATGATTATTGTTTCCAGGTGGATTAGCATGGTTTTCATCTTCATGTTGGCCATCAAGGTCTACATAGATATCAAGCTCTCGTGCTGCTTTGCCCCGCAGAGCCTCAACACGCTCGCGATTTGCAATTTCCAAATCTTCTCATAGTCGCCGAATCATGTCTTCTTGCTCCTTCATCCTCCTCTCGTATCCTTCCATGTCCAGAATCAACCGCTTGCTCTGATACCACTTGTCACGGGAACCGAATAATAGAGATCGACAGCAAAAGATAGAGAAAGAGATCTTTGTATTGATGAATCTTTGTAGAGTTTTGATACAACAGAGGAGCAATTGAATATGGGCGCACTCCGTTGTATGGAGCTCGAACCTCCCGACCACCCCCGAGCTTCAGTTCGCTTGCATACAGCGTCTCACTCGCACTCGCACTTGCACTCACACTCGCACTCGCACTCACACTCACACTCGGAGAAGAAGAGATCTGTGAATGATCCCCAAACGCACCATCCGTCGTTCTTTAGTCCTTGTTTTCCTCAAAAAGCATGCGGCTTCTCAAAATAGTCGCTTTTTAGGCGTTCAATCAACTCGATTTTCGCACCAAGTATACCTGCGAGAATAAGATAAGAACGTGATCGCTAAGCGATCCGTAAAGGTTAGATTTTTTATCATGACACTTTGCACAGATCTGGTTTCACAAACTGATTTCTGCATCGCCTACAAAATAGTCAAAAGAACATACTCGTACAACCAATTCAACATGATAATCAAAGTAGAAAAACATAATTATATACCTTCATAATCTCAATTGCAATACTCTACCATGAAGAAACAATCCACTTCTTGGTTGATAGCAGGGAGAGCTGTATGATGTTGTATGTTTGTCTGTCCTTGTGTATACTAGACTGCTGCTGCCTTCTGCTTGTTTTCATCATAACTTCTACAAACAAACTCAAAACAGAGCAATTCAGGTACTCAAAACGACGGGAATAGGTCTGGTCTACAAGGCAACATATACAGAATTGCGAAAAACGTCTCTGTTTGGCTAAAAACGCAACTTTTAGGTCGCGACTCATAAAACCTCTATTTTTGGGTCTCCGCTACTTTTACAACTTATTTTAATCCTACCCATGCATTTTAAGCTAAAACACATAAATATAAAACATTGATATTAATAAAAATCTCAATTTTACTGTTCATAGATAGACTATCTTTATTCATTAATCTTTATCAAATTCGTCTTTAGTGTATTATTTTTTAAAAAAGAATATATGTTCTCTCTTAATATCTCAACTCATTCGTATAAGCTCTATTTAATAGACTATTCAACAATCTTTCAAATCGTGCTAACGAAAGATATGTCCTGCTACATTCTTTTCAACTTTAAGAACTTCAAAGACTAGTCCTATTACATTAACTCCATTGCCATTGTGTAGTGATCAGGTTAGCGTGATCATTGAGATAGAGTTTCATGACAAGAGTGACATTCTAGATATAGGTTTAGGGTCTCTGTAAAAAATAGATCAGAAGGCAACTACATTTGAAGCTTGAAAGGAGATAAAATGAGACCCCAGATCCAGCCAGGAGGTGGTGTTGATGAGAATGGAAGCATATTGCATATGGACAAAGAGAAGGGAATCTTGTCTAATGATGCTACCACAAAATAATTTGCAAGCATTGGTTGCTTGCATATATAGAGACCTTGAAACACAGACTTGCCATGCATCCTTTTTCAAGGATAGAGCAATTTTGGCTCCACGGAACACGGAGGTGGATACTATAAACAATTTGGGCCTACAGCAATTAGCTGGTACTTATAAGGAATATGTCAGTGCGGACTTAGTGTGTGAATCAAATTGTAATAGCATTTTATTCACAAGTGAGTTTGTAAATAGTTTAGATCTTGGGGGAGGCTTTCCACCGCATGTTTTACGATTGAAACAGAATGCTCCAGTTATGGTGCTTCGCAATTTGGATCCAAGAAGTGGTCTTTGTAATGGGACACGCTTGATCTGCAAGCAATTCCACAGCAAAGTGATTGAAGCAGAAATCATTACAGGGTCACATGCAGGAAATGCAGTGTTCATTCCAAGGATTGATTTTCTCATGGGATCTAGAGAAGGTCTCCCTTTTGATTTGAGACGCCGCCAATTTCCCCTACGTTGTGCTTTTGGGATGACAATCAACAAGGCACAAGGACAAACATTGGGAGTTCTTGGATTGTATCTCCCAACACCTATTTTCACCCATGGTCAACTATATGTGGCAATGTCTCGCGTGAGATCCTCTTCTGCCATCAAGGTTGTGGTTGGTGATAGTCACTTAACAAGCATTAGTAGACATGGAGATCAAAGAACATACACTTCTAACATTGTCTACAAAGAGGTGTTGCAATTGACCTGCCCTCTGCCACCCCCTTGCCATGGGGTTTAACGTGGCTGGATATGTTTCATCATCCAATAAAAAAGCACAGTGACTCTCGCAACTATTTCTTTGTCATTTACAAGCTTAGTATCTTCTTATGAAACATGGTGTAGCCTCAAGCAAGGTATATTCGCTGAAACAATTGACTAAGATTTATTAGTGCTGAGAGATTTATGAAGATGGATCCTAACGCCTCTGTGACTCACACACTAGGGAGACGACCTCGACACGTCCGAGGTAAAATATTGTATATGTGTGTTTATGACATTTTGATACTTTAAAGAATTTAAATCTCACAGTCAACGATTATGTATTAGATCCACCATTATGGAGGGGTCCAATCACAGCCATGCAGGTGATTCATCTACTCGAGGACTTGGATGTAGCAAGGTAACAATGTTGATGTTGATATTATTATATTATATAATAAAGTAATAGCTTTTGTGTATCAAAAAATCTGTCTATACTAATAGCTTTTTGTTTGGCTATAGATCACAATATTACCCAGAATTCTTAATGGTGGGTATATATCATGCTTCATATGATCCGAGCTTGCTGTGTTACATTCAAGTTGCTATTCAGAGAGGATTCAGAGCACGTGTCACCATTGAAGAGTTAGGCAGAACCAATTAATGCTATGTTTGCTCAAAATCTGTATCTCGGTGCTTGGTGCCTACGTGTTTTTGTGTTAGGATCTCTTCCTCCAGTGATTGGTAGATGTGTTTTACATCGTGGGCCATGGGTGGTTTGATATTGCAGCAGGGCATGTCGTAGACTACGCTTTTGAGCGTATAAATCTTAAGTCTCTACGCATGTTATATTTTTTGACATGGGAAATATCACTTACTCTATATATGTTAGTGCAAAGTTAGTTTGAAAATATGTTGTGATGACTTTTGTTTAGGTTGCTGCATAAAGGTTTTCATGTTTTTCATCTTATAAATTTCAAACACACACAGTACCGCTCTGTCTCTCTCTCTCTCTCTCTCTCTCTCTCTCCTCTCTCTCTCTCTCTCTCTCTCTCTCTCTCTCTCTCTCTCATCAAGATGCTGATTTGTTAGTCAGGGGTCATTGAAAAAAAATGTCGCGCTTGGTACTATATAGCACCGCCGAAGGCGGCGCCGTTGCACTAGTATTTCTTAAAAAAGTTAGTCCATCAAACATAAATTTAAATCTAATCTAATCTCAAACTCAAAATAAACCTAAATTTAATCTAATCCTAAATGTAATATAACTTAAATGTAAATTTAATCTAGTTAATTTTAAATCTTGTTTTAATCTTAAATCTAGATCTAATTTAATATTAAACTCAACACAAACCTATATCTAGTCCACTTAAATCCTAAACCTAAATGTAATCTAACTTAAATCTAACATAGCTAGGTAATCTTTAATACTTTCCTAATTTTAAATCTAACCTAATCTTAGTCTAACGTAAATTTAAATCTAACCTAATCTTACACTCAACACAAACATAAATCTAAATGTATTTAAACCTAATCTAATTAAAATCTTAACCTAATCTCTCTCTCTTTCTTTGTTTTCTCCCTTTACCTCTCTCTTTCATCTTCTCTCCCCCTCTCTCTCTCTTTGGTTTTTTATTCTCTCTCTTTCTCTTTGTTTCCTCCCCCCCCCCTCTCTCTCTCTCTCTCTCTCTCTCTCTCTCTCTCTCTCTCAATGTGTGTGTGTGTATGCATTCTTTGTTTATGCATGTGTGTGTGTGTGTGTATTCTGTTTATGAATGTGCTCTCTCTCTCTCTCTCTCTCTCTCTCAAAAACACAATGTGTGTGTGTGAGAGAGAGAGAGAGAAATAGGGGAAGGAAACATGAGAGAGAGGAGAGGGAAGGAGCATACCTGGCTCTCCTTCCTCTCCTCGTGTATGTGTGTGTGTGTGTGTGTGGAGAAGAAAGAGAGAGAGAGGGAGAGCGCGGGTTACCTCTTTGCTTGAGCGTCGAAAATTCAGATCTGAGATCTGAGTTCTCGGGTGCTCTCGGTTTATTTTTTACCCTTGCCGGCGTCGCTATAAGCATCGCTATGTAACAAATAAACTAGCGACGTTCATAGCAACGCCCATAACGACGCTCATAGTGAAGACGTGAATTTTCACTTTTGAGTGTCGCACTGCAAGCGTCACTAATGTGAAATACCTCTTGTAGTGAATCTTCAATTGCCTCTTCATCGACTCAAGCCGAATATGTTGTTACCGCTCTTGCTTCTAAGGAAGCACTATGGATTTCTGAGCTCATTCATGAATTTCAACTCCCATACCCTATCTTGGAAGAATCAATAACCCTCTACTGCAACAACCAATATGCAATTGCTCTGACTGCTTCCCCAAGTTTTTCCAGCAAATTTAAGCACATCAAAATCAGCTATCACTTCATCAAGGAATTGGTGGCCAATGGAGCTTTAAAGTTGCAATATGTGCCCACTGCACACAATATTTGGGCTGATTTCCTCACCAAATCAGTACCTGCTACCACCCAAACTACAACATGTTGCAATTTGTCACTTGTGCTAACTGCTTGCACACCTCTTTAAGGGGGAGATTCTCCCATGTAATGAGGTGTTCACTGTTACGGGGGGATGTGAAATACCCTTTTACTATAACGGTGTACATCCATTACCCCTAAATCACCTCACCCACTAGCCCTAAATCATCTCCCTCTTATTTATCTAATTGCCCTCCATTCTAGCACTTACCTAAATGGCCCCTCTTGCCTACATGTATATAAGGAGACCCTTGTTATGCTAATCGTGTGCAAGTCCTATTTCCTTTATCAATACAACTTAGTCTTGCTTGTGCACACATTGCAAGGATCATAGGGCCGCTCTGTGAACCAGTGGCTCTTGTAGTAGCTTGTTAGGACGGGGTGTGCAAGCAAGCCTCCTGGAGTCTTCTCCTCTGACTTGATGAAGTAGAAGTACATACCTTTGCCCTTGTCCAAGTCACGTACATATCTACATATCTACAAGTAAGATAATCCATAAACAGCAAGAGTACCTATCATGGCCAAAAGTGCATCTTTATATTGAGCTACAACAAAGCTACCATAATCAGAACTTATTAGTTGATAACTTACTGGTTCATGATGGGCATGAGAAAGCTGTAGAGTAGGCATCTCCTTTCAAATTCGTCGTGAATTGTGGGCATCAACTTGCGCTCGCCCTCTGAGGTCCCTGAGCTGCAATTGTATATACATCAAAGAGCTAATATATAAAGTCTTCATGGTCAAAATGGTGGTATATGAAGCTTATTCAATTAAATGTATCCTACGGGTAAATATAGCAATGAAAGGTCTGCAATTGCACCAAACTATGCTTAGCTTTTGGGTTGTAAGCAAATGTTGCATTTCCAATTCAGCTAAGCGAGGTTTTCTCTGTTTTTGCTTACACCAAAGTGGGAAACGTATTGAGGGGTAAAATTTGCTGTGCCTAAGTAACATAGATTAAGAAATTCAGAAACAGGGCATGCTGAGAGGATGGGTGAGGAGTCCCCGTTAGCAATCCGTAGGATATATGGCTCAAGGTCCTCATCTGTGATCATCGGAAGGAGCGATTTGAAGCTCTGTGGATCGCTCCTAATTCCTTGAATCCCGTATCGCGCCAAATACTCGGTCTTCTCATTTTGCCGTAGAATGGCGGAGAGCGTCTCATTCTGAACAAGACCAGCATTGCGCGAAAGGCTGTCGAGAAGATCGAGAGCCTCACAGTCGCTTTTGGGCATGGGCGGTCTCACTAAGCTGAGTGCTGGACTAATTTTATGCTCATGATGATGAGCGGGAGGTGCTGATTGAGGCTCAGAAATAGTTTGTGTCAATAGCGTAGTTTCTGATTTTAGATCCATCGTAATATTGTGGTAATCGATGAATAAGAAGCTATATACTATACGTGGTATAAGAAGCTGGATCAGAGCTTGGGAAGCTATGGATTGGGAGGCTATGGCAATATTTGTCGAGGGGCTAGCTGGTGTAATAAAGTCGTTATGGTTAAGGGGCCAATAAGGAGACGTGCACCAGAACAAAGTTGCACCTCCCCCCAATTTTGAGCCAAAAAGTGTCCTTTGATTTGTTGAAAAACTGATTATTACTGGGCCTTGCCTGTCTCTAACACGTGAGAAGCTTCATTTTGCATTGGAGAATGCGCTACGCTATGTATTATTCTGCAATAGGAGGCAGATTGCACTCAGATTTTTGTGATGAAACCCTCTCTTCAACGCGCATCTTCTGCGCCTCCTTCGACTCGAATCTGATAAGGGGGGAGGGAGCTGTGGCTTGCGCCTCTTAGCTGGCCCACCACTAGCCCCTTTATCCTACAAAGAGTGAAGAAAGATTTGAGGCTGCCTGTATATTGATGTGCAACGAGGGAGCTGGGTGCCTAGCACGAGCTATTTATACATGTATGTATAAGTGCAGAGAAAGAGGGAGAGAGGCAAAAAGAACCGGGAGATCCCATTTTCTCACCTTCAAATATAAAATTTAGAGGTAAATCTCAAAATTTGTAGGCTTGTCGTATATGTCACTGTGTTGGCTTGTCGTGTATGTCACTCTTATACATGAGGAAATTGTGTGTGTGGGAGGCGAGGCATGCAGGCAACTCCAACATGCGTTCAAACATGAGCTGCATGGTCCTTGCAGAAGAGGCGGTTTGACCAATGCTTGAAAAAACTGTTTTTTCAAAAAGTTGGCAAACCTACATATGAGAAACAATAAAGGTAAATTAATTAAATTTGAAGGTTTTTACACCAAATTACACTAATTTTTTAAAAAATTTTGTAGGTTTTCTCACCTTCAAATATAAAATTTAGAGGTAAATCTCAAAATTTGTAGGTGGGATAACTAAACCTAGGTTTTTTTCGAGCATTAGGTTGGACCCCTTGGCCCTCTCTCTCTCTCTTCCTCATATCTTTATTGTCTCTTGGGATAGTTTCCTACGACGTTAAAATTCTCTTCTTCTTTTGTCTCTCTCGTCACTAAATGACACCTCGATTTTAGGGGGGATCTATGATTGAAAATCAACCTCGATTTTAGGAGGGGATCTATGATTGAAAATCAACATTTTCTGTCGGTGAAGATCACAACCGTTTAGGTAAATGTGAATTAGAACTCGTTGTGAACTTGCATATGATCTAAGTGTAAATTATATGTGAGCTTCATTTTGATGGTGTGAACTAAATGTGAACATGTTATAAACTCGATGTGAACTAGGATCGCATGCAAGACAAAACTACTTAATGTAATGTTACCTTTTTCCTTGCATAACAAAACACTAGTATACCTGCAAGCTGAAATCAATAAAAAGAGCTCTCAGGCAGAATGCCAATTGAATCCCCTAGCAAAAGCTGTCTCCATGATATTGGTGCATGCACTATTGTCCTAAGCGGGGATAAAATAGCTACAGATGGGGGACAAGTCATGGACAGGTGGGCAATAGATTCTATTTCTCCTTTACATCTAGATCAGATTCCTGATGAGATTCCAGCTTTCTGAATTTTGTCCCCTATCCAAATAGCTTTGTGCATATTAGCCAAAGAAGTATCGATTTTTTTGGTTGCAGACTTTTGTCCCATAGTTTTTTGAATTTGAAGTACCAAGTGGCCTTCAGTCTAGGCTCACGTTCCATCTCTTGTTAAGGGTGACGTGTAAAGGTGGACTAATATCTTTTACCACTATCTGGGGATGCTGAAGTTTAAAGCCCCGTTTCCACCCGAATGCCTTAAGGTGGGCAGAGTCGATGTTTGAGAGTTTTCGACAGTCCTCAACAAGAAAAAGAGCAACCCTATTAAGAATCAGCATGACTTCTCACGGTTGGAGGGGGAATTGAGTTAACAATTCTTCTCCCTTTTTCCATCTTTGAAGACTGTAGTTCCACAGGTCTCTCCAATAGGAAACACCTTTCTTATGACAACATAGTGTTGTTCTTATCTCTTATTCGTTGACCGAGGCTATCGAGGGCAGAGGCCACCATATATACTGAATCCAACTGCCAAACCGGGATAGCACTCTTGGAGTGTTGAAAGACATTCATGTTCTATCTAGAGCGGTTTCAGGCTCCCCAAAGAGAAAACATCAGATCAGAGTCCTTAGCCTTGATCATATGAGGCGTGAAGAACACAGTATTCGAGTTGAGATCTATCCATCCTTTGCGTTTGAATAGGGAAAATTTGTGGAGATTTTTGAGGAGCAGACAAGCCCACTCTTGCTGGGAGTCTTCTAATGTATGAATAATGAGTTTGACTGCTATTTTGTCTGCCCATCTGTTGATGTTTTTGACTCCTAGTCCTCCTTTGTCGTCTAAAAGACAACAAACATCCCACTTGACCTTTGCTGCCCCTTTTCTGAAAGGGTTACCCACCCAAAGAAAGTTTCTACACTACTTCTTAACCATTTCTAAATGAGACTCCGGTGGTCTCCAGCAGGTAAGGAAGAAGAGGACATAGGAGGCCAGAAAGTGATTGATTACCACTACTCCACCCGCCAGAGAGTGAACCTTTCCATCTTTCCAATTTGGATCTAAACCTTTTCATGACCCACTCCCACCGCTGTTTAAGATTAACTTTAAACCCAAATGGGATCCCCAGAAGTCTAAACACTTCTCCATCCTACAAAACTTTACATCCTTGGGTACGTAGCTAGTCAGGGATGGGGGATAGAGAGGTTCTAATCCTTGTCTTGTTATAATTGATCCCTGATCCTGAGGATATGCAGAACGTTTCTATTGCCTGCCAGAAATGCTAAAGTGAACTTTCTTCATTGCAAAATAACGCATTAGTGTCATCGACAAATTGAGACAAGCATTGTTGTTGCTCACTATTTGATAGAGGAATGCCCTTAATTTTTCCTTCTGCCATCCTTCCTTTGACTAAATAGTTGAGGCCATCATCAGTGATTTCCAATAGAAGAGGGGCCAGGGGGCAAACTTGCCAAATAGATATGTTCAATTCAAAACACTCAGAGAGGACTCCATTCAGGGCTAACCTTGCCCTTGCATGCCCAAACAAGGTGGCTACATACCGGATCAAACCTGGCTCAAAACCCATTCTTTCAAGACTGATTAGGATGAAGAACCATTCGAGGTGGTCATACGCCTTATCAAAGTCTATCTTGGAAAACACATAGTCAATGCCAATGTTTTCTGCATACTCAATTCCCTCCCAAAGGGCAATGACTGCATGTATGATCCTTCTCCCTTTGATTTAACCTTTCTGCTCTGAACATATCCATTTCATTAGCATGGGAGTGATCCAAAGTACAACCACTTTGCCAAAAAAAATATATCATGTATTCAACATTTTCAGAGGTCTCCAATTGGCTAGGTTTTCCTTGGAACGTTTCTTATGCAATAGTTTTATAATGCATGTGTTGATTGAGTATGGTAATGACTTGAATTTGACTGCTTCCTCCCAAACTTGGAGAAGAAAGGGGGCTAGAACAACTTTGAAAGTCTGAAAAAAATTTGGCGAGTAGTCCATCAATCCCAGGGGATTTATGGGGGGCAAGAGATTGTACTACAGTCTTGATTTCAGAAATAGAAAAGGGGAGGTCGGCTAGTAGTTTGGACACTTCCAGTACAACTTTGAGCCTATGCTTCCAAATTTCCTCCCTTGCCCTATTGACTGGTTCTGAGATCACTTGTTTGGGACTAGAGAGCTTTTCAAAGTGGCCCCTTGCAAATGCAATGTTCTCCTTTTTTGACTGTATGGAATTGTCCGAATCTATAAAAATAGGGGTGGATTCCCTAGTATGTTTCTTTCTAAGCATTTTAAACATTTCTTTGGAAGGACGATCTACCTTGCCTACCCACCATTCCCTAAAGAACAACAAAGCATGTTTATCGGCCAGATCCTCTTCTTGTTTCAGTTTGTACCTTAATTCAAAAATTGTATTCTGGGTTTCTTCATTTTGGGCCCCTAATTCCAACTTGTTTAGAGTACTATATATATGGTCCCTTCTCCTCCTCGTGATCATTGGGACCTCCTTGAATTTAGACCACAAATTCTGTGATTCTTTGATTGATGCTGAGAGAGAACCCTCAAATTGAGCTTGCCATACATTGCATATTTCCTCTTGGACTATCGATAGCTTGAAGAGTGCAGAGTCCATATGAAATCACTAGTTTCATATCTTACCGGCTTTATGGTCGACCACCGTTAATACAGGATAGTGATCCGAAATGCAGGAGTTAAATTTAACCCTACTTTTGACCCTAGTGAAAGAGTTGGTCAAGGGAAGAGAGGTGTAGCACCGATCAAGCCTGGCTTTCCTTATCGTGCTTCCTCTTGAGTAGTTTTTCCAAGAGAAGCTATCTTCCTCCTCAATGTCCCATAAGTCAAATCTATCCTTCAAGCCATCCCATGCTGTTTTTTCCCTGCCATTAATGATCGTGCCTTTTTTCAAGAATTTATCATGTGAAAACTCGACTATGTTGAAGTCCCCCATGAGGATGATGTCCCCACTGATTTGTGACATCTCTTCCCACAAGCGAGTTCTTTGGGCTATAGAACCTGCTGCATAAACTCACATTATGTGGCACCTAGCTCGTGAGGGAATGTACCGCCACCCAGTGTTCACCTACTAAGACAGAGGGGTTCTGAGGGAGTAGGTTTCTTGGGATTCCAATTGCGGTTCCCCCTGATACTCTATGATGGGAGGATGCGAACCAGCTCAGGGACAATGAAATTTCTCTAAGTCTTCTGGCCAAGTCCTCATTCGTGAGCTTGATCTCTTGAAGTGAGATAACTTCCACTAGATTATTTGATATCCAAGATTTTATTTTCTTAGATTTGGCAGGGTCGGTGAAACCCTTAATGTTCCAAGTTAAAGCTCTCATCTATGGGCACATTTATTTTCTTTGCTTTGCTAGCGGATGACTTGGTAGTCTTTTGTCCCACTTGCTCATGAGCACGTTTGTTATCTTTCTGAATTTCCATCGTTGCAGGAATGGTGGATGAGGGGATATTTTCTCTGTTAGATTCTTCCGGTTGAGTGAAAGCGAGGTTGAGGTGAATCAGTGTATGTCACGAGGACGTGGCAACATTTAACTATGTCACGAGGACGTGGCAACAGTTAACTATATCACGAGGACGTGGCAATTTCTAACCTTAGTTGTTGGTTTCTTTCCAATGATTTTTGTTTTATTTTTGAGACCCTATTTTTGAACCTGCAAATGATCGGACATTGTATGGACAATGTCAACGGTAGTTTCACCTGCAGACGGGAAGTTGGTCGGCACTAGAGTTCATATAGTAAGAGGATGTCTAGGCTTAGTGCAAGGTCATGTAGGTACCCCCATCACACTTGGAAATTTGGTGGATACTAGGAAGTGAACTCAATAAAGGCATAAAGTCAAGGTGGGATCACCAACAGAAAGTATCCAACAGTTGGGCCACATTGCACTTTTGGATGCGGTCCCAATGAGGATAGATGGTCAAATGACCAGTGGTAGCCCAACGGAAGCATCTCCTGAAATTTAGGAAACTGCTATTTTGGGCCGTGAAATGTGTTCGCGTCATTACCTTCGGAATGACAAGGGGAACATTTTACAACTCTACCGCAAAGTCAATTAGGCAACCGGTCGGGAGTTTTTTAGGCGAAAACCCCAAAACGGGAAAATGCGTGTAATTGTGGAAAGTGACGCATTTTAGTGTATTGTGCTATTGCAATGAAGAGGTAGCATTAAATATTAAGCGGAGAGGCCTCATTCTGAAGAGCTATCACATGTTAAGAGCTATGGAGTGCTTCCTTTTCCCTCTATGTAGAGTGTGATGCTAGGAGTGATGCCTTGCACCCTACGTGTAGTTATGTGATGCCCCACAAGAGGGATTTTCATTTGACTAATGTACAATTGTGTGGGTTCATGCACGATTACCGAGGCAAGAGCCTCTTGCACATGTATTGGGTTAGCTAGTGGCTAATCTCCCATAGGTACAAGTGAATTCGGAGAGGTTTCATGTGTGAGAAATCTCATCCAATTCAAAGGGCAAGTAGCACCCCTACACATGCGGGAGCTCGAGGACTTTCTATGGATGCAATTGGCACGCAAAAAGGAACCCAAAAAAGGGAATTACAGCCTGTTGTGTATTTTTGGAGGTATAGGGTTTCAGCCCTAAACGGTCCCAAATAACCCCAGGAGGTTCGGGGACACGAGGGAACTGTGGTAGAGGTGATCTGGCGCATTTTCGGGGTAGAAAACAGAGAATTCAGCATGCTGCGGATTCTCACCAGGTTTTGCAAAGTGTTCGTATGTGTCGAGAAAGTCATCTATTGAGTGGGGATACTATCTGTGAAGCGTTCTAGTACAATTATGCTGCCGAAATCTAGCCAAAACAAGTGGATTTCAACCCGGATTATGCGAGACAGCTCGTAGGAAATCACATGTTTTATTCCCTCTGTTAAAGAATAAAGAAATATCGAAAGGGGTGCCAATTTTAGGGCCTACAAGTTTTCGGCCTACGCTCAGAGCATTCTAGCTTCTGAACCGTGTGTGAGCTTAAGTGTTAATTCCCGTCACAGGTTTCCTTTGCACATTCTCTGTGTGTGTGTCTAAAGTAAAGAGTTTCGGGTGAAAGCCAACGCATTAGGCAAAATTTGGACTCACAAAGGGGCCCTTTAAGGAGTTTGACTTTACCTCTCTCTACCAAAACGGGCGCATGGATAAATTTTTGCAAACAAAATCCAAAGTTGGCGGAGGTTTGACAGTTAGAATGTCCTCTTCAAGCTCTATCTACTGATATATAACACGCCATGAGATTCCTCATATTTTAGAAGATTCTTTTTTTGATTTACCTATGATGTGACAACTCTGTCGGAATCTAAGTGAATCAAAAAAAGAATCTTCTAAAATATGAGGAATCTCATGGCGTGCTATATATCAGTAGATAGAGCTTGAAGAGGACATTCTAACCGTCAAACCTCCGCCAACTTTGGAGTTTGTTTGCAAAAATTTATCCATGCGCCCGTTTTGGTAGAGAGAGGTAAAGTCAAACTCCTTAAAGGGCCCCTTTGTGAGTCCAAATTTTGCCTAATGCCTACCGCCCCATTGGCCGGTTTCAAGGTTTTGTTGCCGGGACATCAATCACTTTTTCCTCAAAGAGTGAGCCTCGATTGTTCTGGATAAAGACAAAGAGTACAGGAATGCGTGATCACGCTATGGCCGACAAAGGGAATGGCATTATGAAAGAGGGTTCCTCCTCAAAGGACAGACAAGAAAATGCTATGGTGTTCAAGATTGGCAAGAGCTCACGGCCACGTCAGTATCTACCTTCTGCTGATGAGAATGTCCCTTCAGTAGTACAGGGCTTTATGACTGGTCAGCTTGAGGATGATGCATTCAGGACTCAGTTAGTTGCCATGGTGAATTTCTTTTTGCAACTGGTGCATAACCCAAGGTTTATGGAGTTCTTGCAAGGGCCACCAGTGCAACAGCAAAATAGGCAACCTACACAGCGTACAGAGCTTGTTGAGGCTTAAGCCCAAGTACTTCATGCGACTCAGCAGGATAGGGAACACTCGCATGTTGCGGAGTCAAGGGCTCCAAAACAAGTTCCGTCCGTGCTTGAACAGGTGGTTAGGATACCTATTCCAGAGGTTATGCCAGTTCAGCCCGCCACCTTTCAGAGCCCACATGCTGTCTTGAATGGACGAGGAACAGGTTACCAGGCAATGCACCCAGTTTTTCCACCACCCACGGTACATCCTGGGTATTTCGAGGGTGGATCTGTGTTCCAAAGTATGGCTGGTTATGTGCCTCGAAGCCAGTCGTACATGCCGGGAACAATGTTTGGGGATATGCAAGGAATGATGCCAAACCCCATGTATGGTAGCATCAGCATACAATAGGTTTTCAGTGCAACGAGGGCCAGTTTGGGGTGCCACAAGGTCATTTTGGGATGGCTGGTTTTTCTGGACAGCACCTCTAATGCAAAATGCTAATAGCCAAGATATGCCGATCATTCCTACTACAGTGTCCATGTTGCAGGCCATTCCGTATGACACTGATTTGGGGGCACTGGGAAAGCTGCAAGCTTACAAAGAAGGTGGTGCACCCGTAAAGTTTACTACTTTCAGTGGCTTCGTGGATAAAGCCTCTCACTTTTCTCTAGTAGTTTTATACAACTTATGCAGGAGGGAATTTTACAGAGGCCTCTAAGGTGAGGAAAGCTGCCACTTTCTTAAAGGACAACGCACTTACATGGTGGATGAAACTGTTAATGCAAGGACAGGCACCTGCCACTTGGGTCTACTTCAAGCAAATGTTTGCATATGCTTGGCTGTCAAATGAATTTGAAGCCGATGTCATGGCAGATTGGCACCAGCTTACTTCAGCTATATGCAAGAGCATGTTGAAGTATAATCGGAGTTTTTGTAAAGCGTTACTCTTAGTGACCTCCTACAGATTTGTGCCATTGATGATAGAGCAGATAGAGAATTATTGTTGTGGGATGCCTAAAGGGCTTCGCGATTACTATACCAAGAACAGAGTGGCTACTTCACTCAGCTTATGGAAGTTGCTAACATTGGTCTTGCATTGTTGAAAGGAGAGGACATTGGGTTTCCGAGAAACGACAAAGGAGGGCAACAAAAGAAAAATTCAGCGTAGAAGCCCTTTGTGAAAATGGCTCCTGAAGCGTCATAGGGTTCAGAAAAGGCCACCTAAGACAAGGATTCAACCGGGACTTTTGGAGCGCAAGCAAAGAAACAGAAAAGGAAATCTTTTGTGTGCAAGTCGCTCGAGGAAAATAAGGTCCTAATTGGCTTAGAATAAATGCTTTATCTACGAGCAGCCTGGTCACTTTGCTAACAATCTGTCGCTCGAGGAAAATAAGGTCCTAATTGGCTTAGAATAAATGCTTTATCTGCGAGCAGCCTGGTCACTTTGCTAACAACTGTCCACAAAGGAAAAGACCAATTGACTTAGATGATAAGAGGACCAAAAAGGAAAGAAGCCTAAACCCACGACAGGTTTGGTGCTAGATATGGTGGGTGATAGGTCCAATACAGATGCCAGTGAGTTATGCAGGGCATGGGGTAAAGTTAGGGATTAGACGATGTGGTCGAGATGGAAAGACACACAACGCCTCTATAATCACCTAACACACACTGTTGGGATGATACACACACACACACTATGGGGCACCGCTCCGCTTACACAACCCACCTGGCCGAGACATGGAACGCACCGATGGAGTGAGAGGAGAGAGACTATCCATTTTCCCCCTCAACACAGAGACACATACACACACACACCCAAAAAACTCAGCTAAGAAAAGAAAGATTTTTTATGTTTAGATACAATTGAGCTTGGGCCAACACCAATGGGGAAAATAGCTCAGACAATATTGATGAAATATGCCAGATACAATCACAAATTTGAGCAGAGGCTTCGTTCAAAGAAGAAACTTACACAGCCAAAAAAATAAAAAAACAGTGAGGAATTTGGAAACATGGATAGTGCCATCGCATCCGGAACGTCCCAAAACCACAATCTACAATATCAAAGTGCTCAAATCCGACCTGGGATGAGCAGTTTATCGCCCAAACAGACTCAAAAAACAACAAAAACTCAGTTGCGATTGTTCCTCCTCTTCTCTCCACATTGTGATGGTTTTTTAATCACGTTTTTCAGTGTCCACACTTCACTTTATCACTTGGGAACCTTTGGCCTTTTGATTGACCTCAAACAGATCCTCAATAGGCCAAAAACTGGTCACGCATTGCATTTTTGTCACCTTTTTGCATCATCCGCACACCTGGCACTCAACCTTTTCCAATAATGCATCCTGAAATCATGTGAAGTGGCCCCCAAATACAGTTATCATGATGACCTTTTTGCATAATCATCACAAGAAAACATTCCGGTTGTGTCCTCGCTTACCACGTGCAAGTCTTGACCTCATTCGACCTCCTAACGCCACTGGACGTTGCTAGGAGTTTTTTGGAGCAAGGGATTGCACATATGTACATACAAATGCATGGTGCATTGAATAATGGATTCCCCATTTTTCAGAGCCAGGTGGTTACATGGGGCCCACATGTGTACAGGTAGGACATGGTGTACATAGTGCATCGATTTTCACTATTACGAGTATCAGTCTGTTTTTTCTATAATAATGAGGAGTTGGTAGCACGTAAAACTTCTCGAGGAAGCTATCTACGGGCCGATGACATGAGGTAAGCAGGTGCGTCAGATGGCATCTAGTGGCGTTAGGAGGTCGAATGGGCTCAATACTTACACGTGGATAAGTACGGACACAACGTGGGTGTTTTCTTGTGATAATTATGCAGAAAGGTCATCATGAGGACTATATTTGGGGGCCACTTCACGTGGTTGCGGGATGCATTATTGGAAAATGTTGAGTGCCAGGTGTGCGGATGGATGCAGTAGGGTGACAACTATGCACTACGAGGCCACTTTTTGGCCTGTTCGGGGTCCGTTTGAGGTCAACTAAAAGGACAAAGGTGCCAAAGTAATAAAGCTAAGTGTGTGAAATGAAAACCTGGGAGAAGACCAGAAAAAACGTGGAGAGAAGAGGAGGAACAACCGCAACTATGTTTTTGCTGTTTTTGGAGCTTGTTTTGGCCATAAACTGCTCATTCGAGGTCGGATTTGAGCACTTTGACATTGTAGACTGGGGTTTTTGGGTCATTCCAGACGCGATGAAACTGTCCATTTTGCCAAATTCCTCACTGTTTTTCTGGTGTTTTGATTGTGTAAGTTTCTCCTATGAGTGAAGCTTCTGCTCCAATTTGTGATTGAATCTCGCATATTTTACCCATATTGTGTAAGCTATTTGTCCCATTGGTGTTGGCCCAAGATCAATTGTATCTAAACATCATAATTCTCCTCTTTTGAGCTGAGTTTTTTGGGGTGTTTGTGTGTGTGTCTCTGTGTGGAGTAGGAAAATGGGTAGCCTCTCCCCTCTCACTTCATCGATGTATTTCCTCTCTCGGCCAGGTGGGTTGTGTAAGCCGAGTGGTGCCCCATAGTGTGTGTGTGTGTGTATCATCCCAAGATTGTGTGTTGGGTCATTATAGAGGCGTTCTGTGTGTTGCCATCCCACTCACATTCTTTTGGTGCCCCCACGGAGGATCTTCTTCGAGTACGTTCTGCTTCGAGCTTCAAGATTCAAACTTCGGGATTATAGGTTACAGGGATAGGTGATTCACATAGGTACAGGTAGCTAGAGTAGAGTGATACACTGACAAGTGGGAGTCACTTGTAGTTTCCGTGGGTATGCATCATTTGGCACCTATTTGAGCGCATTGTATGCTGGGATTGTACGTTACTTGTGGAAATTTCCATTGTACGCCTTTGTGGAGCCATACTTGGTTTTATTTGGCAGTCCCAGCCATTTCTGAGACTTGGTCTGGAAGATAGTCATTTTAGAGACTTGACTATACGAGATTTGCATAAGCTTTCGTGAGAGGGTCGATAGCGTGAGGTTTTATTGAGCTGGGGGATTCTCAAATGTGAGATCCTTTCGGTGATACAGGTGGCTGGAGCACCCTTTTTGTGACCTCACCATAGGCTATGTACTAGTGATTCCTACTTTGATGCTCAGGTTCTATTGTTGGCAGAGTATGCATATATATACAGTCTATATTTTGGGTTCTTACTGCTCTACTTCTGGGGAAACTCTGTCAAAATTTTCCCAAGTTGTAATGGCTGGGTTTTTGGTCTTTTGAGCTATTTATGTTGTTATGCTGCTGATATTTTGGCAAAATCAGAGGATAAGACAAGTGTGCTTTCTTGGGATCTGCATGGTTGACTTTAATAGATGATCAAAATGGCCCTCAATTCACTCCTTTTCAGTTAACTCAAAGAATCCAGATAAATATTCATGTGTCCAGAAATATTTTTTTCAAGCAGCACATAGTCTTTATGTTCGGGCCAAGAAGATTAAGAGAGATACTAGAATGTCCTTTGCCTGTTGTAATTCCGATGATTAACAATGAAAAATCATTTGATGTGCATGTGTTTTTCCTTATCTAAAGTTGAGCTCCATTGAAGTTTCTGGGGATTGAGTGAGTCAAAAGTTTTGTATGTGTGCTAGAAGGGGTTATCAAAGCATTGAAAGTTAGGTAGCCATGGATTTCTCTTATCCGGAGTTTCATGGAGTAAGTGATGAAGATGTGGAAGAATTTTTGGAAAAGATGGAGGTTGCCTGTATTAGCAACCAGATTCATGACCCGGCACAGATGTTACGTCTTCTCCAAATTTGTTTGAAGAGTGATGCACGAGTTTGGTCCAAAGAATTTGAAGAGGAGTTGCGTGTGGATGATCCACCTGTAAGATTGAGTTGGGACAATCTAAGGCATGGATTGGAAGTGGAGTTTGTGAAGACAGAAGATCCTGAAAAAGTGTGGCAAGAAGTACAAGGTTTGGTGCAAAAGGAAGGTGAGCCAGTAGTTGCGTATATACGTAAGTTTTCATTGGCATGGGAGTAGATGTGCAAGGCCTTAGCACCACAAGTACCCCCACCTAACATGATGAAGAAGGACAGGTTCTTGGCTGGTCTTTGCGACAATATACGTTGGAGAGTGGAGCTAAAGAATCCTAGGATATATGAAGATGCACTGGAGGTGGCAAGGAACAAAGAGTGGAAGCTAAGAAAAATGAGCCAGCTAGGAGTGGAGTCTTTGCCCATGAAGTCTGAACTTCAGCCTATGGATTCTTTGCAAGGTCGCATGCCAGGGGTTCATCATGAAGCAATGGTTTTTGTTACTCCTCAGGTTATGCTAGCAGTGGTTACTACAGCAGTCCAAGATGATGGGCTAAGGCAAGACATGAGGTAGGTGGTAGATTTAATGAAGAATATCAGCCTCAACTTGCTAGGTAATGTGGAAAATAATCGAGGTCGGGGGAGGTTTGCAAATCATCTAGGAGGTGAAGAAAGACCTAGGAATGGTGTTGAACAAAGCAATGATAGGTTCTGGAGGGAGACACCCACATGTTATAATTGTGGAGAGTTGGGACACAACAACCCGCAATGTGATAAGCCACCAAGGATGGGGGGAGACATGTATCCTTTGCCAAAACAGGTGCTAACTAGGTCAAATGATTATGGCATTGAAATTAAGGGAGAAGAAGGAACCAGTGGATTAACCCAGGAGAAAAAGGAAAAGACAAAAGTGATAAGTGTGGTTACCTTGGAGAAGGCATCAAAGCTAGATGATACATTAGTGATGCCTATTGGGAAGAGGACCATAGAGTACAAGGAAGGAAGAAGTGCCCCAGGTCCTAGTAAGAATAAGGGAAAGAGCCATGAAGGCGAGGATGTCAAGGCCAAGAGGAAAAGAAGGGCTCGTCGCTCGCAAGTTTCATGTTTCAAAATTTTCACTAGGGGATGGGCAATTAATCTATGACTTGAAGGAGGATCTGACAAGCAGAAAGCCAGATGTTACTTTTGGGCAGCTTATAGAGATGGTTCCTAAGCTAAAGAGACAATGGAAGAGGATGGTTAACCCAATGGAGAAAGAGCCAGAAAGAGAGGTTCAGTGAAGGTGTTGGCGATGGATGAGATACCAGAAATATGTCCAATAGTAGATGTGTGGCACAAAAGAAAAAATATGGGACAAGGTTATGTGGATGGTGGAGCCCAAATATGTGTCATAACACACTCATGCGTTGAAAAGATGGGTCTTACAGTGACTAGGGTGTCAAGATTTTGGATCAGATTGGCAAACCATCAAAAAGTAAAATGTTTGGGTGTTGTAAAGAGCTTACAAGTGGAGGTGTATGATGCAAAGGCAGTGGTTGACTTTCATGTGATGCCAGCGGGGTTGGGAGCATATCCTATTATACTAGGCAAACCATGGTTACGTGCAGTGGAGACTTGGTAGAATTAGCCTCTATGGAAAGACAGGTGCCAAGAAGGTATATAATATGGACAAAAGGAAACCATTGGAGGATCTCTATGAAGATGAGGATGAGTCTAGTGATGAATACTATTCCACGGTGACTGATGAGGACAACGATAGTACTACCAACAGTGGCTGATGAGAATGTTGATGTTGCATTTCTTTTGATGGACAAAGGAATCTAGGAGTCTGGTTTGGTTGCATTTGCAAATGAGATTGAGGATGAAAGTGAAGGGCCTTATGAAGTGATTGAAGGGCTGATGCAAACCAAGGTTCAATTGTCAAAGAAGCAGGAATTGATGACACAAATGATCAGTGGAGACCTCTCAGCTATGGAGAAGGAGATATATTTGCACATGCCGGTCTATGCCAAAGTAATTGATGGATTTCTTGATGCAAGGTTGGTATATGGCATTTCTACATGTTTCCCTTGGGAACTAGGTGGAAGCTTGATTAAGTTTTTAAGGTAGGGAATGCAAAGTGTTTTTGTGTGGGATCCAGGTGGAATGAATATCTCTTTTTGCTGCTGCTGATCATGAATGATCTAGCAGGCTAGGGGATGGGAAAACTATGTCAGAAGTTTTTTGGAGCAAGGGATTTCACATATGTACATACACATGCATGGTGCATCGAATAAAGGATTGCCCATTTTTAAGATCGAGGTGGTTATGTGAGGCCCACATGTGTATAGGTAGGACATGGTGTACATAGTGCATCAATTTCCACTATTACCATTATTAGTGTGTTTTTTCTATAATATTGAGGAGTTGGTAGCGTGTAAAAATTCTCAAGGAAGCTATCCGCGGGCCAACAACATGAGGTAAGTAGGTGTGTCATATGGCATCTAGTGGCGTCAGGAGGTCGAATGGGGTCAATACTTGCACATGGATAAGTATGGACACAACGTGGGTGTTTTCTTGTGATAATTATGCAAAAAGGTCATCATAAGGATAAGTATGGACACAACGTGGGTGTTTTCTTGTGATAATTATGAAAAAAGGTCATCATAAGGATAAGTATGGACACAACGTGGGTGTTTTCTTGTGATAATTATGAAAAAAGGTCATCATGAGGACTATATTTGGGGTCCACTTCACGTGTTTGTGGGATGCATTATTGGAAAAAGTTGAGTGCCAGGTGTGCGGATGGATGCAGCAGGGTGACAACTATGCATTGCGAGGCCACTTTTTGGCCTTTTCGGGGTTCGTTTGAGGCCAACTAAAGGCCAAAGGTGCCCAAGTAATAAAGCTATGTGTGGGAACTAAAAAACCTGGGAGAAGACCAACAAAAACGTAGAGAGAAGAGGAGGAACAACCGCAACTGTGTTTTTGTTGTTCTTGGAGCCTGTTTTGGCCATAAACTGCTCATCCAAGGTCGGATATGAGCACTTTGACATTGTAAACTGAGGTTTTGGGCTGTTCTGAACGCGATAGCGCTGTCCATTTTTCCAAATGACTCATTTTTCTTCTACTATTTTGGTTGTGTAAGTTTCTCCTATGAACGAAGCTTCTGCTCCAATTTGTGATTATGGCATATTTTACCCATATTGTGTGAGCTATTTTCACCATTGGTGTTGGCCCAAGCTCAATTGTATCTAAACATCATAAATTCTCCTCTTTTGAGGTGTGTGTGTGTGTCTATGTGTCTCTGTGTGGAGTGGGCAAATGGGTAGTCTATCTCCTCTCACTCCACCGGTGTATTCCATGTCTCGGCCAAGTGGGTTGTGTAAGCCGAGTGGTGCCGCATAGTGTGTGTGTGTATCAACTCAAGAGTGTGTGTTGGGTCATTATAGAGGCATTCTGTGTGTTTCCATCCTGCTCACAACGTCATCTAACATAGGATTTACGCGCTACCAACTCCTCATTATTATATAAAAACACACTGGTACTGGTCATAATGAAAATCGATGTACTATGTACATGCTGCCCTAATTCTACACATGTGGGTCCCATGTAACCACCTGGATTTGAAAAACGGGCAATCCTTTATTCGATGCACCATGCATGTGTATGTAGATATGCACAATCAATTCTTCCAAAAAAACTCCTAACATAATTTGCCCATCCCCTAGCCTTCTAGATCATTCATGATCAGCAGCAGCAAAAAGAGAGATGAGACTCGCCGCATCATAGGTCTCCTCATCCCTCACATACATTACTTTTTCTGCAAACAACTCATCTTGCTCCACCATCATCAATCTAGAATGATACAATTTAAGATGCAATCCATTTACCCTTGACTTATGTAGAATCCCATCCATGTTAGCAAGCTCATATGTACCATTTGGGAAACACTCCACTACCTTGAAAAGGCCTTCCCACTTAATTGGAAACTTCTTTTGGAATGTCTTGTCCAGCATACTGTTGTAACGCAAAACCAGGTCATGTTTCTTGATACCCTTACTTTTGATCTTTTTATTCATCTTTTGTTAAGCCTTATGTTGCATCTTTACATAATGTTCCAATGTGCTCATCCTATCCAACTGAACCTCTTGTAATTGTAAGAGCCTCTCTTTGAATGCATCACTGGATTGCCCAAGCAACTTCTCTAACATCTTGACCTCAGGTAACTCTACTTCCACAGGAAATAGTGCTTCGTTTCCATATACCAAATGAAATGGAGTAAACCCTGTACTTGTCTTCATCGAAGTACGGTAAGCCCATAATGCACTAGGCAATTCCAAATCTCAATTCTTTCCTTTGTGCTCTGTCACTTTCAAAAGAATTTGTACCAACTCACCATTGAATCTTTCATTTAAGCCATTACATTGTGGATAATAAGGAGTGGTATGCTGGTGCCTAATCTTCATCTTTGCGCATAAAATGTCTAGCAGTTTAGCTCTAAATTCTGGCCCCTTATCCGAAAGTAGCTCTAGTGGCACCCCAAACTTGTAACATATTTCATCGTACACAAATTTTTCCACATCCTTTGTAGTGATTTGTTATACTACTATAGCCTTTTCCCATCTAGAAAGATAGTCCACTACAGTCAAAATATAGCTTTTTCCCGTGCTTGATAGGTAACGGGCCTATTTCATCAATCCCCCACTTTTCAAACACATAAAACACCATAATGGTTTTTCATAGCTCTGGCTTCAACACTCTCTTCCCAAATGATTGACACTTATTGCAAGACCTACACCAATGGTGAACATCCTTGTGCAAACTAGGCCATACATACCCCTCTTGCAAGATCTTATGCGAGGTGATCTTTAGAGCAAAATGTCCGCCACATGCACCTTCATGATTCTCTTCCAACACTCTATAAAGCTCCTCCCGCCAAGGTACACATCTCAACAGGAGATAAGCCCTTTTCATGTACAAGACATCACTAATCAATTTGTACATGGATGCTCTATGCACAAAACCATACTTCTTAAACTTCTGAATGTCCTTTGGAATGATTCCTGTTAGCAAAAACTCCTCTTCTTGAGCCAAACTTTCTCGGCCATGATAAAGATGTAAATTGGTCCTCAACAAAAATAGCTCCCCAATCATGCTTTGAGCTGCTTCATGTGCCTCTCCATTTAGAGCACGTTCAATGTGTCTGATGCTCCATGCTTCGAACGTTGTCAATAGGCCTTTAATTTTGAAACACATTTCCTTCAATGAGGTGTTCTTGCTCTTCCACACACCCAACACTTGCTTCACAAATAACAAGGCATCACCTTTTAATCCCATGGTTCAAAGAAATGTGTAATCCGGCTTCCAAAGTAGCATATTCAGCCTCATTGTTACTATGTGTACCCAATGTGAACCCTCTCTTGCATACTAGCTTCTCCTCTAGATCGTAAAGTGCCATACCCCCTGAAGCTGCATCATGGCTCTTTCTGTATGAGCCATCAAAGAACAACACATGTGCATTGCTGATCTGTGGCACTTATTCAACTACCTTTTCACCACCTCTTCCTTAACAAGGAGGGGATTCTCCTTGTACGTCAACAAATCAGTTAGGGTAGCTCTTGTACTTTCTTCCACTAAAAAAGCGAACACATTTCTTGACCACATTTGACATGTTAGTGCCATCAATTAACTGTGGCAAAAAGGCGTAACTCGTTAAGAAAACAAAATGTCGTGGTAACAAGTAATGACAAAATCGTTGTCAAGAAAATATTACACTGGCCATCACAAGCTCTACTTCCGACAAGTTTCTTTCTGCTACCAACTTCACTCGACTTGCACAATACATTGGCCTCATATAATGGATGCCTTTCCCTTTTGCAATAGCATGGCTCCAATGGCATCATCCCCAACTGATGGATTTACATAAAACGCTTGCTCCCAATGAGGAGCCTGCATGGCTGACAGCCCCCCTAAAAACTCTTGAAATACTTCTTCACACTTGTCATCTCATTGCAATGGGTCATGCTTAGCCACTTGTTGTAATGGATAAAGGAGCTGTGAAGACAATGGAATAAACTGCGCCATGTACTTCACTTTGTGTATAAAGGTTTCCAATTTCTTTGTACTCGTAGGTGATGGAAGAAGCATAATAGACTTAACCTTGTCTAGATCAGCCTCAATGCCATTTTCTGACACCATATGGCCCAATACCTTCACCCTTGGCTATGCTAGATGATATTTCTTTGGATTTAGCTGTTCTCCACATTCATCATATCGAGAAGTAATGGAAGAATCAGGAAAACTAGCCAGCATGTGCAAATATATCTCCTTCTCCATAGCTGAGAGGTCTCCACTGATCATTTGTGTCATCAATTCTTGCTTCTTTGACAATTCTGCCTTGGTTTGCATCATCCCTTCAATCACTTCATAAGGCCCTTCACTTTCATCTTCAATCTCATTTGAAAATGCAACTAAACCAGACTCATGGATTTCTTTGTCCACCATCAGACGAAATGCAACATCAACATCCTCATCACTACTGGTAGTACTATCACCGTCCTCATCAGACACTGTGGAATAGTCTTCATCAGTAGACTCATCCTCATCTTCATAAAGTTCCTCTAATCATTTCCTTGTGTCCATATTATATAGTTCTTGGGAACTATCTTTCCATAGAGACTAATCGTACCACGTCTCCAATCTTGAATAGCTCGCACTGCATGTAACCATGGTCTGCCTAGTATAATAGGATATGCTCCCAAGCCCTTGGCATCGCATGAAAATCAACCACCGCCTTTGAATCGTACGCCTCCATTCTAAGATCTTTATAACACCCAAACGTTTTACTTTTTGATGGTTTGCCAATCTGATCTGAAAGCCTGACACCCCAGTCTCACTGTAAGACCCATCGTCTCAACGCATGAGTGTGTTATGACACATAATTGGGCTCCGTCATCAACATAACCTTGTCCCAAATTTTTTCTTTTGTGCCACACATCTACTATTGGGAAAATTTCTGGTAGCTCATCCATCACCAACACCTTCAGTGAACCTCTCTCTGGCTCTTTCTCCATTGGGTTAACCATCCTCTTCCATTGTCTCTTTTGCTTAGGCACCATCTGTATAAGCTGCCCAAAAGTAACATCGGCTTCCTTGCTCGTCAGATCCTCCTTCAAGTCATAGCTTAATTGCCCATCCCCTAGTGGAAAATCTGAAACATGAAACTTGCGAACCCTTATTTTCCTCTTGGCCTTGCATCCTCGCCTTCATGGCTGTTTTCCTTATTCTTACTAGGACCTGGGGCACTTCTTCCTTCCTCATCCTCTGTGGTCCTCTTCCCAATAGGCATCACTAATGTATCCTCCAGCTTTGATGTATTCTCCAAGGTGACCACACTTATCACTTTTGTCTTTTCCTTTTCCTATTGGTTTAATCCACTGATTCCTTCTTCTCCCTTAATTTCAATGCCATAATCATTTGACCTAGTTAGCACCTGTCTTGGAAATGGATACATGTATCCCCCCATCCTTTGTGGCTCATCACATTGCGGGCTGATGTGTCCCAACTCTCCACAATTATAACATGTGGGCATCTGCCTCCAGGCTCTACCATTGCTTCTTCCAACACCATTATAGCTGATTTGCAAACCTCCCTCGACCTCGATTATTTCCCACATTACCTAGCATGTTTAGGCTGAGATTCTTCATTAAATCTACCACTTGCCTTAGCCCACCATCTTGCACTGTTTTCTTGATCACTGTTGGCATAACTTGAGGAGTAACAGCAACCGTTGGTTCATGATGAACCCCTGGCATGCGACCTTGCAGAGAATCCATAGGTTGAAAATCAGACCTCCTAGGAAAAGACTCTACTCCTAGCGAACTCATTCTTCTCAGCTTCCACTCTTTGTTCCTCGCTACATCTAGTGCATCTTCATATGTCCGAGGCTTCTTTAGCTCCACTCTCCAACATATATTTTCCCAAAGACCAGCCAAGAAGCCATCCTTCTTCATCATATCACGTGAGGGTACCTGTGGTGCTAAGGCCTTGCACATCCGCTCCCATGCCATTGAAAACTTATGTATGTATGCATCTACTGGCTCAGCTTCCCTTTGCACCAAACCTTATACTTCTTGCCACACTTTGTCAAGATTATCTGTCTTCACAAACTCCACTTCGAATCCATGCGTTAGATTGTCCCAACTTAATCTCACAGGTGGATTAGCCACACGCAACTCCTCTTCAAATGCTTTGGACCAAACTCGTGCATCACTCTTCAAACAAATCTAGAGAATACGTAACATCTGTGCCAGGTCATGAATTTGGTTGCTAATGCAGGCAACCTCCATCTTTTCCAAAAAGTCATCCACATCTTCATCACTTCTTCTATGAAATTCTGGATAAGAGAAATCCATGGCTACCCAGGTTACGATTCTTTGAGAACCCCTTCAAACACACGTGCAAGAACCCAAAACTTTTTACTGACTCAATTCCTAGAACACTTCAATGAAGCTCAAGCGTTAGAAAAGGATGAACACAAGAACATCAAATGA
Organism: Adiantum capillus-veneris; assembly: GCF_014529385.1. NCBI lineage: Eukaryota > Viridiplantae > Streptophyta > Polypodiopsida > Polypodiales > Pteridaceae > Adiantum > Adiantum capillus-veneris. Next base: position 122,003,483 of record NC_140955.1, on the reverse strand, counting down.
GTTTTCATAGTTAATCATTGGACTTACGGCAGGCAAAGGGGATTCTAGTATCTCTCTTAATCTTCTTGGCTCAAACATAAAGACTATGTGCTGCTGGTAAAAAATCTTTCTGTCCACATAAACATTTATCTGGATTCTTTGTGCAAAATGAAAAGAAGTGAACTGAGGTACATCGTGATTATCCATTAAAGGCCAGCCATGCAGCTCCCGAGAAAACACACTTGACTAATTACCCTTTTATTTTGCAAGAATTTCAGCAGCATAACTGCATAAATGGCTCAAAAGACAAAAAAACTAGCCATCACAACTTGGGGAAAATTTTGGCAAAGTTTCCCTAGAAGTAGAGCAGTAAGAACCCAAAATATAGACTGTATGTGTATGCATAACCTGCCAACAATAGAACCCAAGCATCAAGTAGGAATCACTAGTACATAGCCTATGGTGAGGTCACGAAAAGGGTACTTTAGCCACCTATATCACTGAAAGGATCTCACATTGAGAATACCCCAGCTCAATAAAACCTCATGCTATCGACCTCTCACGAAAGCTTATGGAAATCTCAAATAGTCAAGTCTTAGAAATGAATATCTTCCAAACCAAGTCTCATAAATGGCTGGGACTACCAAATAAAACCAAGTATGGCACCACACAGGTGTACAATGGCAATATCCACCAGTAGCGTACAATACAAGACAATGCGCTCAAACATGCACCAAATGATGCATACCCACGGCAAGTGTAAGTGACTTCCACTTGCCAGTATATCACTCTACTCCAGCTACGTGCACCTGTGTGAGTCACCTGTACCTATAACTGTAACCTGTATCCTATAACCTACAACCCGTAATCCGTGATCTATGATCTGAAATCTGCAACCTGTAATCCCAAAGCTGAAGGTACTCGAAGAAGATCCTCCGTGGCGGCACCAAAAGAATGTGGTTGGGATGGAAATACACACAACACCTTTGCAGCTAGGAGTGATGCCTTGCACACTACACACTTCTCTCTCTTTCCCCTACATGCAGTTATGTAGGGCTTTTCATTTGAATGATGTATAGTTGTGTGGGTTCATGCGCGATTGCCAAGGCAAGAGCCTCTTGCACAGGTACTGGGTTAGCTAGTGGCTAATCCCTCGTAGGTACATATGAATTCAGAGAGGTTTCATGCGTGAGAAGCTCATCCGTTTGAAAGGGCAAGTAGCCCTACAGGTGCGAGAGCTTCAGGACCTTCTACGGATGCGACCTTCACGCAAATTCGAGCCCAAAACAGGGAATTATAGCCTATTGTGTGTTTTTCCAAGTTTAGGGTTTCGGCCCTAAACGGTCCCTAATACCCCCAGGAGGTTCTAGGACGGGAGTGGACCACTATAGAGGTGATCTAGCGCATTTTTCAGGGCAGAAAACAGAGAATTCAGCGTGCTGCAAATTCTTGCTAGATTTTGCAAAGTGTATATATGCACTAGGAAAGTCATCTATTGCGTGGGGATAATGCCTGTGAAGCATCCTAGTATAGTTATGCTGTCAAAATTGGGCAAGAACAGGTGGATTTCAGCCAGGATTATGCGGGACAGCTCATAGGAAATCACAGGTTTTATTCCCTCTGTTAAAGAATAAAGAAATACCAAAAGGGGCGCCAATTTTGGGGCCTACAAGATGTAAATGTACGCTCGGAGCATTCTAGCTTTCAAGCGGTGTGTGTTCTTAAGTGTTAATTCCCGTCACAGGTTTCCTTTGCACGTTCTCCTTGTGTGTGTCTAAAGTAAAGAATTTCGGGTGAAAGCCAATGCCTACCGCCCCACGGGCCGATTTTAGTGTATATTCATCCGTCCTATTGACTTGAGACTCTATTTAGTCAGAAGTGATTCTTCAGCATCTGATTCTGACACCTCCAACTCTTGTAGATCACTGTCATCAAACCCAGTAAGAGGAGCTAACCCCGAGAACCTATTTGGTTGCCAAGTATTGTGTTTATCTGAGGATTTTTCCTTGTTTTGGTTCTAAGAGATGTTCTTGCTCGTAGCATGTGAAAATGTGGTAAATTTTCTTGAATTTGACTCGTTTCCTTGTTCCTTACTGCTACCAGGCTCTCGCTAAGGACTGGGAGGGGGGGGGAAGGAACTTTATTCGGCAATTTTTCACATAGTGGGCTTTATCACCATAGTGAAAACATGCATTCGGTAAATATTTACATTTAATTTCCTGCTGAAAAATCTCCTCGTCATCTGATTAAAATATCATTGGCCGTAGGAAGATCACTAGATATGTCCATTTCAATTAATACATGTGGATGCTAAGATGGGACATAATTCCTCCTCAGCACGGTGGGGTGCTAATCTTGTAATTACTATTTCTTCCTTCTATTAATATAACCGTCATTGCTTTGTTGGAAAAAAAAAAAAACACTACTAGTTAGACATTTGCCCTGCGATCATTGTTCGAGAAACATCATTTTTGCAAACATAAAAAATTTGCTTTCATTAAGTTTTCCAAGAGGAAATTTTAGAAAATTAGGATTAATTTTTGGGTTTTTACACTATTTTATTTTATTTTGGGACCTTTTCCCCTTGCTCTCAACTAACATTTTTTATATTGAAAATGGTAGGATATTAAGCCGACTCATTTTTTCCGAACGTTGCTTGCAAAGAAAAAATCATAAAGTCAAACCTTGCTTAATCCATACTTTTCTTCCAAATGGATGAGACGATCTAGGATCGAAAATGATCAAGGATGGTAGATCCCCTCCAACAAAGGAGGTGTCAAATTGTTGGGGCTCTCACTCCCACATGTGGTATTATTCCCTTGACCAGTTGGTATTATTCTTGAGATTGTTCATGTGCACAAATCCGCCTTCCATATTTACTTCCATATTCAATAGAAATCATCTTCTTCTTCTTTACTTGGTTTCACACTTGGTTCATGTTTCAAGTTGTATATTGGAACAGTGAAGTTTGCTCGTGTGTGTGTGTGTTGAAGCACACAAAGCGCACCCGGTGGCCTCTACACCAAGGTACTACTTGGATGCCTCAAGGTGAAGGGGTATTGAAGGGGCACCACGTAGCCTTTTATGCAGCCCTAGGATGCGACCAAGAGCTAGTAGAGTTGACGCTCTATTGTTGAGAATGACATCTTTATGGAAGAGAATCACCTTGAGCATATAGAATGAGTTGTGCTCACACACACCTTCAACCAACCTTAATGGAGAGAGAGAGAGAGAGAGAGAGAGAGAGAGAGAGAGAGTAAGAGAGCCACCAACAAGGATCCAAGGAATAAATTATTGGAGTGAGAGGTTTGAAGGGGTGCCTATTTCCAAAACCTCTCTTGGCTAACCGTACAAATGGTTGCAATCATGCATGCGGAGCAGATATACGTATGAGGGTGACCGACAGAGGAAGGAGAAGGGAGAAGGGAAAGAGAAGATAAAGTGGGGAATAAATGTGCTTGATAATGAATGTGGTAGAAGGATGAAACACGTATCACTAGAATTGCCTTGATCAAGCCTTGACAAAACTTGCTACACGCACCCACGCCAATGTAAGTGCATTCATCACAACAAAATAAAAACTTGAGCATTATTCATTCATTAAGGGAAAATCAAATGGAAAACCTTCACACCTCCACCAAGGGAGTGATTACACATACAAAGCATCCACACCAGTCAAGCATGCTAGCTACAATCATGGGAATGTAAACACTATCACCCTACCAAAATGATGGTAACCTAGAGTTGCGCAAAGCGCCTAATTAGGGCATGCTATACTGGAGAGGGGATCAATTCCCTTTGGGCTGAGATGGGGGGCTCTTTATTTAGCCTCTCCCACCCCATTAAAATTAGTGAAAATTAAAATTAAGGCCTTGAATTGCGGGACAAATTGGGATGCCCTGGGAGCCGCCACCTTGATCTTCTTGATGCCTTCACCTTGAAGCTTCACCTTGCCACTTGAGAGGTTGATTCTTGGTAATTATTTGCAGAAATTCACCTTCTTCTTTGGAGGTTGGGGAATGACTAGCACCTATCTCACAGATTGTGGTGAAAAGGGGAGAGGAATGGGCCATACTTAGGGGGATAGATACATGTGTGTGAGGATGAATGAGAATTGGGTGGAGAGGGGTGAAGCGATGGAGTTGTTTTAAGGTTTTTTGTGGTTGATTTTGATGGAATTAGGTAGAGGTTATAATAGAGAATAGAAATCCTTTATGGATCCTCAATATGTGTAGGATTTTAGTTATAGTGTGTGTAATTAACTAGTGCATACACACACTAGTAAGAGGAGGAAGATGAAGTGCATCCATGGAAGCTTGAGAGGGCTTATTTGGAGTGGAAAATGATAGAATTTTAAATAATTTTAAGTGTGTGTGAGCAAGAAGGTGGCTAGGGTGAAAGGGGGAAAGACTAGGTGATGAATATGACAAAAAAGAGACGTTTTCCACCACAAATGGCTGCAATATGGGACGCCACTTTCTTTTCTTGAATTTTGTTGATATAGGACAAGGAGAGGTCGTAGAGGGGGGTATAGGGTGACCTGTGGGGGGTGGGGGAATCATTTCCATCAAGAAAATGAAGAAAAATGAAGAAAATTGGCATGGCATTTCCGTCTTTTCCTTATGAGCGAAAAGTTAGGTGACCCACCATGCATGATGCTCCTTTTGGACTTCTTCATTATGAATCACATGTGTGATTACACCTCAAGAGGCCCCATGGGCCCATGATGTCACTAAGGCATCTTATTCGTAAGACTAGTAGATATTATGTACACATGGCAGTTACATAATAGGAAATACCTAGGTAATGGATCCCACCACTTGGCCCTTCAAGTTTCACTTATACCATAGGTAAAACCAACTCCAAGTTCCTTTTTTCCATGGGTTTCAACTTTGTTTAGGGCTCCTTCCCATATGAAGCTTCTCCGTGTGCCAAAACAATTCCGAAATCCCTTGCCAAAAATGGACATTTTCTTAGTGATAGATCCATTGCCAAAACTTATTTTATTTTATTTCTTGAGTTTTTACAAGGTTTAGCCAAACCTTAAGTGCCAAAAAACCCTTCTAGTGAGCAAGGTTCACTCTTGTTGCTCCATTGCTTCACACTTCTTGCTGTGATCATTCTACTCGTCGCTGTTGTAATTCCTAGCGGTGCAAGCTTAGGTGGTCCCATCTGGGAAACACTTTTACCTTGCTAATTATGATCAATACCAATATTACTTTGTGGCAACACCCAACATTGTTATACATGCACTAGAGCCTTCTGGAGCTTCTTCCTTCTGGTTGTTGGAAATGCCAAAATTGTGGTTTTAAGAGGGGTCATAAAAAACACGCATCATATAGTGCTCCCCTTAAAGCTAGAGTTATTTTATGCCTCTATCCATAGAAGGTGTTGTAATATGGTGTTTTGTGGAGTGCATTACACACCTGCAATCTTGAAGCAAGTGAATAGTAGATGAAAGCCTTTGATATGCGAAGGTTATATCTTGGACTTCTATCATGACCCTTTCCTTTGCCATGTAGTTGCCTTTTGACTGATGCATCCTGTTTGTTTTTTAGCCCTTATCGATGAGTGATTGTATCCACCCATGACAAACAATTGGTCTCCCAGACCCTTGAAAGCCATACCCAATCCATTGTCAGTATCCGCTCTCACTGGTAACATTTTTTTTTTGAGATAAACTATATACATGGTTGTTATTTTAGTTGAAGCTCAAATATGATGAGCTCTCCTCTGAACCAAACTTATCATTGATCCCACCAACATATGGCTATGAAAGACAACAATGGTATGCCTTCAATCGCCAACCATTTACTAAGGTCTGATGTACTTTACCATCTAAGTCACCTAGCTGGTAACTGCCATTTGTGAACCTCTGTATCACTACAAAAGGGCCCTCCCACTTAAGCAAGAACTTACCATCCTTTCTACGATCAAAACGATTGTCGTACGGGAGCACTAAAGATCCTTCCTTGATGTCTTTCTTGACAAGGTTGCGATTGAACTTCCTTCGCTTCTTCTATGCGTGAGCTGCATAGTATTTCACTGCTGACTCTCAATCTAGCCCTACCCTCTCCAAATCAATGATTCTTCTCTCCACCTGCTTCTCTTGACTATATTCTTGATCTGCCTTTAGAACTCGGCTTGCTAGCTCCACTTCTATAAGTAGTAATGCCTCTTGCCCGTAAACCAAGTGAAAGGGTGTATACCCCAAGGATGTTTTAAAGGATGTTCTATAAACCCACAGTGATGCATCTAAGTGTTTGTCCCATGCCTTAGGATGTAAACTTACTTTCTTAGTGATGATTTTACATATAAGACGATTTACCTTCTCCACAAGACCATTGCATTGAGGATAGTATGGCGTTGAGTGCCTGCGCTTGATTTTCAACTTGCTCATCAATTGCCCGACTAAATCAGCTCAAAATCCCGGTCCCCTATTAGAGAGAATCTCCAAAGATGTACCAAAATGGTAACAAATGCACTCAAAGATGAAATCACTCACGTCCTTGGCTGTGATGTGCTTTGTGGGTCGAGCTTCTGCCCATCTGGTCATATACTCCACCCCCCATAATGATGTACTCCTTTCTTGATTGAGTGCAAGGTAGTGGTCCTATTGCATCTATTCCCATTTTTCAAAAGGCCAGTAGGTTTTAGCTAGGTGCTGATTTTCATGAGCAAGGCACCTTAGTCCGGCCTTTTGGCAAACCTCGCATGTGCGGTACCAGTGTTGTACATCTCGATGGAGGCTAGGCCATATAAACCCTGATTGTAAGATCTTCCTGCCAGTGACCTCTTGTGCAAAGTGGCCACAACACACACCTTCATGATAGCTAAACAAAATATCCTTGATCTCTTCGGATGAAGAAACTCTCCTCACGACAACATCTTTCCCCTTACAATACAAGTCCTAACTTACCAAACTATATCTAGTAGCCTTTTTTGCCAGCCACCTGCATTCACTTTTACTCATACCAGAGGGCGCTTCACAATGCTCAAGAAAGTAAAGTAAATCATGCAGCTTCTCCTTTCCCTGGTATAAAGGACTTTTCACAAGGACAACACCTACCATGAGAGTTTGTAGTTCTTCTGCTGCTAAGGCATCTGCTTCTCGATTTTGATCTCGAGGTACAAAGTGAACTCGAACTTCTTTAAAACCCTTCAACAAGGGCTTTGTTTCCCTCATCTTAATAGACAATTTGTCATTTTTACAGGCCCATACGCCAACCATTTGCTTAACAATCAACATGGAGTCACTAAAAAAATTTATCTTTGTGATGCCTTGAGAAAGACAACATTGTAACCCTAAAACAAGGGCATGGTACTCTGCCTCATTGTTAGAATGAACTTGTCCTAGGTGAAACCCTTTTGCAAAAATCCTCTCCTTTTCTGGACCTAGTATCACTATACCTGCTGATGCCTTGTCTTTTGTTCTCTTGTAAGCTCCATCAAAATATAGACTCTGTACCCCTAATAGAATTCCAGGCTCCAGGATAAGTGGTACCTTACTAGGTTCCTCTTTCTTGATCTTCTCATAACACCTTTGTGTGAGGACGTCTGCTAAACAAGCACGTGTTGAATCCTCTACCTGTAGTGTGTAGTCAAACTCTTGAAGCTGCACCACCCACTTTGCTATGCTTTGAGACAGTTCCATGTGTTGTCGGGCATATGGAAAGACCTCCTCAGTTGTAATCACCACAAATTGTCTCGGAAGCAAGTAAGCCCGAAACTTTTCCACTACAAATTTAAGAGCTAGCACCAATTTCTCAGTTGTGTTGAAACCCTTTTCAGCAGTAGCTGTCATAACTCTACTAGAGAAGTAAACTGGTCTCATGAGAGACGTTTTTGGGTCTTTTTGCATCAAGACAACTCCTAGAGCTTCTGGGCCTACACTAGGATTCACATAAAATAATTCACCCCATGTGGGCTGCGGGATGACAGGCAATGAGCTCAAAATGGTTTTAACTTCTTGAAAGCACCTTTCACCCTCCTCACTCCATGCCAATGTAGTGTGTTTAGTGAGTTGCTGCAAAGGATAGATTGCCTGAGAAAGGAGATGTATGAATCCTCCCATGTAGCCAACCTTTTGAATGAAGGAGACTAGCTGCTTCACGTTTGAAGGAGTAGGTAAGGCTAACAATGTCTTTACTTTTTCAGGGTCAGCCTCAATACCATCTCCAGACACAACATGGCCTTGTAGAGTGACCTTTCTCTCACCTATATGGCACTTGTCTTTATTTAGTTGCCCACCCAATTGGGCTAGATGGGTGAAGCCCTCATCAACCTTGGAAAGATGCACTTCCCTAGAGCTGTAAATGCAAAAATCATCAATGAAGACTCCTATGGATTTACCAAAGTAGGGTTGAAACACCAAGTTCATAAACCTTTGGAAAGTAGTTGGGGCATTATTAAAGCCAAAAGGCATAACTCTGTAAGCAAAACACCCCCAGGGTGTTATGAAGGTAGTCTTCCTTTGATATTCATCTGCAATTCTAATATGGAAGTAGCCTGAGTACCCGTCACACACTGTGTACCTTTCATGAACAGCCACTTCATTTAGTATCTCATCTTGGAAAGACAAAGGAAAATGGTCCCTTTTTGTGGCTGCATTTAGAGGCTTGTAATCAACACACACCCTCCAATTCCCGTTTTTCTTTGGTGTTACCACAACCGGGGACACCCACTCGGAATCTTCCACTGGGTAGATAAATCCTGCATCGAGTAATCTTTTCACTTCCTTTAAGAGCACATCTTGTTGCACTAGCCCTAATCTCCTAAGCCTTTGCACGACTGGTTTGACACCTTCTTTTAATTGGATATGGTGTTGAGCCAATGTTACTCCCTTAATGTGTTCATAATCAGTTATGAAGAGACTAGCATGCTTCTTTAGTACCTGCAAATAGGGTCCTTTTTCTTCTTATGGTAGGTCTTTAGCTAACATCTCCTCTAAGGCTGTGACTTCCTCCTTGTTTAGAGAGTCTTGAATACCCTCTTCTTCAGGGTCTCGTAGTACTATACCCATTACCTCCAAAGAACTAGCATCCTCCTCAGATGACTCACCCTCAGACGAAGAGTAGTTTCTTGTGCTCCATTCGTCCGCCGAAGTCTCCATATCCAGGTCTTGTTGTTTACCCTACTTCATGTCATACAATTTTTTTTGTTGCTTGCCACCGGTCTTATGACCTGGGTGCAACTCAAGGGAACCTTTCTCCCATGATCCTGCCTCGCCTTCATAGCCATAAGACAAGGTCTTCCAAGAATTAATGGGTAGCCTTCCCCCTTAGTTGGTATCACATAAGCATCAATTGATACTTCCACACAAAAAGCTGAAACCTTCACTCCATTAACCTTTCCCACACAAGCCACCCTTACATTATTTTCCATATTAGCTTGTAAGGAAGTCTGCTCGTTTACTTCCAGACCCAACCTGTGCATCAATTTCTCTGTCATAACACAAATCTCTGCACCACCATCTACATACACATTGGAGACTCCCTGACTCTTAATCTCTACATCAATGACTGGCACAATATCCTTCATGCCTCTTGCACTAATGGACCCAACCCTGGGGGATTCAGTCTATATACAAAACAGGACGCCACCTGCGAGCGGACAACTTTGATAAAACCCCTATATACGACTCATATTAGGGATTATGACCCCCCTTTCTACGCTTATACGACAATCCATGCAGAAAACTATCATACCCCTATCTTACATATAAAATTAGGTCTTACATGATGTAACTGAGTACAACTAGTCAAAGAGCGTGTAGCATAGTGATTGGCAACGTATTAAGTAACCACTTCTATTGATAACTAGATGTACCCTCAAAGTGTCTTAGTTTGACTTTCAAACTATGTACTCGTTCAGCCTGCACTCTAGCTATTCATCCGATTCTGACCCATCTAAATTACTCTAAAAACATAGTTATGAAGTTTTTTTAGGTTCTCCATGTAAATTTGCATCTATACAAACTCTTTATAGATTTCATCCCTCAACAAATGAACTATATGCATTGACTCACAAGTTCGAGGGCAGAATCTTTTGGAAAGCCATGATTTTGAAACACAAAAACTTTCTCTCATCTTTCCCTTTTCTCACTCCCCCCCCCCATAAATATGATACCCCCTCCCTTATTTTTAATCTTGGGAGATAAGTTATCGGGGGCCTACCCCTAACTTATACGCTTATGCAACTTGTCAAGAAAAACCCCTCCAACTTACGTGGTGTAGTAAGTTTTCCATGGTGAGTCCCCCGGGGACCCAACTGACTTTTCCTTAGCCCTCCTAGTGCTAATCATCTTAGACCAGGTTCTACGCATCTTTAGGGAAAGGTGGAGGAGTTGTTGCCATGAGATCTTTGGTCCTTGCTCACTCACATCTGCTATGAGGTCAGAGGGTATGGATCCCACCCCAAGTGGAAAGTCTTCTACTCCTATGTGCCTCCTTGACCTACTCTTCCTTTTCTTGTCTCCTATCACTTGGGAGGAACCCTCATTACCTTTATCCGGCTCTAAAGCTTCCATTTCATCATTTCTTTGTCTCCTAACTCTCTTTATTGGCATGGCAACAACTTCCTTCATTTTTGCTTTCCCTTTATCCTTACCATTGTCAAGACTTATGACAGAGGAAGCCCTATCCTCCCCACCTGATGGTAGTGGAGGGATCTTTGCTAGTGCTCGTGGTGGTGGAGGAGGGGATCTCAATATTTGAATTGGTGGAGCCACATGTGCATTTTTTCCATTTGGCGGCCTTGCTTGAGGAGGGGTGGCTTGTTGGCGGGGATGCTGAAGCTGGTTGCTCACTGGCCTTTTTCTTGCCAAAAGTGGTCATGTAACCCCCACTAAATGATATGGGGCCAAATGTCACCTTCACGCTTGAGCACGTGCTGTATCTTTAGGCCACTTAGGTGTGAATGTGATCTTTCATTTCTTCATTACCGTTTTAGGAAAGAGAGGTCTAGTAGTACTCTCTCTTCCTTTAATGTGCGTTACGGTACTTTCGTGTGTATTGATGTAGAGAATTTCAATTGTGTGTGCATCAGGGGTTATTGGAGCATTCATAGGTTAAGAGGAGAGGTAAATCAAGCTCTTCTCCTCGTTTTTCTTCATTGGCGACGATCATGAACAAGGAAAGGAGAGGGACTAACTTCTTGAATGTCGATGACACTACAGCTAGGCAATAAGATCTCGATGAAAGCTTTCAGGGCCTCTAGAGCCTCCTCCTCCTCTGTCCTCCAATTTGCAAACTCCTCGGGCCACTCCTCCATGTTGAAAATTGCAGAGCTTCATTTTTTGTGAACTGAAGGTCTATGTAGCCCTGCTCAGTGGGGGCACCAAAATGAAGCACACAGAGCGAACCCAGTGGCCTCTGTACCAAGGTACTACTTGGATGCCTCATGGTGAGGGGGTATTGAAGGGGCACCACCTAGCATTTTATGTGGCTAGGATGCAATCAAGAGGTAGTAGAGTTGATGCTATATTGTTGAGAATGACATCTTTATGGGAGAGAATCACCTTGAGCATATGGAAGGAGTTGTGCTCACACACACCTTCAACCAACCTTAATGAGAGAGAGAGAGAGAGAGAGAGAGAGAGAGAGAGAGAGAGAGAGAGAGAGAGAGATAAAGAGAGAGAGAGGAAGAGAGCCACCAACAAGGATCCAAGGAATGAATTATTTGAGTGAGAGGTTTGAAGGGGTGCCTATTTCCAAAACCTCTATTGGCTAACCGTACGAATGGTTGCAATCATGCATGCGGAGCAAATATACGTATGAGGGTGACGGAGAGATGAAGGAGAAGGGAGAAGGGAAAGAGAAGAGAAAGTGGGGAATAAATGTGCTTGATAATGGATGTGGGAGAAGGATGAAACACGTATAACTAGAATTTCCTTGATCAAGCCTTAATAAAACTTGCTACACGCACCCACGCCAATGTACATGCATTCATCACAACAAAATAAAAACTTGCTATAATTTGCTACACGCACCCACGCCAATGTAAATGCATTCATCACAACAAAATAAAAACTTGAGAATTAATCATTCATTAAGGGGAAATCAAATGGAAAACCTTCACACCTCCACCAAGGGAGTGATTACACACACAAAGCATCCACACCAATCAAGCATGATAGCTACAATTGTGGGAATGTAAACACTATTACCCTGCCAAAACGATGGTAGCCTAGAGGTGCACAAAGAGCCTAATTAGTCCATGCTACAATGGAAAGGGGCTCAAGTCCCTCTGGGCTGAGATGGGGGGCTCTTTATATAGCCTTTCCCACTCCATTACAATTAGACAAAATTACAATTAAGGGCATGAATTTGTGGACAAATTGAGATGCCTTGGGAGCCGCCACCTTGACCTTCTTGAAGCCTTCACCTTGAAGCTTCACCTTGCCACTTGAGAGGTTGATTCTTGGTCATTATTTGCAGCAATTCACCTTCTTCTTTGGAGGTTAGGGAATGACTAGCACCTATCTCACAAATTGTGGTGAAAAGGAGAGAATAATGGGCCATACTTAGGGGGATAGATATATGTGTGTGAGGATAAATGAGAATTGGGTGGAAAGGGGTGAAGCGATGGAGTTTTTTTAAGGTTTTTTGTGACTGATTTTGATGGAAATAAGTAGAGGTTATAATAGAGAATAGAAATCCATTATGGATCCTCAATATGTGTAGGATTTTAGTAATAGTGTGTGTAATTAACTAGTGCATACACACCTAGTAAGAGGAGGAAGATGAAGTGCATCCATGGAAGCTTGAGAGGGATGATTAGGAGTGGAAAAGGATAGAATTTTGAATAATGTTAAGTGTGTGTGAGCAAGAAGGTGCCTTGGGTGAAAGGGGGAAATACTAGGTGATGAATATGACCAAAAAAAGACATTTTCCACCACAAATGGCTCCAATATGGGGCCCCACTTGCTTTTCCTGAGTTTTTTTGTTGATAGAGGACAACGGTAGGTCATGGAGGGGGGTCTAGGGTGAGTTGTGGGGGGTGCGGGAATCGTTTCCCTCGAGAAAATGAAGAAAAATGAAAAAAATTATCTTGGCATTTCCCTCTTTTTCTTATGAGCCAAAAGTGAGGTGACCCACCATGCATGATGCTCCTTTTGGACTTCTTCATTATGCATCACATGTGTGATGACACCTCAACAAGCCCCATGGGCCCATGATGTCACTAAGGCATTTTATTTGTAAGACTAGTAGATATTATGTACACATGGCAATTACATGATAGGAAATACCTAGGTAATGGATCCCACCACTTGGCCCTTCAAGTTTCACTTATACCATAGGTGAAACCAATTCCAAGTTCCTTTTTTCCATGGGTTTCAACTTTGTTTAGGGCTCCTTCCCATATGAAGCTTCTCCGTGTGCCAAAACCATGCCGAAATCCCTGCCAAAAAAGGACATTTTTCTAGTAATAGATCCACTACCAAAACTTATTTTATTTTATTTCTTGAGTTTGTACAAGGTTTAGCCAAACCTTAAGTGCCCAAAAACCCTTCTAGTGAGCAAGGTTCACTCTTGTTGCTCCATTACTTCACACTTCTTGCTGTGATCATTCTACTCGTCGGTGTTGTCGGCGCAAGCTTAGGTGGTTGCATCTAGGAAACACTTTTACCTTGCTAATTATAATCATTACCAATATGACTTTGTGGCAACACCCAACATTGTTATACATGCACTAGAGCCTTCTTGGTCGAGAGGAGCTTCTTGCTTTTGGTTGTTGGCAATACCAAAATTGTGGTTTTAAGAGGGGTCATAAAAAACATGCATCATGTGTGTGTGTGTGTGTGTGTGTGAGAGAGAGAGAGTGAGTGAGAGAGAGAGAGAGAGAGAGAGAGAGAGAGAGAGAGAGAGAGAGAGAGAGAGAGGGACAAAGAGAGTAGAGAGTCAGCTGTCTTGAACAACTGGTGACAAGCTGGCTTGAAGATGAATTCAAAAATTATATATATCTCTCTCTATATATATATATATGTGTGTGTGTGTGCGTGCCTATGTCGTTCTTCAGATATGATCCATCCATAGGCTACATGTCTCAATGTGAACCCTAGTAACCTTCTTCTACAACAACATCCTTTACTTCTATAAATAGATGTTGGTGTTCAACATCCTCCACATGAATTCGGTAACGTGCAAGGAGGGCAAGGAAAAAAAAAGTTACCAATTGTAAGTTCATTTGAGTCGGAGTTACCATTTGGTAAATTCAATTTTCTTACACACTACCATGTGGTAACACAATTTTCTCAAATAGTTATCTACCATCCTCTCCAAATCAATCACGATGCAGGCCTAAACGACTTCATCTCGCTAACATCATGTGTGACCACCATGGCCCCTGCGCAGCTACTACGATGTGACAGCCTCCTCATCTACCCTTTTCTGGTGCCACCATGGAACATGCTTATATTGATTTAATAAGAGTGTTAGTGAGGAAGTATTGCATCCACTAGCTCTGGTTCATCATGGGGTTAGCCCATTCTTGTAAGGCTAGAAGTTTTGACTTTAGGGATTGTGAATAAATCAACTTGATTTGTGGAAAACTCTTGAAAAATTCCAACCCCCCCCCCCCGCGCCCCGGGATATTGACATGTCAAGCCCAAATCAAAATTGTCCTTAGTTGAAGGAAAAGCCAACTGTTATTATTAAAACAAGACGCCAAAGATTAAGTTAGCCTCCCTCTCTCTTTTAGCGTGTTTGAACTCGGCCCCTCTTCAGCCCTCTTTTAAAAAATAAAGGAGTTCTCTTATGCAGTGACGCTTGAGAAAGTTTTCTAGAGACTGCAATTCTTTATCTGCACAACACACAAAGAGCTTTAAAGCTTTATAGAATCCTCTTCTCAGCACAATTGCAAGCGAAGAAAGCTTCCACGTGTAGGTATTAATGAAAAAGGAAGACTCTACGGCCCCAAGCTCTTGTTTTTGTTTCAATTGCTAGTATCAAAATGGGTGTACCCCCACTGTTTCCTTGTCTTGTAGAATGCCGTTTCATGTTCTTTTGGGTAGGTAGACTCTTTAAGATAAGAAAAGGTCAAGCAAAAGGTAGAGACAATGGAAACTCAAAAAAGAAGAAAAGTTTAGGGAATATGATGAAAACTGAGTCTTACCCTAACCCGAGCACGATTTCTTGAGCAATGAGAAACCCGAGCGAGTAGCAAAGTTATTATACAAGTATGAAAACCATGTCATGATCCACAACAACAATCAAAACTACAATTTTAATGCAAGATTTGCCGAGCAATAAGAAACCTAATCGAGTAGTAGTAAAGTTATTTTACAAGTATGCAAACCATGTCATGATCCATAACAACAATCAACACTATATTTTAATTCAAATTTTAATAATAAATCTTATGCAATTCAACAATGCTCATACACCTATAAAGTTTTTAAACTATATCAATAAAAAATTGTCATATCCTATATCCAAAAAAGAGAGATTTTTAAAGAATTGTAAGATAAAAAGTGGGATATTGATGCAAAATAGAGAGTAGCATGTTGTGCCTTTTCAACAACAACATTAAGAAATGTTTTAGTTTTCTCTAGTGACTATGAAGAATCACACTCATCACCAAAATAGTGACAAAATAGCATACAAGTACGATGGGAACATAATTTAGAGAGCAAAAGGAAGAGTAAGGTGGAGTCTCACTAGTCAACAAAGGGGTTGACACGCAAAGGCATGTCACCCACATCATCAACATCAAGAGAGGTGGAAGCCCCCTCGTTTCTCCGCTTTATAGGACGAAGTAATGGTTGCACATAATTTGAAATCAAGGCATCATCACTGTCAATGGCTGAACACACCCACCCTGTACCTAAGCATGCTACCAATATTGGAGTTGTACCACATCCCAACTGCAAACAAAGACCTCCACAAAACATGCAACAAAAGAATGACTTTGTTGAAGGCCACCACGCCATGGCTCCCCTAATGATGATCTCACCTGAGAGGACTCTAGAAAGTCATGCATCATGTAAGAGTCCAAAGGATTCATGCCACGTTGATTGAAAAGTGGTGTGCTTGCAAAAATCAAGGTGGTTGCATGCCAGTCCTATGCACCATAAGTAGGAGAAAACAATGACACTACACCACAACATAGTCAATTATAAGAACAATAACACTTAACACACCAAATGAGAAACAAAGAAGTTAGTATATAGAAGAGCATTACATCAATCTGACCACCAAAGTTATTGACATCCTGTAAGCTCCATGATGAATGACAGCAATGCGACGAATAATAGCCAACTCTGATGCACGACAAAATCTATCAACCCAGCCACCAATGGTATCTCCTACAAGGGCATGTGTGTTCATAATATTCCAAGTTTATATAGAACACATACCAAGTCAGAGAAATATAAAAGACATTGTGTTCTTGAATATATAGAAAGTCATGAAACCTACAAATTCATTCTTTGCAAGCTACTAAGTAGAGCTATCTCTGGCACTCGTGTAGGATCAATAATTCTACACAACACATTGCAATGTTTCTCTCTATCAAAGGAGAAACTCTCTTTAATAGCAGCCATCCAAGCGACTGTTCTGTGGTTTCCCTCCCACACATAAAACATTTTATCAGAGAGAACTTAAAGATTAGGTCTTTTAGAAAGCTCTATCTCAAACTCTTTGTGTATGTCAACCCAGATTGGGTCCCATGATGAAAGAAGTTCCTCTACAAAATACATAAGCACAAACAAAAAAGAACACTTAGCAACTATTTATGACAACAAGAAAGAACACTTAGCAACCAAACAAGAACCGAAGTAGAAAAATAAAATACTTGTCACATAAGATTCCTCCTTCTTACAATTCCAAATTGAAACAATGAGAGCTCCTTTTTTTTTTGCATATAGCCCTCCTTTGCAAAAGCAGCTTTCAATCCACTAACATCATCCCTTAAACCTCTCACCCTTGCATAGGGAATCAATCGACATAGAGGAATTGGTGGACAATCAAAACAACTGAAAATGCAAGTAGATTGAAGAATATCATGTCCTTGATGCATTTAGAGCTTGTGCTCATCCCCCAACTCTGTGCCACTACTGCTACTTCATCTCTTGTGACATACGGCACTATTTGTAAGCATGCCTCTTGTGGAGCAAGAGACTCATCAACTTTATGTATAGAGCCAAGCCCCAAGTATTGACTTTGCATCTCCTCCTCTTCTGTCTCCCAGCCTTCTGCCATATCAGTGACGGCTATCGCACTTGTTTGATCACTTCTTTCTAAAATACTTGAAGCTTGATTTGAAGAAGGTCGTCTTCCTCTCCGACCTCGTCCACAAGTAGAAGGAGTAGTATAACACAACAATAACCAATTTTCTTACTTCACTCCATACCAAACGAACTTTACTGCAATTAAAAAAATTTAATAAACTAACTTAGAAATTCCCTTCTAGCCAACCATGTCGGCAATATCTATACTACCTTGGATGGCTTGAAGGAGCTAACAAATTCTAGCAAGTGATGAATAAACTTAAAAACAATCTCATGTGTTATCACAGTGGTCCGTTTTGATTTTTAGTAATGATTCAAAAATTATGGCCCATCATTGATTTTATAGTCTTAAAAACACATGAGAAAAAATCTTCCAGTAGCCATCCACGTCGGCGTGGATGGCTATAGATAGTTTGCAAATGATTAAGCAAGAATATCGCTCTCACGATAATGGTGTCTCTTCTCATGTTTCGGCCAAGAAACTAGCTGTGCATCATCATAATTTGCTTAATATGGAAGTAGCAATAGTAGCTCAGCCATCCCTAATCAGTCACAACGTGCCATGTACTATTGCAAAACTATCATGAGAACGACCTTGATTTGTAGCAATTGTGCGAACTAGAGCACTATTAGCAGCAAAGATTAGCACCATTATCTCAATGTTTTTTGTGCAGCAAGTTGCAACAAGCTATCAAGATAAGTGTCGCTCAAATTTAGCACTTCAAACTCTTGTAAGCATGTGCAAGGAAGCCACTAAAGTTGTTTCCAGCTTGACTTGCGAAGGGTGCCATTGAGGAGTTCAAAATACCTGAAAGAGATGATCCGACTCATATAGAGTCCCAGCTTGCTTGGCGTTTTGCAAATGGGATGTTTGGTCTACTTCTTTCCTTTAGAATTCTCCTTACAGGATTAAGGAGCAGGCAGGCTTGCACGTGGCACTACGAAGCAGGCATGCATATGTGCTATCTGTGTTTTTTCTTGCTTCATGTAAATTGAAATCTGGCTATTTCTCATGAGTCAAATGAAAGCTTATACTAAGGCGCACAAGAATCTTGTAATGATAAGCTTGGTTGGCTAAGAGCACTGATAGCATATTATGGTCTACCAGTCATGGTACTTGTCTGGACTGGAATATCCTATGCACCCACAGAGCATGTGCCTATTGGCATCCTTCGACACCTTTTCAGCCCAAACCCATGGTCCCCTGGTGCAACCCGAAACTCGACGGTAATCAAGGTAGGCTAGGGATATCTGTATAGGGTCAAGCATATTCGTGTTGACAATATAAACTTGCTCTCATCTCTGTGTTAAAGGAAGCACTAAAAGAGAAGGTAATTTTTATAGTCATCGTTCTCAGTATTGGTTATCCCCACTTGGCTGAAGCTGTTACCTGACATTGATTTATTATCCACCAGGAGAGTAAGCTTGAGCTGATTCGGTCTCAACTTCAGGTGAACCTTCTAATTGTGAAATGCCTCCTATTCTACCCAACAGTGGGCTGCCTCCTTGCTGCAATAACTCTCTCTTTATGATGTGCGCAGAATGCAAAGTCTCAGGTACATCATTCTGAGAAACAATGGTAGCAGTTTCTGGCACGCAGCAGCCCGCCTCCAACAGAATCAGTTCAACAGCAGGACAAACTGGATGCCAAAATGGGATGCTTCAAAAGCATGGCAAGCGATACGTACCAACGGCCGCCACTTCCCCCAGCAGAAGAAATGACCTCTTTTCGTAGACGAGTTCAAGAGTCTTGGCAGAGGTTACGGCCAAGCTAGCAGCTTCATCATCCTCAGCTCAGGTGCTGGCATTTGTATTATCATGAATGGTGGCTGAAGAAGCTTCAAACATAATGACTGCAAGTGCACCCCTAGAGATATCTTCCAATATCAACTTCCCAAAAAAAAGGAATCAGACTTTGTGCGAAGTTCAGAAAATAACTCAGCTTTTGTGCACCCTCAGCCACCACCACCGCCTCCGTTACAAGGAACAGGACCACAATATTATTCTGGTTCTGTGCAGATGTACTCATCCTTTGCTCAGCAGGGTCAACCTCATTATCCTCCACTCCGGCCCCCAGGTCCACTGCAACCAACAAATATGAGCACACATAGTTTTGGATATGGAAATGTACTTCCTCAGCCACCGCTGCCGCCGCATCATCCTCCCATGCAGGGCCAAGTGCCGTTAAGTACGCTTCAAACAATTGCGACTCCTCAAGTCTTCAAATTTGGGACATATCCGGCTTTGAGATCATGACATGTCATCTTGCTATGGCAGCAAGAATCTAGTGCATGCGATCATGAAACTGCAGAGCAGCTTGCCGGCGTTATGAGGAGGCCTGCACGCTTAGGGTAAATAACTTCCTATAGCCATCCACCCCGGCTGGATAGCTACAGGTAGTTTGCAAATCTATTAAGAGCATGCCACACTCAGTTTCCAGTCCATGCTGACCTGACCTCACCCACCCAAGGCCAGTAGTTTGCAAATCTATTAAGAGCATGCCGCACTCAGTTTCCAGGCCGTGCTGACCTCACCCACCCAAGGCCAGTATCTGGAGCCCAACCACCAAGAGTCCTGCCGTCCGTCTCATACAGCCATGCTATTGAACCAGCCGGCTCTTGCTCGCCACCACTATCTCCGCCAGATCAGGTTCCAAACATGCTTAAAACCTGTGTTAGGTGGGCGCATGAAATGAAGGGATAAACGCTTTGAGGAGCTGCCACAGCTATCGCTTATATCTCAGCTAGCATTATTTTAGCTCATTAATTCCTCATGATGCGAATGAAGCTGGCTTGGGGGCAATAGGCCGGTATCATGAGATGATCATGTTGGTGATCGTTGTCGCTTTGTACTGCAACCACCGCGCTCTTCATACTCTCTAGTTAGGGTTCTACTGTAGCTATGGCATTGGAGGGGCACACAGAGAGACACACACACACACACACACACACACACACAGCGCATGCAAGATTCGGTGGGGCAAGATTCGGGGGCGAGAGGTGAGGAACTGACGATGTGGAGTTGATAAAAAAATATCTATCACTAGCTGAAGCTGCATTAATAACACAGCAGTGCACAGTAATCTTAAAATTATGTAAACAAAACTGTCTGTAGCCATCCACGCCGGTGTGGATAACTACAGGTAGTTTTCAAAGGTACCTAGGAGGAGGTTTCTTTGCAGATGATGACTCTTGCCTTCTCACAATGAAGCTTAAACAATGCCGTTAGAAACAATCGAGCTCTTGGTGGAATGCAAACCACAGGAGCCTGTGCTCGTGTTTGTGACGTCTTGAGGATAGGATTGAGGAAGTGACTCGCGTCAAAGAGTGAGAGAAATAAGGAGGTTGAGCACTATAGCCTCTCTCTCTCTCTCTCTCTCTCTCTCTCTCTCTCTGTGCTATCAACAATGCATCACAGTGCCTGCATATTGGGCGCGGACGCAAGTGCAACTGACTATGCAGCCCTCGGATAGCGGGTTGTCCCTAACCATCTAACAGAAGGTGCACATTGTGCTCGAGGGGATGGGCAAGCTCCCTGCCATCTACTACCATGCTCCCATCACATCACTTGGGCTCATGTCGTCGTGATGACTTAGTCGACTATAGAGATCACATGCAGTCGGTAAGTCTATTGATGCAGTAGCTGCATGGTCCGGCCTACAATGGTGGAGAACTATGCAATCGAAGAGGAGCAAGAGGAGGACCTGCAGTACACAAAAAGAGAGGAAATAGAGGAGGAGGACGAAGAGGTGGCCAACAGTATCGGTGGAGCAAATTTGGAAGCCATCTAACGTAGTATTGAAGGGATCACGTCTTGATGATCATGAGGTGGATATTGAGCACACCAAGAAAGTAAGCCTAGCCAAGAAGGAAGAGCGATTCCTTAGACTAATGGATCAGCAAGTCGGTCCACATCCACTCATCAACACCTGTTTGATAGAGAGAGAGAGAGAGAGAATGCTGTAGCAAAGTGTTGTGATTAATGCATCACAGCTCTAATGTCAAAGATTAGTGCCTATTTGCAAGCGGGCACAGAGAGAGAGAGAGAGAGAGAGAGAGAGAGAGAGAGAGAGAGAGAGAGAGAGAGAGAGAGAGAGAGAGAGAGAGAGAGAGAGATAAGCCCATGATAGTGCACCCCCGTTTTATAAGTGCATGCCGTGAGTGGGAGCCCGTAGCTCAACACATGCACTTGATCGTGAGTGTGCCCAATGGCCTCCGCATCTCAATGCCAAAGCAACGACCCTATTGGGATGGCATGGTGAGGGACAGACCGATGCGAGGTGGCAGTGCAATCGACGTTGAGACTGGCAGTTTAGAGGCGTGGTTGCAAGAAAACCTCCAAGTAGGCTAGATGCATAAGGCTGGAGAGTGGGATTTGCTGCCACTTGGCAATCGACTTTCTCTTTTTAATATAGATATAAGATATTAAAGAAAGCCATGATTGGCAAGTATGGATACATGAGCGTACAAACCTCCTCAGGTGGCTTGTAGTTATGACTAGAATTTCAAGTAAAAAGTTTGGAAAGAAATTTGAAACTTTGATCCAACCCTTTGTAGCAATCTGTACACTACCATTGCTTCCTTGTCGTTTGTATCAATATTTTAAAAAATTTGCTCATCACACTATTAACCCATGGGGAGATGCATGATAGTTTTTGGCCCACGACATGGACATAAGCTAGTGCTAATGTTTGAAAGTAGATTTTATTCACTAGCAGTTGCTTCTATGCAAGAACATTTTGAGCTTTGTGATGCCAATTTCTATCTTTGATCGCTAACATTCTCTGTACCACAAGTAAAGTTGGAGGCTACAATATCAGATGATGGTGAGCAAACTTTTATGCTTGATCATGAGTTGCACCAGCTCTACAAGGTAGATGCTAGAAGTGATGATCAAATTGGTGCAAGCATCGGCAAAGTTTCTCAAGATAAGAAAGACAACAATGGAGAATTTTAATGATGATCTACACAAATTAGATCACTTAAAGATCAAAGCAAGTGTGATTGACATGATTAAGTGCATGCCATTGCAAAGCAGTTTATATTGCACTCCATCAAGCCCAGAAGGTGGTCCAAAGTGATAAGATCCCAGTTAAATATGATGGCTACATTGCATTTGAATTGCCACCAGTTGATGATTCTTCAGGTATGTGGTATGGAGCAAAGACATGAAAGTCACATGTGGACAAAGTATGTCACTTGCAGTAGTAATAGTTTTAATGGTGTTGTTAGATTTAGCAGATGCTTTGGGCATTTGCATTGCATTAACATTGATTGTCCATTTTATTTGCGCTCAAATATGTCCAATGAGTCTCAGTGGCGAGGTCGGCTTGTTAAACCATTTCCTAAAGGATTCGTCTCCTCTAGTATGCGTGCCTCTATTGGTTATAAGGGTCACATAAGTTTGTATGAGGTAGCATGTGCAGATATGGCTTTGGCTATGCTTCAAAGTGTGAAATAAATTTATTATTTAAAAGGTTTTGGTAGCTCTTTTGGTCTCGGCATTAAACACTTGGCAGATCTCTTCATGAACCAAACTTCATCCTCTACAACAGCAGTAGGAAGGAAACTAGTTGACCTAACACACTCTTTAATGCATGAAATGGGTGTCAATAGTCCTAAAATGAATAGAACTATACTCCAAGAAAAGTGTATTAGAAGAAAGAGGCCAATTTTTGTTGATGCAAGTATTATCTTGGTGGAGGACAGGCACCGACCAGAATATGTTACAGTGACAACTTCAATTGGTGGGCTCCAACACACAAAAAATCCTTCAAGGAATGTCTCATATCTAGAGGTAATTGTAGCAAAGTCAATTTGGGCAATAAGAAGAACAGAACTTGGGCGAAAGATGACTTGTTTTGGTGTGGTGTCAAAAGATGGAGATCATTGTAGGTGGCTCATTAATGATTGTTATATGGATTCCAAAAATGGGGTGCCCGCCCTTGCTTCTAGGGTCGTAGGAAATATCCCCGATTTGGTTCAAACCCAAGAGGGCTTGTAGAAGGGTTCATTGGGTTTTGTAACTCCAATAACATGCACACTTGGAAGGTTTGAAGGGCCACCAAGTCTAGCCCTGGTGTTTGGGTGGTCGCAAAGGGCACAGATTGGCAGCCTCAAGAGGTAGCTCAATTGCAAGCGAATGGTTTTTTTTTGCAAGGAGGAGTGACTTTAGTAACAAGAATTCATGAAACAATTACATTGAACCAAGAGTTGGTAGCGGCATCCGTCCCAAATTGAGAAATGGCAAGATTGTAAAGTGGAGATCACGATTAGCAAAGGAATTTCATGCCAAGTTTGTAAAGTGAAGATCACAATTAACAAAGGAATTTCATGGCAAGATTGAACTAGGTAGAACCATGGCAGCAGAGTTCATGCAAGAGGTCATTGTGGTTTGCAATGAAACACATGTTTTCTATGTTAAGACTACGGGGTCAAGTGCAAAGAGAGTGGCATACTCTGTGACAATGGTAGATTTTCCTAGATGTACTTATGAGGATTTTCAAAATCAAGAAATCAAATGCCTTGTACAAATGCCATGTAAGCACATTTAATTCATATTTTTGCAAGTCCTTGGCCTTGACCCTCACGCTCATGAGTTCATGCATGAGGCTTCCCTAACAAATATAGAGTTAGTTCAAGCACTTGGAGGTGCAGGGATGAAGATGTAGCCTTGAAGGCTTGTGTACCTTGCAATGGTTTGGAGAAGTAGTTTTTTGGTGATATATGGTTATGGGCATTAAATTTTGTGCCAAGTACTCTTGATCGGAAGTATTGTTGTACATTGTATACATTTTTGAATTGTAGGTGCAATATATCCTTTTTGTCGATTTCATTATTGATGTAAGGTTTTTGGCATGTGTGAGTGATTGAACAATTGAAAAAGAGTTTTCTAAAGTAAAGAAACTATGAAGGGATTTTTTCTAACCCATCAAAAATTGAATATGTATATAGCAAATATATTGCACAAGGGTGTCACAAAACATCACAGGTTTTGCTCGATTTATGGTTTGCTCGATTTTGTTTGCTTGGATTTTGGGATTCCTCATGAAAACTCTAAGATTGTATGCAAGCGAGGCCCCTTCTTTAAAAATAGGCCAATTCTTCTAGGCCATACCTATGTTGGGCACATCCTGCACTTAGTGCACTCCAAGGGTTGATGCTCTAGATTGAAGCTCACAAGGCACTTTTCTTGCTCTGGTGAATACGTTCCACTTGGCATACATATCAACATGCATGACGCTTTGTTTCAAGATCACTCCATTAGGAAGTGAATGGGGTAAACGAGGGCCTCTTTATTTGGCAGTTAAAGGAAATGATTAAAGCTTAAGCAAAGTTTGACCAAGCCTAAAGGAGAGGGCAAAAAGGCCTTTGTTGAGATTTGAAAATAATAATAATTATATTTTGTATTTGAAAATAGTCTATTTTAACCCAAAAGAGGGGTGGGTAACTGAAATTTAAAATGTCTTTTTTCCACCCCTCTCCTCTCTCTTTAACATATAAAACACACTCTCTTACTTAGTTCTCATTAAAGGAAGCACTTTTCATCTCTCCCCGCCAGAAAAGTAGATTTTCCACATTCTCTGACTGCATTCTGTCTCTATTACATCAGCCAAATTTCTCTCTTTCCTCCCCTTTTCTCTTTTGTTACTTCCACCTCCCAATCAATGAGAGGAAATTCCAACGTTGCTGATGTTCTCTCTCTTCCTTGATTGTCTTTCTCTCTGTCTCCCCCCCATTCCCTCCCCCCCCCCCCTCTCTCTCTCTCTCTCTCTCTCTCTCATGATTCTCCCAATTCATCTCCAGGTGAGAGCAATGGAAAACTCCATTACCTCCGTCTGCAGTAGCATTTCTCTCTCTAAATCTCTCATGATCAACAATTTGAATTCAAAGGAGATTTAGTTGCACTCCCTCTCTTTGTTCCCTCCACAAAATAATCCTTTTCTACTATCTCTGAGTACTCTCCACTTCTTCCCTCCATAGCCAGCTTTCCTTGCTTGCATAGCAGTCACCATTACACATTCTCTCTCTAATTTTCTTGACTAGCTAACAAATATGTCATTCAATCATACTCCACTACAAGACATTACTAATAGGCAAAATGATATCGATTAAATGCTGATTTGCAGTAGGAATATGCTACAATGTGACTTGGCACAGCTAATCCCAATGTTCCAGATAAGCTATGGAGCATTGGGTGTAAGGTAATAAACTTATGGGTTAATGGCCACATTTAGCATGGCAATCAAATGAACAATGCATCATCACCCTCTCATAACGTCATTGAGCTACTATGTTTTATTGGAAATGGAAGAGATGGACTATTTGGATTTTGCTAGAGATTGTAATTAGCTTTTGATAATGAAAGGGAAGCAAGTAAACATATCTTTGTTGCCTATTTGTCATTGCAAAAGAATTACATGAAAGATATACATCAAGTCAGAGAGGAAGCCAACGAGAAGACAAAGTAGTTGATTGATCAGATGGCAAAGCTCAATAAAAAAGTAGAGCATTAAAAAGAAGAGCAGGTGTGTTGACTAGACAAATACGTTCAACTACAACACACTTCACATAATATGCATCGACAAATCAATCATCTCATTCACGTTTTCCTTGGCTACCGCATTCATAAGCACAAGAGACAAGCGATGTCTATGCTATTGTCAAGTGGTGGATCTCGAAAGAAACGTGTCTGTCACACTCGATAAGGATACAAATGCAAGCTTCTAATTTCCTACATTTCTGCAATTTGTTGTAGCTTTATTTCAAAAGGTAGAAACTTGGCTTGGATGATGATGTGTATCAATTTTGATGCTCAAATGACAGGATGTGCTTTACTACAGTATGTCATCAAGCCAAAGGAGCTGGTAGAGCTACTGGATGATCCATCCAACACTAACATTGCCAAAATTTTGTGCCAAAATTATTTATGTGACCTAAAGAGCATTGTGCTGCATCAAGAGACGAGGGAGGTATGTGACAATGCATGAATAAGTTTCAAGGCCTATGAAGCTTTGTACTGAATTGTCACACTAGGTCATGTTGCAAAATGTCTATTGAGGTTGTTGTCAATGCCTTACAATGTTAGTGTTGCGGAAAAGTGTGCCAATAATGTTATTGCAAGCTTGTTGGGCGGATTTCAGTATGTGGAGGATGCCATGCTACTAGAAGACAACAAATCCTTCCACTACAACAAGTTCAATAGTGTGTATGTTTACTTGTTTAAGATCTAAGAGTGAATCATAAGATTTTCTGGTTTGACACAAGAAGAGTAGGAAGGCAAAGTTATATTTGTAATGAAGCTTGATGAGTGTCAGATTGTAAATGGTAAACGGATTGAAATAATAAGTGTTACATTGAGGAACAGAGCCTTGGCGGGGGTCGACGTTGAGCTAAATGCCAATGATAAGATTTTATGGGTTGACACAGGAAGAGTGTGATGGCAAAGTTATATTTGTAATGAATCTTGATGAGTGTCAGATTGTAAAAGGTAAACAGATTGAAATGATAAGTGTTACATTGATGAATAGAGCCTTGGCGGGCATCGATGTCGAGGTAAATTTCAATGAGAAGGGAAACACATGTTTAGGTGCTCGGTTAGAGAAGAACATTTGGTGGCTGGCAGCTTTTTATCTCCTAGCACATGAGTCCCTAAAATAGTATTTCAATCACACCCCAATTATTGACGTCATTTGGAAACAATAAGATGGACAAAGATTGTAGGTTTTAGGTCTTGGTACGTTCCAAGTTGAGTGGTATTTGGTAGGAGACTCAAGTGTATGTTAGGTTACAAGCAAGGTGCAATGACCCTCTTTTCTTGCATTTATTGCTGCCACAGTAAAGTCTCACTGGGAATTGAGGGCAAGGGTGCAAAGGCCAACAAGTCAAAAGGTGGTAAGGGTAAGGGTGGAAAAGTTCCAATCAACTCTCCAAAAGGTGTACCCACTACACAAATAGTGGGTAAAGCACTATAACGATGGTTTCAAGGTATCCTTAGTTGTGACCAGCAAGTCCCCCCTAATCGATACATGGGATGATCCAAATTGAGATCCTATTCTTATGATACCACTGGTAAATGTGCATGTATGCATCCTTCATGCCCGTCTACATATTCTCGACAAGTAGCTTATGCTCCATATTAACTATGCTTGGAATATGGAGCCATCACAAAGAATAGAAGTGTATATAAGAGAATTCGAGTCTATTCTATCGAGTGTTGGTGTACATGGGGGTGCAGTGAGGTATCAAAGGACAAGAAGGCAACTGAAAGTACACATGATCGCCCTAATAAAGTATGTATGGGTGGTAGTAAAGCTATGCATTTGCTCTCCGACTATTTTGACTCCCAAAGTCCCATTGAGTTTTAGTTGTGGAAAAGAGTGTGTGACATTACCACTTATAGAGGTAACGAAGCTACCCTAGAAATTAAGCGTGCTCATCTGTGGAAATCAGTTGATGATATTTTTTGTCTGCTTGAAAAGGCAAAGATAAATCAATTTTGTTGTCTCCTCGTACATGACCTTATCATTTCTCGTAAGAGCAAAACTGGAGGATAACATAGTTTGCACATCCTGCCCAAATTTCCCGCCTGCAAAGGCCTATGAACACTACTTCAAAATTAGTGAAATGCAAGTAGTATTGCACACGTAACCTTGTGTGTTGCCTTTGCAATCTAGACCCCTTGGTTAAAATCAACATTGTCAAACCCCTTGGTTAAACTTTGCAGGAAAACTACTCAACTAGCATACGGCCCTTGGCCTATGTCCGTGACCCTTTTAGGTTGGCCACCCTTTCGCAGTCTATGGAATTCTTTCCTTGAAAATGCAAGTGTGAAGATTACAAGAATTGACCATCATACTGCTTAATAAGTGATTGAATAATCATGAGATGGGTCTTACTCCAAACCTCGCGCATATAGACACTCGTAGTGCTAGAGATAAAATAGAAGATCCACTAAATTTGGAATTGTATTCACAATTAGATCGACCCAAAAATCCATAATCTTGGGTTTTTGTGAATGGCCGTGCTATCTAAAATGCTGGCGTCATCTATACACCTTGGTAGAGTCCCTTACGACTTTCAGACGTTCAAAAAGTCAACTTGATTTTCACACTCAAAATGTGTAGTGCTAAAATAAAATTTAAAAAAATACTAGGGCCCATAACACCTAGTGTGCATGCATTTAGAAAAAAACAGATCCAAAACCTGTATATCCATGATCATCCTTGCTAATACTTATTGTGAATGTGATGTGCCTACCACACATTAAAGTGAAACGTCGGAACCATAATAGAAGGTGAAACACGTATCACTTCCAGGTACAAACAGTGAAACTTTTTCATTAACAACACATAGCCTTGCTATAGGCATAAACAACCATCCGTTAATGTTGTTTAGCAGCATTTGTACCTTAACAAGTCTTTCTGAGTATCCAACAATTTTTGTCCATTGAAATTGTTCTTGACACATTGTGCTGAAAACAGCCTATAAAATCGATTTGACCAGCACCTAGGGACTTTGTCGTGACACATACTTAAAATAGTGGTTTCTAGTGTCAGTCCCAGAGACTCACATTCTCCGCATGTTGAGTATGTCTCATATAAGGGTGTCTGAAAAAAGAACATCGTTCAAATACAAGATGTACTTGTGCGTGCACGTAACTGCAAACACTCTACGATTGAATTGAGAGGGACCCTCATTAGCCTTACTCCACACTGGCTAAACCGAGCACCTTGAGTTCCTAGACCATGTTGCATGTCATGTGACAACGTATGCCAAATAAACCCTACAAGTGGGTCTATAACTACATAATGCAGAAAGTTAATTTGGACACTACAACCCAATTTTTTAACTCCTCGTACATGACCTTATCTTTTCTCTTAGGAGAAAAAATGGAGGATAACATAGTTTCCACATCGTGCCCAAATTTCCCGCCTGCAAAGGCCTAGGAACCCTAATTCAAAATTAGTGAAATGCAAGTAGTATTGCACATTTAACCTTGAGTGTTGCCTTTGCAATCCAGACCCCTTGGTTAAAATCAACATTGTCAAGCCCCTTGGTTAATCTTTGCAGGAAAACTACTCAACTAGCATCCGGTCCTTGGCCACCCTTTGGAAATTCGTGGACTTCTTTCCTTCAAAATGCAAGTGTGAAGATTCCAAGAATTGACCATCACTCCACTTAATAAGTGATTGAATAATCAAGAGCTGGGTCTTACCCCAAAATTGGACTCATATAGACACTCGTAGTGCTAAAGAGAAAATAGAAGATCCACTGAAGTTGGAAATGTATTCACAATTAGATATTTTTTAGACCCAAAAATCCATAATCCTAGGTTTTCTCTGTCTTGTTTGAATTGCTCGCATCATCTATACACCTTGGTAGAGGCCCTTACGAGTTTAAGACGTTTATAAACTCAACTTGATTTTCCTACTCAAAATCTGTAGTGCTAGAAAAAAACCCCAAAAAATACTAGGGCCCATAACACATAGTGTGCATGCATTTAGCAAGAAACATATTCGAACTTGTATATCCATGATCATCCTTCCCAATACTTATGGTGAATGTGATGCACCTACCACACATTAAAGTGAAACATCAGAACCATAATAGAATGTGAAACAATTATCACTTCTATGTACAAACAATGAAAAATTTTCATTAACAACTCATAGCCTTGCTATAGTCATAAACAACCATCTGTTAATGTTGTTTAGCAGCACTTGTACCTTAGCAAGTCTTTCTAAGTATCCGATAATTTTTGGCCATTGAAATTGTTCCTGACACATTGTGTTGAAAACGGCCCATACACGCGATTTGACTAGCACCTAGGGACTTTGTCGTGACACATACTTAAAATAGTGGTGGCTAGTGTCAATCCCAGAGACTCACATTCTCCGCATGTGGAGTATGTCTCATATAAGGGTGTCTGAAAAAAGAACATCGTTCAAGTACAGGATGTACTTTTGCGTGCACATAACTGCAACAAACACTCTACGATGGAAGTGAGAGGGACCCTCATCAGCCTTTCTCCACACTGGCTAAACCGAGCACCTTGAATTCCTAGACCATGTTGCATGTCATGTGACAATGTATGCCAAATAAACCCTACAAGTGGGTCTATAACTGCATAATGCAAAAAATTAATGTGGACACTACAACCCAAATTTATTGGCTCCTTGTACATGACCTTGTCATTTCTATTAAGAGCAAAAATGGAGGAAAACATAGTTTGCACATCTTGCCCAAATTTCCTGCCTGCAAAGGCATAGGAACACTAGTTGAAAATTAGTGAAATGCAAGTTGTATTGCACATGTAGCTTTGGGTGTTGCCTTTGCAATCCAGACCCCTTAGTTAAAATCAACATTGTCTTCGTTAAACTTTGCAAGAACACTGATCAACTAGCATCCACCATCGGCCTATGTCCGCGACCCCCTTCGGTTGGCCACCCTTTGGCAGTCTGTGGACTTCTTTACTTGAAAATGCAAGTGTGAAGATTCCAAGAATTGACCATCACGCCGCTTAACACTAGACTTATAATGAGCCACAAAACTGGCTAAATCCGCAAAAATGGTTCACATCAGGATTCTAGTAAATGAAGCATAACTTTTGTATATGACATAAAAATTACATGAAACTTCTTAATTATGGGTTCTAGATATGAAAAAGGTTTCTAAATACACAATTTACATGAAAAGCTCCAAAATAGAAAATTTACTTTTCTAAAATTAATAAATTTTACATAAAATTGCACTTTAACACTTGACTTGGAGAAGTAAAAAATGTCGACAGTCTTTGTATATGGGTTAAAAAAGCTTGGTACATCTATCACATACCTATTGAGGGATTTTTCAAAGAAGTTTGGGCCTACTTAGCAATGATTTGATTTACTTTCAAAAGAAAATAGAAAAAGTTTGTCCATCCGCACAAATTGGTTGTAGAAGATGGCAATGGAAAGACACCTTCAGACCTTCATTTAGCTTTGTACTATTTTTTATCAACAACTAATATTGAGTGTTGGTCATAATTCCTTGAAACCATTTTCTATTAACATAACTAACATCAGGTTGATAAATTTTTTACAAAAGTCTCAAAAAGCCACAAAAGTGGCTGACTTTTTACAGGACTAGTGTTAACAAGTGACTGAATAATCACAAGATGGGTCTGAACCCAAAACTGGACTCATATAGACACTCATAGTGCTAGAGATAAAATAGAAGATCCACTAAAGTTGGAATTGTATTCATAATTAGATCTTTTACGGACCCAAAAATGCATAATCTTAGGTTTTCGTCGTGTTGTCTGAAATGATAGAATCATCTATACACCTTGGTAGAGGCCCGTACGACTTTAAGACGTCCAAACACTCAACTTGATTTTCACACTCAAAATGTGTAGTGCTTAAATAATACCCCAAAAAATACTATGGCCCATAACACCTAGTGTGCATGAATTTATCAAAAAACAAATCTGAACCTGTATATCGATGATCCTCCTTGCCAATACTTATGGTGAATGTGATCCCCCTAGCACACATTAAAGTAAAACATCTGAACCATAATAGAATGTGAAACAATTATCACTTCTAGGTACAAACAATGAAACTTTTTCATTAACAACGCATAGCATTGCTATGAGTTGTTTATGCCTATAGCCTTGCTATAGGAATAAACAACCATCCGTTAATGTTGTTTAGCACCACGTGTACCTTAACAAGTCTTTTTGAGTATCCCATAATTTCTGGCCATTGAAATTGTTCCTCTGCACATTGTGTTGAAAATGGCCCATACAACCGATTTGAACAGCACCTAGGGACTTTGTTTTGACACATACTTGAAATAGTGGGTGCCCGTCTCAGTCCCAAAGACTCACATTCTCCACATGTGGAGTATGTCTCATGTAAGGGTGTCTGAAAAAAGAACATCCTTCAAGTACAAGATGTACTTGTGCGTGGAGGTAAATGTAAACACTCTATGACAGGAGTGTGACGGACCCTTATTAGCCTTGCTCCACTTTGGCTAAACCGATCTTCTCAAGTTCTTAGACCATGTTGCATCCCATGTGACAACATGTGCCAAATAAACCCTACAAGTGGGTCTATAACTGCATAATGCAGAAACTTAATCTAGACACTACAACCCAAATTTCTTGGCTCCTCGTACATGACCATGTCATTTCTATTAAGAGAAAAAATGGAGGATAACATAGCTTTGCACATCCTGCCCAAATTTCTCGCCTGCAAAGGCCTAGGAACACTAATTGAAAATTAGTGAAATGCAAGTAGTGTTGCACGTGTAGCCTTGGGTGTTTCCTTTGCAATTTAGACCCCTTAGTAAAAATCAACATTGTCAAACCCCTTGGTAAAACTTTGCAAGAAAAATTGCACAACTAGAATCCGCCCTTGGCCTATGTCCTTGACCCCCTTGGGTTGGCCACCCTTTGGCAATGTGTGGATTTCTTTCCTTCAAAATGCAAGTGTGAAGATTCCAAGAATTGACCATCACTCCACTTAATAAGTGATTTAATAATCACGAGTTGGGTCTTACCCCAAAATTGGATTCATATATACACTTGTAGTGCTAGAGATAAAATAGAAGATCCACTGAAGTTGGAATTGTATTCACAATTAGATCTTTTCCGAACCGAAAAATCCATCATCTTGGTTTTTTGTGAATAGACGTGCTGTCTAAAATGCTGACATCGTCTATACACTTTCGTAGAGGCCCTTAGTAGTTTAAGACGTTCAAAATATTAACTTGATTTTCACACTCAAAATGTGTAGTAATAAAATAATACCCCATAACACCTAGTGTGCATGTATTTAGGAAAAAAAATAGACCCGACCCTGTATATCCATGATCATCCTTGCCAATACTTATAGTGAATGTGATGCGCCTAGCACACAATAAAGTGAAACGTCGAAACCATAATAAAAGGTGAAACAGTTATCACTTCTAGGTACAAACAATGAAACTTTTTCATTAACAACTCATAGCCTTGCTATGAGTTGATTAAGCCTATAGCCTTGCTATAGGCATAAAAAACCATCCGTTAATGTTGTTTAGCAGCACTTGTATGTTAACAAGTCTTTTCGAGTATCTGACAAATTCTGGCCAATGAAATTGTTCCTGACACATTGTGTTGAAAACGGCCCATACAACCAATTTGACCAGCATCTAGGGACTTTGTCATGACACATACTTGAAATAGTGGGTGCCAATGTTAGTCCTAGAGACTCACATTCTCCACATGTGGAGTATGTCTCATGTAAGGGTGTCTGAAAAAAGAACACCCTTTAAGTACAAGATGTACTTGTGTGTGGAGATAACTGCAAACACTCTAGGATGGGAGTGGTAGGGACCCTTATTAGCCTTGCTACACATTGGCTAAACCGAGGTCCTTGAGTTCCTAGACCATGTTACATCCCATGTGACAACATGTGCCAGATAAGCCCTATAAGTGGGTTTATAACTACATAATGCAGAACTTAATATGGACACTTCAACCCAAATTTCTTGGCTCCTCGTACATGACATTGTCATTTCTGTTAAGAGCAAAAATGGAGGATAACATAGTTTGCACATCGTGCCCAAATTTCCTGCCTGCAAAGGCCTAGGAATACTAATTGAAAATTAGTGAAATGCAAGTAGTATTCACATGTAATTTTGGGTGTTTCCTTTGCAATCCAGACCTAGGACAAATATGAACCCTCTAGGGGGCCTTTGGGATTAAGGTTAATCAGAGGCTATCCAATGGGAAGAGTGTGGTGGACACACTCTATACCCTCAAAAAAGTAGGGAGACAAGGTAGCTGTACACCTCTTAATGGTCTCTTACCTAGTGAGAAGGTAAGGAAGGTGGCTATGGGAAAGGGATTGGGGGGGGGGGGAGAGACCATTTTGACCTCTTTTCCTCCACTTTTTGGCCCGGATTTAAAAATACACTAAAATTTTCAATTTTTTTAAAAAAATCAAACTTCAAGTTTTCCCTCCTTAAAAGGTCCCCTAACCTACCTATGTCATGGTCAAAAAAGTATTTTTGACCTCCAAAAGTAAAAAACATGCACTAAAAATTTCCAAAAAGGTAAAAATTTCCAAAGAAATCCAAAACATCATTTTCCACCCTCAAAAGTCTTTCCAAACCTATTCTTTAGCTAAAAGGTGATTTGCTCTCTCTACAAAACCTTTTCGAAGCTCTCCATGGCTGCAACAACCACATGCATCCCCTATAGTCCAACATTATCTCTCTGCTAGCTTTCTCCCATCTCCATTGTAGCACCAAGCAAGCTTCTCCCCATCTCTTCCTCTTGCCCACCACATAGTTTCACACCAAGCTAGGTCCTCTCCCTTCTCTCACCTCCATTATAGCATGAAACAAGATTCTACTCCTTCTACTTTCATTCACTCGCACTACATGGAAACCTCTTTTCGCGATGGTGGAAAAAGCATGGGATCACATGACTTGCATATACATTCAGAGGTTAAGATCATCTCCATCTTTAATTTTATCATGCTAGAGGGAATCAACCTCTTTATGGCTTTCAATGTTTAGGCTTCACACCTCATAACATTGGGTAGTGCTATTTTGTTGATGGCTTTGGTGCGCCATCTATAGTTGTGTACCATGTGATTGAGTCTCA
This sequence comes from Adiantum capillus-veneris, assembly GCF_014529385.1. Taxonomy (NCBI): domain Eukaryota; kingdom Viridiplantae; phylum Streptophyta; class Polypodiopsida; order Polypodiales; family Pteridaceae; genus Adiantum; species Adiantum capillus-veneris. Next base: position 121,968,637 of record NC_140955.1, on the reverse strand, counting down.
CAATGCAAGTAAGTTGTGTGATCTATGGAGAGTCATCAAAGATTTTTCCTGTAGTTTATTCTTTGTATAGTTCTCACTAGATTATTAGAATGATATCATTTTGTACTTTGTAGCTCTTTGTGCTCACATAATCTGTTGTTTACTTACAGAGTCAACTTGTTTTGAGAGGACATGAGCAAGCAACCATGTGCAGAGATGGAAATCACCCCATTTTGGTTCCATGAGGAACCCTTCACTACCATGTTAAAATATTTTGATAAGAATAGTAGGGTTTTTGTAGAATCTTGAACCAATAGGTACTCTCTAGGAGCTATTAAAAAAGCCATCCCTATAGTACTACTATCTTCCCTAGTGTCATAGACACACAAATACTCAAGTGTATATGAATCTCTAGATGAGGAAGACAAATACATGTAAGAGAAGCCTAGCAGCAACAATCTTGTCTCCGTTGATAATTATTTTTATGAGGCTGGATTCCTCTGTAAATGCAATATAAATATGTTTTTTGTTAAATGGTGTCGCATTGAGTGAGAGTATTTAATTTAGATTACTGGAGTTTCATACAGACTTGAGAAATATTGTTGATTTTTATTGATATTTTGATTTTCATGTAAGATGTTTGAAGTCTCAAGTCTTAATCATTCAACCATGAAGATATTCATGCAGTATTTTGAATTCTGTTTAATCATTAATGGTGGTTAAAGTTATTAAAGTGAGTCATAACCTTTGTCAAGGTGTCCTCATTTGGGGATGTTGAATATATATCATTAGCAACATTTTAGAAGTTGAGAAAGTTAAATTCTTGCTTTCCAACATGTTATTGTTTCCATACTATGCCTATGCAAAGCTTGACTTAGAGAAACGCCAACTTGAGATGGAGGTGTAGATACATAGGGGTGACTTATTATTAATTCATGTTTCATCATACATTTATTACTTAGAGAAATGACAACTTGAGATGGAGGTGTAGATATATAGGTATAGCCTTTGAATTTCCACCTTTTTGAGTAGTGTTGACAAGTTTTTGGTATCAAATCTATTTAAATATCCCTATCCATTCGCTATTGGTATCTAATTGGTATTACTACAGATCATACCAGTAGCTATCATCTTGTGAACTTATTTGTTAAATTGCGGATTTGATTTTTACTATGTAGCTCATATGTATCTCATTTGGATAGAGAAAGTGTAGACATAAACTATAGATACATGCATTGTTAACATAGAAGATATGTATCACTCGAGCCTATGTAAATTTCTCATCAAGAAACCTTTGGTTGGATACTATAACAGTAGGGGTCACATGTGGTTTCAAATACCAAAGAAATGGCTTAACCAAAACATTCCCAAGAACACGAGGTGAACACAAGGAAGTAAAAATTGGCTCCTTGTTTGGTTGATTTCTAGTGCTAAATGTTTAGTGCACAGAATTTGTGAGACCTTTGACCCGGGGAGTTCACTAAAGTATATGTAACATAGCACATGTGTTCAACAGAAGGGAATTTATATTCTTATAAATTGAAAGAAACATGTGTAGGTAAGCCTCAGCACTAAGGGGCACAGGAGCTTTAAGGAAGCCCAAGCGGTGGGATGAAGGGCACAAAAGTGGGCCACCGTGATTAATGCCATTGGGACGCTACACGTGGCTAAAAAAGTAAACTTGGACTGGGTTTGGTAAACGGGGGCGTCGGGAGGTAAACTCGGACAGGAGGGTGATGTGGACTAGAAACGTGGCGCTAATGGGCTGAGGTGGAGTCCCAGGTGGAAAATGGTGCTGGGGGTGGGCTGAGGTGGACGGCCTACATGAGGCCTCATGAGGTCTACCTCATACCACATTGTACCTCGCATGCATGAGGATGGAAACCCGAGGATGGGGGGTGAGTGATTGCGTTTAGGGCATTCAAGCAGAGAGAGTTTTGCTGCTAGAGGGCCTGGGAGAGGGCCTGCATTGTCTAGATAAGCCATTTGGGGCCTCTAGACCAATCTATACAGACAAAGATTAGATCCAGGTGGAGATTGTAGTGCAGGTGCAGATTGGGACGGTAGGCAAGATTACCAGGTATGTGTGTGTGTGTGTGTGTGTGTGTGTGTGTGTGTGTGTGTGTGTGTGTGTGTGTGTGTGTGTGTGTGTGTGTGTGTGTGTGTGTGTGTGTGTGTGTGAGAGAGAGAGAGAGAGAGAGAGAGAGAGAGAGAGAGAGAGAGAGAGAGAGAGATGTGTCCCTTTCCCTTATGCTTCATGCATATTTTTGCCCGAATGATTTGTCCTGATTGTCTGTTATGGTGCTTGCAAGCATGTTGCCATGCTATGACGAATGGATGCTGGTGTTTCTTACAATAAAATGTTCATTGTATGGTGATCACCACAAGAAAAACTATGGCGCCAAGAAGGCCACATCAAGAGGTGCAGGCAAAGAAGATGGTTGGAAAGAAGCATGGGTCAGATCTCGGCAGGGGCACGGGGCAGGCTTCGCCTATAAAAGTTTCTCGTTGTAGCCCTCTGCTAATGGAGAAGGAGTTAAAGAAAATGGAGAATTAGCCTTCTCCATGCTCAGGCAAGATGGCCCAAGTGGAGACACCAAAATCAGTGAATCCACGCCTAAGAAAGAAGTTGGAAGGCATGTTTAAAGGGCCTGATCAGAATGAAAACAAAGTGGATGAGAAGAAGGCTAGAAGAGCTGAGGCAAACGAAAAGAACCTTGGTAAAGAAAAAGTTGGTGAAGGCAAGAGGGATCAATTGTGTGTCGAGATGGTAGGCGACAGAGCGCAAAAGAATATGGATTCTTTGAGGGAAGAAGGAGATAGAGGCATTGGTGCATCGTCCACCATGGCTGAACCCATGCATATGTTGAGGTCTTCTTGCCTGATGGAAGGCTTGCTTGCACGGCAATGTCGGGCGAGCGATCATTGCCCTCAGTAGTTCCACTTTGAGTTGGTTCTATTGCGAATGGAGAGGCATCTAAAGACAGAGCATGGGCTTGATGTGGTCATTCCCCTTTGCAAGGGAGGTAGGCATTCCAATACTGAATTGGGCTCAAGAGAAAAACCGCCAAATGCAAGAGACAATGCACAATGGCACAAGCAAGAGAAGATGCGCGTCGAGGATAGAGATAGGAAGTTTTCATTAAATCTGAAAAAAAGCAAAGCGCCTTCATCGTCTTTGAGCAACTGAGAAGTGGGATAAGCTCAGGCCTGAGTTTAGAAGAGTTTCAAAGGTAGAGTCTGTTGAGAAGATTGTAAAAGAGAGCATGCCAGCCTACCTTGCGTCCTCAAAAGAGCGCATGGATCGCATCCAGCAGCAAATCGATGAAGGCTATGAAAAGAATGTAGGTACCATAGCCACTCCTTCGAGTTTACATATTATTGCATCATCATTTATTATTACATTTGGTGTTGCATGTTTTCTTTGTCAGTCCTAGTTCACTTGAAGGTGGATTGTTTGCCCGAATGCGGTCCTAGTTTATTAAGACGGGTTTAGGTCCACATTGAGATTTCTCCCGTTAAATGGATGATTTAGGCATAATGATCTTGGAGATTATCCTTGCAAACCATTTACCATTAATGAGTTGAGGCATGTTTGCTTGCCTAGTTCCAGCTTATCTTAAGGTTGTCTGCTAGAAGTTGTCCTAGTTTATTGAAAATTTCATGGCCACTCTACCAAGTTAACATATTATGGTAGCATGGCTTATTACTACATTTGTTGTGGAATTTTTGCTTGCATGGTCCACTTTGTTGTGGCATCCTAGTTCAAGGTGGATTTTTTGCCCAAAAGTGGCCTAGTTTACTCAGAACAGTTTAGATTCATATTGCACTAGGTCCCGTTTGAATGGCTAATTTAGGCCCGATGAAGTCTATGACTACCTGTGTTAAGGCATGTTTGCTTATGATTACTTGTGTTGAGTAATGTTTGCTTTATTGGTCCTAGTTTACAAGGCAGTGCATTGTCAACAAAGACTATCCTTGCTTATGATTAATTACTTGTGGTTGAGGCATGCTTGCTTTCTTGGTCTTAGTTTACAAGGCAGTGCATTGTTTGCTGGTAGTTGTCCTAGTTTATCTGTGGCTTTTGGAGGGATTTTAAGCTAATTCTCGAGGTCTTGATTGAAATCATTTTATGTAAAATTTCTTGTTTCTTACAGGTTGCTTGTGGTTTAATTTGGTGCTGGTTTTTTGGCTACATTCATCTAAACATGTTGGGTTCAATGGGGGCTAACTTGTGGTTTTATTTGGTTGAATGAATGCAGAGATGGCTCAAGGTATCCCCTCCTTGGTTAAATGTCATGATGGATGACATTGAGGACAGACAGCCCATGGGAAACTTCAAGGGAGGGGATCTAGAGGAAGAACGGGAGGATGCGGATGATTTTCAATCGGACTGAGAAGATGAAGAGGCTGGACATTATGAGTGGATGGAGGATGAAGACATCAAGGAGGATAAAGATGGCCAGGGAGGAGGAGGGGGGAGCAAGCAATGTGAAAGAGGGCTCCGCTGACACGACTTGCCTTTGGCTTGAAGATACACCGCTCTCACTCCCTCTTGAGATTGTGGACACAAAGGAGGTGCCTGCTGCAAATAGAGATACATTTAGCTGATTTTCATCCATGACGCTAAACGTTGATCTCTTACACGAGGAGGTAGTGGGACATCTTCCCAATTCTAGTAGTGGCATGCATTATTTGGTTGTTGTTATTCTTGGTAGGTTTATGGTGTCAAATATGTTCAAATGATTTGGCGTGAATCTTCTTTTAACCATGCAGGGAATTGTGAAACAACATAGACCAAAGCTGAAAATTTGCTCGTCAATGAAGACCCGGGTTGTTGTTGATGTCTCATCCCCACCTGATGCAGCTCCAACCAGACATGTGTCTCATAATTTGGCCATACAAAATAGCCAGTTAAGAGTTATGGAAGAAGGGAGAGGTAGGGTTGTCACGACACGAGGAAACATCGCACGTACTAGGTGGGTACAAGTCATGAGCCAGTTATTATTGTTTGTTTGCTTGCTCGTTTTTTGGGCCTCTTCTTCTTCTATAAAACTTGCATGCTAAGCCTTGATTGTTATCGCATGTTAGGCTTGGATCTATTGCATGCATTACTTTCACCTCCGACCGGTTCAAGTTCACTTAATGTAGATCAACGACTAGTAACTGACATATTGCTTGGCGAGGCCAGTAGTAGGACTATTGACTTGTTTGGCCAATAAGTTCTCTCTTGCTCTGAACATTGTAAATGGCTATACGCACATATAGGATTGCATGTGTTTTAATTTGGAAACTAGAATTTTTGCACAGGTGGATGGAGCACACCTTGCCTCCGACCATCCTAAGGAAAGTATACTTTGTTGATTCACTTTGGTTTACGATGGAGGGATATGTCCAATTTTCTTAAGCGGGAATTTAGCGGTGTTGACATGTCAGAGCTGGTCTTTTGCTTTTGGCCACTCATTTGTAGGTATTTCAGGGTGACATAATGCTTTGTATGGTGAAATTCTGAACTAGTTCTCATTCGTAACACTAACAATGTGTGCTTGAAGGCATCACTGGACTCTTTTTTCTCTCTACGTGAATAGGGGAGCAAGGCTCCTTTGATTTCCTGGCAAGAAGCACTATGTGATTCATTTTGATTCCCTCAAGGGTTTGACAAACCCTTTTGAGTGCGTAGAGCAAGCACAAAGGTTGGATTTCATCATGTCATTGTTGTGCCCAACAGATGTGGTTACATTCAGCTAACTTGGTTTGTTGTATGGATGCACCTTAGTGGCCTTCGAAGCCTGGCAGAATTTGTACATGAAAAAGACATTTGAAGTGCTTTGGCTGATTCCAATGAAGAGATTGAGCTCAAAGTTGTGGATGTGCCTCAGCAGACAAATGCGATCGATTGCGGATTTTATGTCATGAGGATCATGAGGTGAGGTCATGCTACACTATGCAATAGTGTCGAGACAGGTCGTTAGGGAGGGTCCTTGCATGGACTAACATAAGGCACTCTTCAGCAAGGAACTGATTGCAGGTGGATTGGAAGACCGTCCTGGGTGACATTGGCTTACAAAGGATTGGTTTGAGGACGTGGACGTATGCACTCTGAGGGTGCTGCTGCATGATTGGTGCTTATGTTGTTTGGCGAAGGTCTAGAGACACATGAGGAATAGCATGCTTGGGAGATGGTGTTTTGGGAGCATATCCAGCATATGAACTCATTGACACTATACTTATACAACGGTGTACTTTATGTATTTTGAACCCTCTGTTTTGAGCGGATCTAAGTGAATGTTTTTTTTGTGGATGGCTTACCTAGCTACGCATTTATGCATAATGTAGCACACCCTTTGGATGTTTTAAGTCTACGTAATGGACAGCCTTTTGTTTCAATCTCATTGTTATCAATTGATTGGTCATAGTGTTGTTATTTTGTCAATTTATAATTGCTCATCATGGGTTGTGGTATGTGCTAGTACCATGCGTGAATGTGGTTAAGTTGAATCAACTCTAATGACCCGGATTAGGTGTTGTTGTGGTGAGATGTTATTGGTGGCTATTAGTATTGCTAAGGTGTTTGGAGCATGCATATATTCTGTTTTTTAATCTCTTTAAGGGTGGTTGTTGGCTCGGATTGCGTTGTGGGTGTTGAGAAGCTCCATGAGTCCTGAGAGCGTGACATTGTCATAGCCTTTACTGTAGTCCAAGTGGGATGTTTGTTGAGTTTACACATATGGATTTCCTTTGCTTCAGATTAAGCAAGCGGGTTGAACACAAATTTAAGCTCGTCCTAGCTAAGTTTTGTGTACATTAGTTGGAATCTCTTTCTTGTCAGAATGTTAGTGATTGAAACTCTCCCTCTCTCTTTGTAATATTTTAATAATCTGATTGCTCATAGAGAATAGCAACTCTTAAACTCCAAATGTTATCTTTGGTAGATTTATGTATCCTCAAAAAAGTAAAGACGCTTGTATTAAAAATGACAAACTGACAACCCTTTGCTGGCATACCATGTAGGCACATTGTGGTTGCAAACTTAAAAGACGATACATAGTATTTGCGTGCATTGGTAGAGCATTTATTTTGCTCAATGGAGTTAAATTGTCACCTGACCAATCAAACAAATACATGGCCAGATCCCTTTACAAATATTGATTATACATATGCAACCAAGGAGTGATGTTCGTCGCCAAGATGTTAGTGCTACAAGCCCATGATGCAACACAAAGTTCATCTCAGCATTGGTGAGTGAAAAATGCATCATATAAATGCAAAGGAATTATTCACTACATGGTTATGACACAAACCCTAACAAAAAAACATCTCAAACCTTGCACCCTGAATGGTCAAAATATGGTGAAAGTATACGAAGGAGCCACTCTTTGCAAGGGTCTATGCTGCCCAACATAAGTCACTGCAGTAAGCATTCACTTTCTCCAGCCTCTTAAGCATGAACCATCAAGAAACATGCCATAATGCTCACAAAATCTAGTGGGAAACCCACCGCAATGCTCAAAAATGGTCAAACAAGACATAGACTTTCATCCCCAGTAACGTAAATAGTCGGTCCGTAAATGTCTTGATCTCTAGTGCGGCACACACCTCATATGTGAAGCCTCTCCGATCAAATGCCATTACACTTACAACTCAAGAAAGATAAAGGGGGAGGGAAATCCCCTAGAGGGGAGAAAAAGCTTCTGGTTAGAGGGACACGCATGTTCAAAGACCCTCTCTTCAGAAGCATAACCAAGAAAGAATTGGGAAAGCTAAAGAAAGATGTGGGGATGAATAAACCTAGTGCTTGGAATATATTTGTTCGGAGTGTTCAAAAAGCCAATGAGGCACACGTCAAACATCTCACAGAGGAGGTAGCACAATTATCCTTTAGGAAGGCTGTGGGACTGGCTACCGCAGATGAGCACAAGTGATGGCTTGAAGCTAAATCTCATGTGACCAACGAACAACTGGAGGAAATCAAGAAGGCAAGATTACTCTCTAGGGAAACTTTCCTTCAACCAGAGCCTTCTAACCAAGCACATTTTTTAGGGCTCTGAAAGTGAGGAAGAGTTGAGGCTGCATGCAAGTGCTCAATGATGAGAAAGAGAATGCAATTCAAAACCAAAATGAGATGGTTGGACTTATGATCAATTATCTTAGCCAAATTATCGGCCAACCAAAGACCCAATCTCAGGAAGTGGAAGAAGCACGAGCGTCTTTACTTGAGAGTGTTGAAAAGAAGGTTCCCCACGAGGAAGCCAACCGCATGAAAAAGGCCTTCTCTGAGGAGGAATGTTGAGTGGCACTAAAAGACCTTGGCAATGAAAAGTCCCCCGGTTGGGATGGACTCACGGCTGAATTATTCAAGGAATTATGGGATGATCTCAAGGGCCCAGTCACACGGATGGCCAATCAAGTTGTTTTCGAAGAGTCATTGGATGCAAGTGTTAAGAGAGGGCTTATCAAGCCCATCCCCAAATTGATATGCTACTCTCAACTTAAACATTGGCATCCCATTACAATGATGTCAGTAGCATACAAAATTATTGCCAAGGCGATATCTCTCAGACTTGCCCCCCTCCTGAGTAGGATCATCTCTCCCCATCAACACGGGTTCATTACAGGGAGATCTATATATGACAATATCTTGGCAGCAATGGTGGGAATAGAGTATGCATACTTATCCAATCAAGAGTGAATCTTGCTGCAGCTGGACCTCGACAATGCCTATGATAGAATAGAATTCTCCTATATAGAAGAAGTCATGAGAGCTATGGGCTTTGGGCCTTGCCTTTGCCGCCTCATACGCACACTAGGCATTGGCAGCCAAGTAGAGCTCCTGTTTAATGATATAATTGTGGGCTCTTTTGAGGTTAAAAGGTCTATAAAGCAAGAATGTCCCCTGGCCCCCTTGCTCTTCGCCATCGGGTTTCATACTCTCATAATGATGCTTGAAGCCAATGCTCCGCAGGGAGAGATTCAAGGTCTGGCATTATCGGGCCAAAATGTTCACAGATGATTTTCTCGTATTCTTGAATGAGTGCCCTCAAGTTGTTAATAGAGCTCTGGAGATTGTGCAAACATTTGCCATGGCCTCGGGATCCAAGTGCAATAAAGAGAAGTCAAGGCTTATCTCCCTGTCGGAGAACGACTCTTTTGACCCTGCAGTCTGGACAGGAGAGATTATCTCAAAAGGGAGTGTATAGAGACACCTGGGAGCCCCCATAGGGGTGGATGTAGCCCACATGAAAAGATTTCAATGGGTCCTTGAAAAAATAAGCTCATAAATGAGAAGATGGGAGTTTGTTCTCCTCCCCTTCCAAAGCCGGATTAGAGTGATTAATGCTTTTATGATCCCGTATATTGCTTTCCTCAGCCCCGTGCTCAAGATGGCTAAGTGTAACTGGAAAGAACTCTTAAAACCAGCGAGAAGTTTTCTTTGGAAGAACAACAGGAGCCCCTCCCGGCCATGGCACTGGGGTAGATGGGAGGTAGTTGCTCGGCCGGTAGACCAAGGAGGGCTTGGCATTCTTAACCCTGTATCCCATGCTGAGGCCCTTTGTGCCAAATTTATGGTCTCATTGGCTTGACAGGACCAAGCTTGGGCTATCATGACCAAGGAAATGCTTGATGCAGTAAAACTGGGATCGAAAGGGGGAAAGTGGAAGGGAGTTGTGATGCATGACAAACTTCTCGCCCAGGAGTGGTCTTATCTTAAATCAGGTGGACTCTCAATGGAGCTAATGAGGAAGTGGAAAAGAGCAGCGGAGGTTTTGGAATAGGGGAAACAACCAGATACTTTAAGAACTCCATTTTTCACGTGTCCCTATGGCTTTCTAGAATATTGGGGCTACCGCAAAGCTCCTTTTGCATAGAAATGGCCAGAAATGTGAATAATAAGGGGCTCGCTCGACTAGAGAAATTCTAGGATGGCAACAGGAAGTGTTGGAAAACTATTGACTCTTTAGCCATCCAATTTCAATTGAATGGCTTTGAGATCTTACTAGTTTGCATGGTGATGAAAGATCTTGAGAAAGTGGCGATGCCAATTTGTGAATCCAACTTTGAATGGGACGCTTGGAGATGGCCCGGGAGTAGACTCTTTTGAAAACCACATTCTAAAGGCATTTACCATGCATTAATGTACGAGGCTGATTGGTGTAGCCCCCTCAACAAATTACGGAAGAGGCACTAGACGGAAGAACGGTGGGAGGGAGTCATGAAGAACATCTTGAAGCCAAGGTGGCCTCCGTATATGAATATATTTCTGAGGAAAGTGATATGGGGTGCTCTGCCGATGGGTGTAAAGATATAAGAAAGAGGAATCGGGTCCGATCCTTGCTCAGGATGCAGAATAGCTACTGAATACCTAGCCCACCTTTTCATGGGATACCAGGCAATTAGTGACATGGCTGGGAAAATATGCAAGTGGACTCAAAAGACATGGAAAATTAAGTTCTTCAAGACTGATTTTTTCTTTGGTAGTAACATGTTGGGAAGTCCTGCTCTACTTGTCTGCATACAGATAATTAGGTACTACTTCTTTCACCATATTTGGCAATCAAGGAACCGCCGGGTGTTTGAGGGGAATCTGGCTGTGGCAAGCTTTTATGAAATCATACAAGAGATCAGAGTGACGATGCACATGATCGGAGGTAAACAAGCCTCAGAGGACTAGTCTAGAACAATACATATCATGATGACATCTTGTAATAAGTAAAGCCTAGGAGTAGTTGTGGATTCTCTGTCAAGCAGAGAACTTGTAATCCTTTGACCCTCAAGGCTCGGTCTGAGCTCGAGGTTGGTGTATATTTCTGATGTTCTTAATACTATCCACTCACAATTGTAAATTTTGAAAAAAAAAAAACTCTCTCTCTCTCTCTCTCTCTCTGCCCCCCCCCCCCCCCCCCCCCCCCGCCAATGCCGAATACCTAAACCTTGTATCATGCCATGCATTAAAAAAATGCTTATACTTGCCATTTTAAGGCCCAGGGACCCTCAACAAGAGGGGAAACAAGGGCGTGCAAATTGGCCTTCCAAAATTTGCGCCAACTTGCGCCAAAATTTTGGATGGCCAATTTGTCCGCCCTTGTGGGCCCTCTTGTTGAGGGTCCCTGGGGCCTTAAAATGGCAAGTATAGGATTTTTTAATGCATGGCCATGAGATAGAACTGGGTAATTTAATGTTTTCATAGCAAACTCCACCCCCCCCCCAAATGGAAAATACCTAAACCTTGTATCATGCCATGCATTAAAAAAAAGCTTGTACTTGTCATTTTAAGGCCCTAGGGACCCTCAGAAAGAGGGGCCACGTTGAGGGTCTCTGGGGCCTTAAAATGACAAGTATAGGCTTTTTCTATGCATGGCGATGACATAGAACTGGGTAGTTTAATGTGTTCATAACAAATGCATGGCCATGAGATAGAACTAGGTAGTGTAATGTGCTCATAGAAAACTCCCCCCCCTCCCCCCCCCCCCCCCCCCCCAAAAAAAAAATTTGCAAATATGTAAACCTTGTATCATCCTATGCATGGCACAAAAGATTATACTTGCCATTTTAGGCCCCAGGGACCCTAACAAGAGGGGCCACAAGGACGCACAAATCGGCCATCCAAAAAATTTGGATGGCCAATTTGCGCGCCCTTGTGGCCCCTCTTGTTGAGGGTTCCTGGAGCCTTAAAATGAAAATTATAGGCTTTTTTTATGCATGGCCATGAGATAGAACTAGGTAGTTTAATGTGTTCATAGCCAACGCCCCCCCCCCCCCCCCCCCCAATGGAAGTACCTAAACCTTGTATCATTCCATGCATAAACAACAAGCTTGTACTTGCCATTTTAAGCCACCAGGGACCCTCAACAAGAGGAGCCACAAGGGCGCGCAAATCGCCCATCCAAATTTTTGCATTGCCAACTTGCACGCCCTTGTGGACCCTCTTTTTGATGGTCCCTAGGGCCTTAAAATGACAAGTATAGGCTTTTTTAATGCATGGCCATGAGATAGAACTCGGTGGTTGAATGTGTTCATAGAAAACTTCCCCCCCCCCCCCCCCCCCCCCCCAATTGGCAAATACCTAAACCTTGTATCATGCCATGCATTAAAAAAAATTGGATGGCCGATGTGCGCGCTCTTGTGGCCCCTCTTGTTGAGTGTCTCTGGGGCCTTAAAATGGCAAGTATAGGCTTTCTTTATGCATGACCATGAGATAGAACTGGGTAATTTAATGTGTTCATAGAAAAATCTCCCACAAATGGCAAATACCTAAACCTTGTATCATGCCATGCATTAAAAAAAAAGCTTGTACTTGTCATTTTAAGTCCCTAGCGACCCTCAACAAGAGGGTCCACAAGGGCGCACAAATCAGCCATCCAAATTTTTGGACGGCTGATTTGCACGCCCTTGTGGCCCCTCTTGTTGCGGTGTCGTGCAGCTCCGCTGCCATGAAGACAAAAAGAGCAGAGAAATGCAAGCTAATCTTCTTTGAAGCCTACTTGATTAATGGTCAGTGATGAGGGCTTGTTAACAGGCCAAGTTTAATTATTAATGTATGCCAGATGTAGCTTAAAAGGGTCAACAGATGCCTTAATGATGCCAAAAATGATTATGCTTGATGTGAGCACATATGGAAGATTATGATGTAAAATTGCAGTGCTTGAAATGCTCTACTGGCCTGTCTTTACGGCTCGTCGATTGGAGCTACGGTGAACAAGTTATGGCAGCTTAATTTTCAAGTCGATTGCAGATCCCTACCAGATTGGGCAACTACAGCTGAGGTGACAAAGATGAAATGAATGCACAGGCCTGAAGTGCTCACTTTGTGGAGCGCGTTGGTCGTTTCAGATCAGCGATGATCCGAGTTCCAGTTTCCAAGATATAAAGCGTTAAAGATTCAACGGGGGCCGGCTCCGTACCAGTCAAGTCAGCTTCGACAGTGTGCCATCTGGGAAATTTTGAACTTCACCTAGGTTTTGGAAGTTGGAATCTTGTACAGAATTTCATCTCTTGTAGTGCATTGTCAACTAGTGCTTCAATTGAATTGTATTTCATGACCAGCTAATGAAGATACGACTTATGTACTTAGCAGTGCCTTTTATGATAAATATGTTGATAAATATTCTAAGTGGAATTAGCAATGCCTTGCTAGATTATGCATGCTTAAAATGGTGCCATTATGAAAGAACTTGATGAGTTCATAGTCCTAAATGACATCTTATGGAGCGTATCGATTGTGGGATATGCTAATGATTAGACAGGCTGCTCGAGAAAGATGCTGTGCTTGGCAATGCTTTGCCAATATGTACGTCAAATGGGGTGCCCTTTAAGGGCCACCCGCTCAAATGAAGCCAAGAAGTCAACATGCCACCCAAAGCAAGAGAATAAGGGGCCGCCCACCAAATCCAAGGCCACCCATATAACTTAGTGGCCACCCAATTCACTAAGGGTGTGGCCGCCCAATACTTGGGGTTTTTAGTGGGAATCAAAAAGGAAAAAAAAGGAGGAGCATGGCGTGGATTAGGCAGGGACGACATAGAGAACATGGCAGGCAAAGATTTGTTCGCAGCGGCTTGTAGAGCACGCAATTGCCGGTGAGCATGAAGCGAAACCTTACCAGAACGTCAAGGCGACCCTTTTTGATAGCAGCTACGCCATTTTATGCGGGGGTCAAGGACGACCTGCCACATCACTAAACGGGCTTTCCCGCGCCACGTCAGTCACGACGCCGTGACTGCGTGGTGGGGGAAAAGTTTTAGAGGAATTTTTTAGGTTTTGGTGGACAACGCGAAAAAAGAGAGAGGAGGAACGAGGAAGGAGGAGCCTGAGGCCAAGTGATTGTGAACGTGGAAGGGGGGGGGAAGAAGAACACAGAGCAAGCTCTAGCTCTTGAAGCTCAAGGGAAATATCTCTCATTCTCGCTCTCTCTCTCTCAAGTATGGGCTCTGTCCCTTAGCATTGGGGAAGCTCGATCTCTCAAAAGTGAGGACTTTAAGGCATCCTCTCTCTCGACCTTGGCTAATGGGAGAACGAGAAGAGGGGAGAAGCTCGAAGGCAAGAAGAGGTGAGGGTAGGCAAGAGAGGGTTCTCTCTCTCTCTCCCTCTCTCTCTGGACTGTGGAGAGCAAGCTCGAGGCTTGAATCCGGTGAAGCACTTGGTAAGGGAAAGGATGCTTGGCAAAAGCAGGTAAGGAAGATCTCGGCAAGGGAAAAGATGCTTGGCAAGAGTAGATAAGTAGATTTCGGCAAGGGAAAGTTAAGGCAAAGGAAATTTGACAAGAGCAGATGTCAGAGCTCGACAAGCATTCAAGGAGTCTAGGGTTAAGTAATAAGATAAGGGAGCGGTAAGGCAAGAAGGAGAGAGGTACATATTTGGGAATTACAAGGACATCAAGCAGGGAATTTCACCAGATATCTACATCCTGATCAGCTTCAAATGGCTCTAATGGCAAGCATAAGTGAGATATTTATAGTCGTGATCTAATTTGAGAGCATTAAACTCTCTTAACACCATCAGTGCCGTTAAAGGCAAACATTTGTAATCAAATTTCACTTCAACTAATCATCAGCAGCTTAAAACATTCCGGTTGTCAAATTTTCAGCATTTAAGGTGTTTTCAGACTCTTTTGCTTTGTGTTTGGCATCTAGTCTCTCGCACCTCCCACAGCGAGAGGCCCGGCGCCTGCCCAGCTCATGGTTCGAACACATATCCCCCGATATCTTTGGTGAAACCGATGCGAAACGAGCCGGGGTGGGAGGTAAAGATGGAGATGCTAGAACAATTAAAGCACTAAAGCAGGTTCAAGAACTGGCATAAGAATATCCCACGTGGTGGAAGTATTTTTCAAAGGAATTTAGTTATGAAAGCTCAAAGATTCTAGATCGGGACATAAAGGAGATTACAGAATGAAATAAGGTTGTCTTCAGTAAGGTGAAGGGGATCACATGCAAATCCTCAACTATGATGAATTCTGGGAGCATATTTCTACAAGAAGTAAAGCCAAAAAAAATGTTGAGCTGGAAGTAGCGGATTCAGTTCGAGAGGAGCTTATTTTGAGCAACAAAGAAAAGGTAAACGATGAATTTGATGCTAAACAGGCTTACATGAATTTTTTTCAAAGATTGCTCGCATGGACGCTACCTCTAATAATGGTTCTAGTGAAGACATAGACTATACAACAAGTGGTTCGCAAGTTGTTGACCTTGACATGGGTTATTCTGAAAGAGTTTATCAAACAGATGAACCTCTACAGGATGTTACTGAAGCTATTCGCACTATAGCTGCCGAGCAGGATAACATGTCTACTGCAGATGATTGCATAAATAAAGCTATTATATACACAGTAGCTGATGAAGTGACTAAGATTGTGGACCCAACACAGGATGAACCTTAGGATGTCAATGAACCTATGATTGCTACTAACAATATGCTTGCAGATGATGCTATCACAAAAGAGGATGCTATAATCGGTGAATTTTTGTGTAGATCTAAAGGAGATATTTATGGCAGTATAGAAGAGCTTTCTGATGCGTATACCTCTTCAGAAAGGGTGCCAGATGAGCCTTTACAACTCTATAATGTATTGCTAAGTAACATGGATGCAGATGAGGAAGCAGAGGATGATATCGAGGAGTATGAAGATTGCTTGGATCATATTCATTGTTGTGAATAGGTTATTGACAGGGATTTTACATATACGCTTGTACGTGGACTACATGAGGAGATAACTCTTATAGTTTTGATTAATGAGGAGACTTCTAAGAGTGATTTTCCCGCGGATGCTATGGATGAAGATCTACAGGATAAAGTTGTTTTTCATGACCAACCTGAAGTCCCAATAGGTGAGAATTCATCTGATGATACAGTTCAAGAGACTCCCAAGGTTTTTCTTGATGGCTATGAAGCTAGAGGGGGTGATGATGCTAAATCATCCTTTATACTGCATAAAGTGCATAGGGTTTTTCATTTGCTTGGACAATGAAGAGGATCGGAGAGCACCACAGACGGAGAGTGAGAGAGAGAAGGAGACACACGACACACAGATATGGGTGGGGAGACTCAAAGAGTGAGCAGCCCTCTATGCACTTATGTTATGTATAAGGTATACAAGTCAGTGGGCGCCCAGACTCTGGGCGATCGGGCAAGGCACATAGGGCTTAACCCCAACAACCTCCCACTTAAAGGCCAATGTGCATTTAAGCAAGATCTACTAGTGTACAGCTAATAGAAGGTGAGAGATTCTCTCAACCTATGCCCACTGACTCTTGATGAGATAGTGCATCCGGCTCTACTGATAGACAAACATCCCGCTGCTGTAGAAGCCACACAGAGCTAGCTAAAAGCTCTGCAAAGAGTCTACAAGAGCTCATACACTCCTGCAAGTATCGGTCCAATACCTGTAAACCTCCACTATGCTCTATGCCGAGATCAGTCATCGAACAACTAATCAACCTTGCTTCAAATTCTCCCACTACAGCTGCGATATCCGGTCTCAAGATCAGCATCTCATACATGAGTCCACCGAATGCCGATGCAACCCTGGAAAGCTCTGCCACCTCCAACTCAGAACTCAACTCATGGCAATCCTGTCCCCTATCATAGAGACCATGGCACTCTGACTCCGAGCTCTGGAGTGACTCCTCGTGCCCACCACATATCACATGTGTACCAAGAGTATCCATCTTGCCTGAATCTGCATCAAGCTCTGGCATAAGCATATCAAGAAATGACTCCACAATAGCCGACATCTCAACATCCATCTGAGTCATCTCTGTCATCACCTCTGATGACTCATCCTGCTGTGATTCACTAGAGCTGTCCCGATCTACCTGTGCATCCATAGACGCAACCTACACAACAAGGTCACTACTCTACACTCCGTGCAAAGAATCCTGCAACCCACAAGCAAAAGAGACTCGCCTGCTCTCTCGCTCTCTACCTAGCTGCATGATCATAGAGACAACACCGTCTCTCCCGTGATCCACATGCAATGGGTAACTTGTACCACTCCTGACACCTCTCGCAATCACTAGAGAACCCAAATGCATCACAAAATATCGCTCTCGTAGCGAAATCTGACATCCACAATCTCTAAGTTGACCAATCGAGATCAAACTCACTGTCAAATCTGGTACATAGTGCACATGTCGTAACAAGTAAGATGCACGACTCGATATTGACAGTCTCACATCTCCTGCACCTGCTATCCCATGCACCGATCTATCGGTCAAACGTACACTGCCAAGCATCCCGCTAGAATAGCTACAAAACCATTCACGATGCGGCGTGACATGAAACATAGCATCTGTGTCTTTCAACCACTGCGAAGGGAGTGCAGTATCCACATGTATAGCATCTTGTGCATAGCTCGAGGTAAAAGTGACATCCCCATCACTAGTATACTCCGACACTACATCTGCCTCAACTGTCAAAGCAACTGAGTCCATGGCATCACTACATACATCTCTGAGACTGCCATGTCTCCTACGACAAAAACAGCGCCGTCTAACGTGTCCAGAATGACCACAATACCAACATGTCACCTGTCGATGTGCTCATGAATGTACATGTCTCACACAAGTCTGATGACTAAGATCTATCATACATATCATGTAATCTGCGCCAAAGTGCTCTCGAAGTATGCTCATATATAATAAGAGCATATACAGATTCCGCAAGGTGCAAAGAGAGTGTAGATAGTGCCATCTCCTCTAGCTCCTGCCACTGATCGTCAGACATGTTTGAAGGTCTACCTGCATCACCACTCAATGGTCGATGCAACCCTTGCTATGTCAATGCATAAAGCATACACTCTCTCCATGCTACAAAGTCTGACCCATCAAACATGCACATTTTTGATAGATCATAATCTGAGCGATCACCTGTCTCTGCCATGAGCACAATGTAGCAAACTAGAAAGAAAAATCAATGTCTCAGAACTTGCCAACTATCCAAGAATATGGCAAAGTCATGATGTAAAATCTGTGAGACAATCCGTGAGCATAAAGCTCCCACAAATGGCAATGATGCAAATCCCAAATGCCAAGTGTACAAGGCTCTTGTAGAGTAAACCAAGCTCCTGTATGGCTGTAAATTATGGCTACAAATCAGCCCCAAATTTCAGCTCTTAAACTGCTGCATAAACAAGTCACAAACGTGTCCTAGATCAGGCTACAACTAAGCCATACATGGACATCTGCAAAGAGGAAACAATGGCTGAAAATTCAGCGCCCAAGTAAGACCTCAAACTTTCCTGTAACCTTGTAAACCTGTAGCTGAAACCTGTTGAAAAACCTCAATCCATTAGTGCTCGAATCCGGCTACCTAGCTCGTAGAGCCACACAAGCATACATCACAATATTCACTCCTGTGAATGTGCCAAGATAACTGTACGCCTGTCAAATCGTGAACTAATCACCAAGCCCACACTATGCGGTATCGATGCATACACACGCACAAATCTCCCACCTGCAGAGAACACCGCATGCATATACTGAGTGTAACCCGCAATCTCTACCTAGATCGCATAAATGATGCGCATAAAACTCCTGGGAAAATTTTGCCAGAGTTTCGACGCAAAATGGCTATCGAGACAAAATAACCATTGTCCTACAAGCTCAATGCAATGCGCATCAAACTACACTCAACATACATGCATAAGCTCTGCAAACCTGTGTCCAGCAAATACTCATAAAGAGTACCACAGGTGACCATACATGTCATCCAAAACCAACCTCTGCACTTGCTCACAAGATCTACTGCTCCCCACATAAGCATACATAGAGCATTACCCGCTCAAAGACCATGTATGCAAGCCACAACACTTCAGAAGAACCACTCAACTGCAACTGGCAACACCTGTGGGAGTAGTAGACTCAACCTGTACTTGGGAGTCAAACCCAATCTTGTAACACCTGCAAATGCTCACAATCGAGCCAAGCAAACCAATCCACCTCATATGTGCCTACTGCCTGCAGTGTGCACGGGTAAGCCGTCTGCAGCAAAGAAAACAACAGAGCCCAAAACTGTCATGAAAAATAGTCTCTGTGTGTTAAGTATGGAGCCTGATTTACCCTTGTAATTTTCTGTGGTAAAAGCGCACATTTGTAAGGCCCCCATTATGAGGAGAAGCCATTGTACATGAAGGAAAATCACTCACCGGAAACCAAAATTTTCACGGACAAGAATCAGGGGCAACTTTAAAGGCCTCGGGGACAGACGCCCCCGATACTTTTTTTTTTCTCCGGAATATTCCTTTTCATCGGAATATTATGGCCGGACGGCAGCCGGAAAGTGGTCAGAAAACAACCGGTCGGTTGGCCGGTGGCCGGTAGTCAATGGCCGATGGCCGGTGGTCGGAAGTCAATGGTCGGTTGCCGGTGGTCGGAAGTCAATGGCCGGTGGCCGGTGGCCGAATTCAAAAGCGGACTTGTCTTCTCAAGGGCGGCCACACATGGGCGGATTGGAGGGTCCGATTTGGACTTATTCGCACAAGGGCGGCTACACATGGTTGTCTCTCATAAGAGAGGGTAGCCCTTTTGGCCTATAAAAGGAGGCCATTTCTACACACATTTCATAGTGTGAAGTTGATGCAACAAGGTGAGTATGAGGTGGTGAGAATGAAGCAAGGTGGGAGCTCCATTAAGGGTATAATCCCTTTGTAAACTACTTCTTGTTTTGAAATACTAAAGCCATTGAGTGGCTGCTTTCCCGTGGACGTAGCCCACATTGGGTGAACCACGTATATCGTGTGTACTCTCTCTCTCTCTCTCTACTCTATAATCTCGTGTATATAAATATTTCTCTCTCCATTAAGTAATCTACTCAATTATCTATTTAGCTACGTCTTATTTCCTAACAACTGGTATCAGAGCAAGGTTTGCTCGTAGCTAAATTATCTCAAGGAAAGGATTCCTTGAATTGAGTGGGAGTTATGGCGGAGGAAGGGAAGCTCAAGATTGAGAAATTCAACGGAAAAAACTACCAACATTGGAAGATGCAGATTGAAGACTATCTCTACCAGAAGGACCTCTATTTGCCACTAGGCGGTCTTGCGAAGAAGCCCGCAACAATGGCAGATGAAGCATGGATTTTCCTTGATCGAAAGGCACTGGGAAAAATCCGGTTAAGCTTGGCGTCAACGGTGGCCTTCAATGTTTCGGAGATGAAGACCACTGAGGACTTGATGAAGTCACTTGACGACTTCTACGAGAAACCATCGGCATCCAATAAGGTATTTCTTATGAAGCACTTGTTCAATCTAAAGATGGCAGAGAATGGTTCAGTTGCAGAACACCTAAATGACTTTAACACAAACATAAGTCAACTTCGATCAGTGAAAATCAATTTCGATGACGAAGTGCAAGCTCTCCTTATACTATCATCTCTACCGAATAGTTGGGACAGCCTTGTGATGGCTGTAAGTAATTATATCTCTGGCACAAATACTCTTAAGTTTGATGATGTTGTGGGTGTTCTCCTAAGCGAGGAAATGCGAAGGAGAAGCACAAGAGAATCATCAAGTGCTACACTATCAGTGGAAACAAGAGGAAGGCTTAAGGAGAGGTTCAAAAACCAAAAGGGTCGTGATCGCTCAAGGCGGAGCAAGTCACGCACAAAGTCAGTTCTTGAATGTTGGAACTGCGCCAAGAAGGGCCACATCAAGAAGGATTGTTGGTCCAAGAAGAAGAAGGAGACAGAGTCTCAAGACAACAATCCAACATCGGAGGCCAATGTGGCAGGTAAAGTAGAGCAAGATGCTCTAATTCTCTCATTAGACAATGTGTCTAATTCCTGGATAGTAGATTCCGGGGCTTCATTCCATGCGACACCACACAAGAAACATTTCCAAGACTACACCAAAGGTAATTTTGGGTATGTATACTTGGGAGATGATAAAGCTTGTGAGATTGTCGGCAAAGGTGCAGTTTCTGTCAAAACTGCTAATGGAAATGAATGGAAGCTTAAAGATGTTAGGCATGTTCCTTCTCTTCGCAAAAAATTGATCTCTACAGGACAATTGGACGATGAAGGTCACAACATTGAATTCGGAAACAAACGGTGGAAGATCTCAAAGGGATCTTTGGTGGTTGCCAAGGGTGAAAAAGTCGGTACACTTTACTTGTGTACTGTTAGCACGCAACCTTCAGCTTGTGCAACAACTACATAAGTTGACAGTGCGGTGTGGCACTACCGACTTGGGCATATGAGTGCCAAAGGAATGCAAATCCTTCAAACAAAGAAGCTTCTACCAGGTTTGAAAGAAGTGGACTTAGAGTTCTGTGAAGATTGTGTTTATGGTAAACAAAAGAGGATAAAATTTCAAAAATCAGGAAATGAAAGAAAAAATAAAAAACTTGAGTTGGTTCATTCTGATGTTTGGGGTCCTGCAAGAACACCATCACTTGGTGGCTCATTGTACTATGTAACATTCATAGACGATGCGACTAGAAAAACATGGGTTTATGTCATGAAGAATAAATCCGATGTATTTTCCATATTTCAAAGGTGGAAAGCCTTTGTGGAGAATGAAACAGGTACCAAGGTTCAATGCCTCAGATCCGACAATGGAGGCGAATATTGCAGCCAAGCTTTTGAAAGCTTTTGTGCTATTAATGGCATTCGGAGGCAAAGGACAACCCCAAGGACACCTCAACAAAATGGGATTTTGGAAAGGATGAACAGGATAATCATGGAACGAGCACGAAGCATGCGGCTACATGCAGGCCTACCGCTTGAGCTTTGGGCGGAAGCTGTAAGTACGTCTGTGTACTTAATCAATCGGTCACCCTCAACGGCATTGGATGGGGGAGTTCCAGAAGAGGTATGGACAGGTAAACCGGTGAATTATGCATTTCCCAAAGTGTTTGGGTGTGAGGCTTTTATGCACATAGATAGAAGCCTAAGATCAAAGTTAGATGCAAAGCCCAAAAAGTGTTTCTTCATTGGCTATGGAGAAGGAGACTTTGGGTATCGCCTATGGAATCCTGAAGATGGTAAAATCTTAAGGAGTAGGGATGTAATTTTTAACGAACAAAATATGTACAAAGATTACTTGGAAAGAAAACAAACAAAAGAAACAGGTGATGAGTACATGGAGCTTGAGGACGGTGAAGACTCAAGGACTGCAAACGGTGACAATGTGCAACAACGTCAACCAAATGAGGAGCCTCAACCTATTCCCGGAAGATCTACAAGAGCAATTAGACCTCCAGAAAGGTTTGTTCCTTCCTTCAACCATCTCTTGATCTCAGATTCTGGAGAGCCAGAATCACACGAAGAAGCTATGCAACATGAATCCAAAGAAGAATGGAGAGCCAGAATAATACGAAGAAGCTATGTAACATGAATCCACGTATATCGTGTGTACTCTCTCTCTCTCTCTCTCTCTACTCTATAATCTCGTGTATATAAATATGTCTCTCTCCATTAAGTAATCTACTCAATTATCTATTTAGCTACGTCTTATTTCCTAACACTGTGTTTTTAATTTCACACCCACCTGCACTCCGAATCAGAGAACGACTCCTTCTACAAAGTCGTAGAGCTTGAATCCAGCTCCATTTTGAGCCAAAATGTTTTGGAATCGGAGCTTTGTAGCTCAAGTTATGAGTAAAATAGTAGACTACTATCAAACTGCCAAAAACTGAACGACTTTCTTTTATGCTTCTTTGAGCTCATAGAAAGGCTCAAACTCACTTCCCACCTCGATGCATGAGCTGAATGTATCAATCTCACAATGATTCCATGTATATGGAAGCTCCAATATCCAACCTATTGTCGCCGATGTAGCTGTTGCAAAGCTTGCCGAGAAGAGGGAAAATGTTGTCCACAGTGGACTGATCTGTAGAGGAACTGTGGAGTAATCTCTGAGCACTAGGAAGCTCCTGAGAGCTCTCTTGCAAGCCTCTGTATGGTTGTCCAGAAGCCTCCTCTATTTCTTTTCTCAGATATGTGACCACTCCGCCATAGCCACGACGAGTTCATCGCGAAGCCATCTATCTACGCTCTCACACTTGTCGCTCTGATACCAATTGAAGAGGATCGGAGAGCACCACAGACGGAGAGTGAGAGAGAGAAGGAGACACACGACACACACATATGGGTGGGGAGACTCAAAGAGTGAGCAACCCCCTATACACTTATGATATGTATAAGGTATACAAGTCAGTGGGCGCCCAGACTCTGGGAGGCCGGGCAAGGCACATAGGCCTTAACCCCAACAGACAATGTGCGAGATGTGGATGGATTTGGATGCTATTCCTATTGATGGTTATGTCAGTGATGTCTTGGCTGCCAGTAAAAGGGAGTCACATTTCTTTAATACTTTCTGGTAACGAGCTTAAGTTGCCAACAGTTTACGGGATGTGGGTGTTGCACTATGCTTCAGGTGAAGCTGTAGTATATTGCGGAGCCCATCAATGCTATGTGATCACGATGGTGTTTGATCCAAGAGATTCTAAGGATATTCATAAGCAGATTCAATACGGATGGATACTGATCAGTATGCATAGTAATTGCATGCTATTTGAACCAAGGGTAGCATATTTGATGTTGACTGATACAGGCAATGTATACTCATGTGGGTATTACGATACGGTAGTATTTCGGAAATTCCTTATTACCCCATTTGATCCTGGGGGTTACTAAAATGCAAGTTGCAGATGCAGAGGATACGAGATGCCTGATGTAGTAGGGTACACGATGCAAGGTTTTGTTTTCTAGATTATGCTAAGTTAGAAGTGTGTTTGGTTATGCGTTCAATAAGATTACATGGTTGGCTTCCAACTGACTTCTTTGGAGACTTGAGGAAGTATTTTCACATCTTTTGAGTTGGTTCTGCTAACAGAACTTGAGGTAAAGGACTTGACGGCCATTCCGTGTGTAGACAGAGTAAGGCATACTTGAGCTTGATAGTGTTCCTTAAGAGAGAGCTTAATGGTCAAGCCGTGTGCATCATTAACTGGAGCACTTGAGTCTGGCGGGGTTCACTAAACAAGTTATCCATGAGTAAATGCTTTGAAGATACGACAGATACAATTCAGAGATTTTTGATGGGCAGCTACCTAATGCTTAAGATAGAACATTGATGATAGGGTATAAGCCTTATTTTGTTTTTCATAGATTTACCAGTAATGTGAGTCTCATGATGGAAAGAACTTAAGGTACCTTTAGCATATATAGATTGAAGTGCATTTGGCACAGACCGGAGGCTATGCACGTTCAGAGGGGGTGGATGTCGTGTAGCTCCGCTTCCATGAAGAGAAAAAGAGAAGAGAAATGAAAGCTAAGCTTATTTGAAGCCTACTTGATTAATGGTCAGTGATGAGGGCTTGTTAACAGGCCAAGTTTAATTATTAATGTATGCCAGATGTAGCTTAAAAGGGTCAACAGATGCCTTAATGATGCCAAAAATGATTATGCTTGATGTGAGCACATATGGAAGATTATGATGTAAAACTGTAGTGCTTGAAGTGCTCTACCGGCCTGTCTTTATGGCTCGTCGATTGGAGCTACGGTGAAGAAGTTATGGCAGTTTAATTTTCAAGTCGATTGCAGATCCGTACCAGATTGGGCAACTGCAGCTGAGGTGACAGAGATGAAATGAATGCATGGGCCTGAAGTGCTCACTTTGTGGAGCGCATTGGTCTTTTCAGATCAGCGATCGGAGTTCCGGTTGCCAAAATATGAAGCGTTAAAGATTCAACAGGGGCCGACTCTGTACCTGTTAGGTCGGCTTGGACAGTGTGCCATCTGAGAAAGTTGGAGCTTTAGCTAGGTTTTGGAAGTTGGAATCTTGTACAAAATTTCATCTCTTGTAGTGTACTGTCAACTAGTGCTTCAATTGAATTGTATTTAATGACCAGCTAATGAAGATACAACTTATGTGCTTAGCAGTGCCTTTGATGATAAATATGTTGATAAATATTCTACGTGGAATTAGCAATGCCTTGCTAGATTATGCATGCTAAAAATGGTGCCATTACGAAAGCACTTGATGAGTTCATAGTCCTAAATCGCATCTTATGGAACGTATCGATTGTGGGATATGCTAATGATTAGACAGTGGCTGCTCGAGAAAGATGCTGTGCTTGCAGGCAATGCTTTGCCAATATGTACATCAAGTGGGGTGCCCTTTAAGGGCCACCTGCTCAAATGAAGCCAAGAAGACAACATGCCACCCAAAGCAAGAGAATAAGGGGCCGGCTACCAAATCCAAGGCCACCCATGTAACTTAGTGGCCGGCCAACTTACTAAGGGTGTGGCCGCCCAATACTTGGGGTTTTTAGTGGGAATCGAAAAGGAAAAAAAAGGAGGAGCATGGCGTGGATCAGGTAGGGAAGAGACACAGAACGTGGCAGGCGAAGATTTGCTCGCAGTGGCTTGTAGAGCACGCAAAAGCCGGCGAGCATGAAGCGAAACCTTACCAGCACTTCAAGGCGACCCTTTTTTATAGTAGCTATGCCATTTTTTGCGGGGGTCGAGGACGAACTGCCACGTCACTAAACGGGCTTTCCCGCGCCACGTCAGTCACCATGGCGCCGTGACTGCGTGCTGGGGGCAAAGTTTGAGAGGAATTTTTTAGGTTTTGGTGGACAACGAGAAAAAAGAGAGAGGAAGAACGAGGAAGGAGGAGCGTGAGGGCAAGTGATTGCGAACATGGAAGGAGGGGGAAGAAGAACACAGAGCAAGCTCTAGCTCTTGAAGCTCAAGGGCAATATCTCTAATTCTTGCTCTCTCTCTCTCAAGTATGGGCTCTCTCCCTTAGCATTGGGGAAGCTCGATCTCTAAAAAGTGAGGACTTTAAGGCATCCTCTCTCTCGACCTTGGCTAACGGGAGAACGAGAAGAGGGGAGAAGCTCGAAGGCAGGAAGAGCTGAGGGTAAGCAAGAGAGGGTTCTCTGTCTCTCTCTCTCCCTCTCTCTGTGGACTGTGGAGAGTAAGCTGGAGGCTTGAATCCGGTGAAGCACTTGGTAAGGGAAAGGATGCTTGGGCAAAGCAGGTAAGGAAGATCTCGGCAAGGGAAAAGATGCTTGGAAAGAGTAGATAAGTAGATTTCGGCAAGGGAAAGTTAAGGCAAAGGAAATTTGACAAGAGCAGATGTCAGAGCTCGACAAGCATTCAAGGAGTCTAGGGTTAAGTAATAAGATAAGGGAGCGGTAAGGCAAGAAGGAGAGAGGTACATATTTGGGAATTACAAGGACATCAAGCAGGGAATTTCACCATATATCTACGTCCCGATCAGCTTCAAATGGCTCTTATGGCAGGCATAAGTGAGATATTTATAGTCGTGATCTAATTTGAGAGCATTAAACTCTCTTAACACCAACGGAAAACATTTGTAATCAAATTTCACTTCGTCAAATCTTAAGCATTTAAGGTGTTTTCAGACTTTTTTGCTTTGTGCTTGGCATCTTGTCTCTCGCACCTCCCACAGCTAGAGGCCCGGCGCCTCCCCGGCTCATGTTTCAAACTCATATCCCCCGACAGCGGGTCTCTGGGATCTTGAAATGGTTGGTATTTTTTTGCATGGCCATCAGATAGAAATGGGTAGTTTAATGTGTTCATAATAACCCCCCCCCCCCCCCCATTCCATAAATGGAGAATACCTAAACCTTGTACCATGCCATGCAAAAAACAAAAACTTGTACTTGCCATTTTAGGGCTCCAGGCACCCTCAAAAAGAGGGGCCACAAGGGCGCAAGAATTGTCCATCCAAAAATGTTGGATTGCCAATTCACGCGCCCTTGTGGCCCCTCTTATTTAGGGTGCCTGGGGCTATAAAATGCCAAGTATAGGCTTTGTTTATGTATGGCCATGAGATAGAACTGGGTAGTTAAATGTGTTCATAGCAAAGTTCCCCAATCCCCCCCCCCCCAAATGGCAAATATCTAAACCTTGTATCATGCCATGCATGAAAAAAATTTGGATGGCCGATTTGCTCACTCTTGTGGCCCCTCTTGTTGAGGGTCCCTCGGGCCTGAAAATGGCAAGTATAGGCTTTCTTTATGCATGGCCATGAGATAGAACTGGGTAATTCAAAGTTTTCATAGCAAACTCTCCCACCAATGGAAAATACCTAAACTTGTATCATGACATGCATTAAAAAGAATCTTGTACTTGCCATTTTAAGTCCCCAAGGACCCTCAACAAGAGGGTCCACAAGGGCGTGCAAATCGGCCATCCAAATTATTTTTTTTGCATGGACATCAGATCGAAATGGGTGGTTTAATGTGTTCATAGCAAACTCCCCCCCCCCCCCAATGGAGAATACCTAAACCTTGTGTCATAATAATCAATATCTAATCCTCCTAAATGATTTTCTCATATTAAACTGATCATTTAATTTGGGGAAGGCCAGGGGAGAAAAAGCTAGAATATTGGTTAAGCTAGCAGACCGGCCACAGTAGGGATCCAAAGGAGGGAAAATAGGGATCCAAAGGGGGGGCCATCTGCAAAAGAGCCATGTGCAACAATGGGCTAAAAAGACCCTAAGGTTCAACCCATTAAGACCTCCAAAATGCTAAGGTTCCAAAATTCAAAGGTTGTGTCCAAAGGTCAACCCTAGGGAAAATTGGACGCTTTGTGTGTGCCCTAAAAGTCTTTGCACATCCCTACATGGGAGGGGGCGAGCCCTAAAGGTAGGGGATGAGAGAGAAAGCCACACACACACACACATAGGCTCCCTTTACACAAAGGGAATGAGGGACATATGTCAGCTCCCTAGGCCAGATGCCCACAAGGTGTGCCCAATTTCTATTGGATGACCCTTGAAGTGGACCAATGCGAATTAAGCTAGAGTAAATCTAGTTTAATTAATTTAAAAACATTTAATAAAAGAAACCAATGAGAATTAAGTCTCCTAGAAGACTATTGGGCAGTCTCCCAAGGGGTCCAATGAGCATTCAAGAGCCCCATGGCTTGCCTGATTCCTATTGGCCAGGAGGCAAAGGGGTCCAATGAGAGTTTAGTTTAATTATTTAATTACCTAAAGCTCTCACAAAAGGGGAAAGGGGGACACATGTCAGAAGGCTATCACTTATGCTGCTTAATTGTAATTGGCTTGACTTGGGGAGGGCAAATGAGGCTTCAGCAAGAGCAATTAGCAAGAGGGCTCGCCCAAGAGAGAGAGGGGGCTGATTTTTGCAAGGCATTATCACACACACACTCAGACAAGCTCATGTGTGAAGAAAGAGAAGACTATCTCTTCCCAAGCTTTAATGGAGAACTCATCACGTACTCCAAGGTTGTGAGATAGAAGCCTACATCAACACTCTCTTGGCATGTGGATGCAAATCCAACCAAGAGCCAAGCTTCAATGCATGCTCATCTCCTCTACCAAGATAATTACTAAGCTAAGCTATGCTACATATGAGTGATTATGTGAGGAGATGTAAATCTTTCTCGTAAGATACTCCTTCTTCCTCTCAATCTACTCTCATACCCTGCTAGCTCTCACCATCTTCTAAGGTGTGTGAGGTCTTGGGTCTGAGAACGGGGATAATTCAAGTTGTGTTTGTTAAGTGTTTTGCTTAGTGCATGAAGTTTCCATCTTCATTGCACTAGCTAGTCTTGAAGGAACACAAAGAATTGTATTGTACAATGTCTCTCTTGATGGGAGAAACCATAATACAAAGCCTTTTGGAGGGGGGACCGGCTCCATGAAAATCCGGTCCTCAACTGTTGTCAATAGCTTAATTTCTCTCTCTTTTGAAAGTATTGTCGATGCTATCTAACTAGATGTTATGCTTTTTTGTTGCTCTCTCCACCCAAGCACTCTTGTAATTCTCATTAGGAATCTATTCTAATGAAATGCCCACTATGTTCATGTAATTTCCGCTACACATAAGTTATTAGGCCATTAAATGTTACATTGGTATCAGAGGTGAAGGTTTCTCTTTTCTTGCTCAAGAAGGGAGGTCCTCAAGCTAGCTACAAATGGTTGGTATTATTAATTGCCTGTGAGTAAGTAGAATAGGGATTTTTCAGTCTTGCAGTGCGCCTGCCTTCGCGCAGTTAACGGGGCATCACCGTCGAGAGCTATGGTCTTAATAGTGGAGTCCTACGGGGCTTCCCTATGGCTTAACCACTATTGAGCTATTAGAAGCTTGACAGGAGCCGGTGCTGTTTTGGTGTCGAAAGACCCTCTCTTCTATTCCTTGCAATTAATGGTATTCGAGCCGCGGGTACAGTAGCTTGAGTGATTTTTCTAAAGGGGTAAAGAGGAGTAGCAACTAGGGCTTGAAGTGCCAAAGTACACCTAAAAAGTTTACACCTAAAAGTTGTTAGAATGGCTGACAATAGTAAAGAGAGTGAAATTAATGTTGATAACTTTGATATTGCTCATGAGCAAGCTACTAATGATGCTTTAATGCTTGTTAACTATCTTGTTTCTAGGCTTCAACAAGCCATGGGCAATCCATCTCTCCAAAGTGAAGTGCAACGGCAGCTCCGTGCTCACGGGATTCTCCAAGCTCATCACCATGACGAGAGAACACCTAGGAAACCTCCTTGTGAGACTACCAAAAGAGGTCTCTCTCCGATTCGGGAAGAAGAAGAGAATCCATATGAAGGGCTCAAGAATTTACTTCTTGATGATGCATCTCCTTCCCAAAGGAGAATTCAAGAGCCTCCACCGAAGGAACGAGAAAGAAGCGAGTCTCCCGCCACCTCGGCGGAGATGGCTCCACGAAGACGGCAGGCTAAACGCTCTCCATCACCACCAAAGCGGAGAAGACCATCACACTCTTCTCCACGCCATAATTCAAAGAGGGATGATAAAAAGCAAGAGAAGAAAAAGGCGAGAAAGAGGACACCCTCTTCTCCATCTTCTTCATCCTCTTCCTCGTATGAAAGCTATGGTGAAGACGATAAAGATCAAGACAAGAAAAAGGCGAGAAAGAGGTCATCCTCTTCTCCACCTTCTTCAAATTCTTCACCTTCTGAAGAAAGTGATGGTGCAAACTTTGAACCATCAAAAAGAAGAGGCCATAGGAAATCCTATGCCGCATGGAAGAGGTCGTCCAAGTTGAAGAAATTCAAAGAGGGAGGGAAGAGCATCTCTTTCCTTACCTATGATGGTACCTTTGGTGCTACGGACAAAGTCTTGGCCTTTATCCAAGAATTCGATGCAGCGTTTGGAGATGAGGGTTTCACGGAGTCCTCTAAGCTACGCCATGTAGCTATACACTTTCAAAAGTCCGCCAGACAATGGTGGTCTAGCCTACGAGCCAACGGTGAAGCTCCACGAACATGGAAATATTTAAGAGCTTCCATTATGAAGCAGGTTTTGGCCACCGATGCCAAAGACAAAGTACTCACCAAATGGCGAAGCTTAAAGCTCTCTCCCAATGAATCTATCCACAAATATGTAGACAAGTTTTGGGACCTACAACTCAAAGCCACTGTCTTCAAAAAGTTGGATTTTGGAGAGAAAAAGCAACAATTTTGTGCGGGCTTAACCAAAGAAATGGCGGAGTATGTCAACTCCCAAAGACCACGTACCATATCGGCGGTAATACACCACACTATGGTTGCCTCTCGAATCAATTTCCAAACGGGGGCAAAAAGAAATAATAAGCCCCCGGAAAACAAGGGTTCCAATGAGCCTAAGGGGAAGGACAATGTCCAAAAGTCTCCTAAGGGCAACTCCAACAAAGCTAAAGAGAAGGGAGTTTACAAAGGTAAGAATAAACTCTCTCTTGAAGATCTTGAGCGTTATCGTAAGGATAACCAGTGTTTCAAGTGCGGCGAACAAGGGCATGCGTACCGCGCTTGTCCTCAAAAGAACAACCGCCAAGATCCTCCTAGAGCTTCCTTGGTTGAAATCCAAGAGGAGGAGACTCACCAAACTCACCACAAAGGATCTCCTCTATGCCATGCTTGGGGAAAGGTAAGAGAACATGATGCTTTTATTCTCTTTGACCCTGGTTCTACTCACAATTTTATATCTATAGAGTTGGCCACCAAGCTAGGAATACAATCCTACGAGATGGGAGATTTCCTACCCGCAGACAGTGCCTTCAAGGGGCAAGAAGCTTCAGTCACTCCCTTAATCGAGAAATTGAGGCTTCATGTCCAAGGCTATGTGGACAAAGAGGACTTCTTTATCTCTCCTCTCAAGCATGAGGATGTAATCCTAGGGGCACCATGGTTTGACCGCCTGGCTGCCGATGTTAAATTTCCTGAAAGGAGAATCTCCTTTAAGTTTAGGGAAAAAGACATGTATATAGATGCTAAGGAAATGGGTAACACCATCCCCATTGTACATACACCAGCTTTCAACAAGTCAATAAAGAGCTCTATTTCCGTGTACATGATTTTTGTTAAAGACTCTCAAAATGAACCTAATGCTTTAGCAAAAGAAAATAAAAGCAACCAAAAGGAATTAGAGTTATCCATTTTTCTCAAGGGGTTTCAAGATGTTTTTATTGACGACATCCCTTGTGAGCTACCTCCTAAACGAGGTAATGATGACCATGCAATTGAACTTCTTCCAGGAAGTTCACTGCCTAATAAACCTCCTTATAGAGTTTCTCAAGCTCAACAAGAGGAGATTATGCGGCAAGTGCATGAGTTAGTTGAGAAGGGTATGGTTAGGCCAAGCTTATCTCCATTTTGCTCACCTGTGCTATTAGTGCAAAAGAAATACGGCACATATCGTATGTGTGTCGACCATAGAGCACTAAATAGGATCACTATCAAGAATAGGTTTCCCGTTCCACGGGTAGAAGACCTATTTGATAGGCTACAAGGATCGACCTACTTCAGTAGGGTTGACCTAAAAAGTGGCTATCATCAAATAAGGATAGTTGATCAAGACATTGTAAAGACCGCATTTCGTACTACATTTGGTCTTTACAAATACATTGTCATGCCTTTTGGCTTGACCAATGCACCAACCACATTCAACCGCTTGATAGAGAAGCTATTCAGGCCTCATCGAACCTTCACTGGAGTGTTCTTTGATGATATTATCATCTACTCTAATTCATTGGAGGAACACAAGCAACACCTCCAGGTAATATTTCAAGTTTAAAGAGAGAATAAACTTTATGTTAATCGGAAGAAAAGTGAATTTTTCTTGCAAGAGATTCAGTATTTAGGTCACATTATCTCTCAAGATGGCATCCAAATGGATCCATCCAAGTTAGAGGTAATAAAAGAATGGCCTAAACCAAGGAATCTTCATGAACTAAGAGGCTTCATAGGTATGTGTGCATACTATAGACGCTTCATAGAAAAGTTCTCACAAATTGCGAGACCATTACATGACCTAACAAAGAAAAGCATTAGGTATACATGGTCTGATAAGGAGAACAATGCTTTCGAAAAGCTTATCTCTCAACCTGTGCTTACACTACCGGATCTCTCAAAACCATTTGAGGTCCAATGCGATGCTTGTGGTGATTGCCTTGGAGCTGTTTTGCTCCAAGAAGGTCACGCCATAGGCTATGAGAGTCGAAGGCTCGACCCTGTTGAGCAAGCTCTAGGCATATACGAAAAGGAACTCCTTGCAGTTCTACATGCCTTAGACTCATGGAAGCACTATTTATTGGGGACTCCTTTCATTCTGCGAACGAATCACCAAAGTCTTAAGTACTTCATGACGCAGACCAAACTCTCCAACAAACAAATGAGGTGGGCAAATTTCCTTTCGCAATTTCATTTTCATATTGCTCACATTGCTGGCAAGCATAATCAAGTAGCTGATTCACTCTCAAGACGGTCGAGAGTGAATGCGGTTTCCATAGCAACTCACAATGATGTATCTTCAATGATAGATGAGTATGCTATTGATCCCGATTTTAGAGATGTGATTTCAGCCCTTGCATTAGGGAAGAAAGAAGAACCATTTACTTTACAAGATGGTTATCTTCTCTATGGCAATAGACTATGCGTTACTAACTCACTACGTGAGAAAGTAATGTATGAATCTCATGCTCCACTTTATGCGGGGCATAGAGGGATTCAGTCTACCTTAAAGGGAATTGAAACATATTTCTATTGGCCTACCATGAAAGTGAACATACAAGAGTATGTTTCCAAATGTGTGGTATGCCAAAAGACAAAATTTGATAGAGGGAAGCAACTTGGATTGCTTCAACCCTTGCCAATCCCTAATTCACCATGGGAGAGCATATCCATGGATTTTATCTTTGGATTGCCTAAGTCTATCCATGGGAATACGGGAATATGGACGATAGTAGACAGGTTTAGTAAACAAGCTCATTTTATACCTGTCAAAAAGACTATCAAAGCCCATCAAATGGCAACCCTCTTTATTTCACAAATTTTCAAGTACCATGGCTTGCCCATGTCCATAGTGTTGGATAGAGATCCTAGAATGACCAGTAACTTCTGGAAGGGTCTCTTTGAGAATTTAGGAACAAGTCTAAACTTCTCTTCGGCCTATCATCCACAAGCTGATGGCCAAAGTGAAATAGCTAACCTAACCATTCTCGATCTACTAAAAGCCTATGTAACGGAAGTAGATCAAAGATCCCAATGGGAGAAGTACTTAACCTTAGTGGAGTATGCTTACAATAACACTGTACATACTTCCACGGGAAAAGCACCTTTCAAGGTAATTGAGGGAAGATCAAAAAGTCCCTTGCTACTTTAGGTACATGGGAAGATCTTCGCTGAAGATGAGTATAGCCGAGACCTACAAGCATATTTCCAAAAGATTAAGGATGCTATCTCTATCTCACAGCAAAGGAAAAAGTCTGCTGCTGACAAGCACAGAAGAGGCCAAGCCTTTAAAGAAAACAATTGGGTCTTGTTAAAGTTTCCCAAGGCTCGATTAAGGCACACATCGGGCAAGAATCCTACGGGTCACCAAAAGTACTATGCTAAACTAGCAAAAAGGTACTATGGTCCCTTTCAGATTCTTAGGCCAATCAATGAGATGGCCTATCAACTCAAGTTGCCCAATCATTGGCTCATACACAATGCTTTTCATGTGAGCCTATTAAAGCCTTACAAAGGAGAGCCACCTCAAGAACCAACTATTGAAGACCCACCGGAGATCGAGGACCAAGAAGAGGTGCTGCAGCCCGAGTCCATTCTCCGACATGAAGACAAGGTACTAAGAGGCGGTAAGACTATCCGACGATATCTTATTAAGTTTAAGAATTATCCTTTTGAAGATGCTAGATGGATGCAAGGCATACAATTAAAGGATAACCTAAACCTTGTCAATGCTTACAATGCTTCCCAAGAGTAAGCAAATGTACAAAATGTTAAAAATGAACAAAATTTTTGTCTTATAAGACTCTCTTTTTCTTTATTTGTGCACAAAAATGAAGTAGTATGCATGCTTAGATCAAGTTTACGGAGACGACGTCTCCCAAACACCAAGTAGAGCTTGTCACTCTACTATGGAAGACTGATAGGACTAATGTGCAGACATGCTTGCGGCAGCCTCAGGCTCTCAAGCTCCAAATGGACTAGTCATCCATTGTGGAATGATGTCGTAGGACAACATACGGATCCTCTACCTGCTAAGAAAAGGACTCAAGAACATGCTTTATCTTCTCTACACCATAGTCGAGGACCACTATGATTTCAAGAGAGAGGTAATGTCATAATATACAATATCTAATCCTCCTAAATGATTATCTCATATTAAACTGATCATTTAATGTGGGGAAGGCCAGGGGAGAAAAAGCTAGAATATTGGTTAAGCTAGAAAACCGGCCACAGTAGGGATCCAAAGGGGGGGCCATCTGCAAAAGAGCCATGTGCAACAATGGGCTAAAAAGACCCTAGGGTTCATCCCATTAAGACTTCCAAACTGCTAAGGTTCCAAAATTCAAAGGTTGTGTCCAAAGGTCAACCCTAGGGAAAATTGGATGCTTTGTGTGTGCCCTAAAAGTCTTTGCACATCCCTACATGGGAGGGGGCGAGCCCTAAAGGTAGGGGATGAGAGAGAAAGCCACACACACACACACAGGCTCCCTTTACACAAAGGGAATGAGGGACATATGTCAGCTCCCTAGGCCAGATGCCCACAAGGTGTGCCCAATTTCTATTGGATGACCCTTGAAGTGGACCAATGAGAATTAAGCTAGAGTAAATCTAGTTTAATTAATTTAAAAACATTTAATAAAAGAAACCAATGAGAATTAAGTCTCCTAGAAGACTATTGGGCAGTCTCCCAAGGGGTCCAATGAGCATTCAAGAGCCCCATGGCTTGCTTGATTCCTATTGGTGAGGAGGCAAAGGGGTCCAATGAGATTTTAGTTTAATTATTTAATTACCTAAAGCTCTCACAAAAGGGGAAAGGGGGACACATGTCAGAAGGCTATCACTTATGCTGCTTAATTGTAATTGACTTGACTTGGGGAGGGCCAATGAGGCTTCAGCAAGAGCAATTAGCAAGAGGTCTCGCCCAAGAGAGAGAGGGGGCTGATTTTTGCAAGGCATTATCACACACACACTCAGACAAGCTCATGTGTGAAGAAAGAGAAGACTATCTCTTCCCAAGCTTTAATGGAGAACTCATCACCTACTCCAAGGTTGTGAGATAGAAGCCTACATCAACACTCTCTTGGCATCTGGATGCAAATCCAACCAAGAGCCAAGCTTCAATGCATGCTCATCTCCTCTACCAAGCTACTTACTAAGCTAAGCTATGCTACATATGAGTGATTATGTGAGGAGATGTACATCTTTCTCGTAAGACACTCCTTCCTCTCAATCTACTCTCATAGCCTGCTAGCTCTCACCATCTTCTAGGGTGTGTGAGGTCTTGGGTCTGAGAACGGGGATAATTCAAGTTGTGTTTGTTAAGTGTTTTGCTTAGTGCATGAAGTTTCCATCTTTATTGCACTAGCTAGTCTTGAAGGAACACAAAGAATTGTATTGTACAATGTCTCTCTTGATGGGAGAAACCATAATACA
The DNA here is from genome assembly GCF_014529385.1 of Adiantum capillus-veneris. NCBI lineage: Eukaryota > Viridiplantae > Streptophyta > Polypodiopsida > Polypodiales > Pteridaceae > Adiantum > Adiantum capillus-veneris. The sequence continues at coordinate 121,932,772 of NC_140955.1, read as the reverse complement.
AAGCCTTTTGGAGGGGGGACCGGCTCCATGAAAATCCGGTCCTCAACTGTTGTCAATAGCTTAATTTCTCTCTCTTTTGAAAGTATTGTCGATGCTATCTAATTAGATGTTATGCTTTTTGTTGCTCTCTCCACCCAAGCACTCTTGTAATTCTCATTAGGAATCTATTCTAATGAAATTCCCACTATGTTCATGCTAATTTCCTCTACACATAAGTTATTAGGCCATTAAATGTTACACCTTGTATCATGCCATGCTGCCATTTTAAGGCTCCAGGAACCCTCAACAAGAGGGGCCACAAGGGTGCGCAAATTGGCCATCCAAAAATTTTGGATTTCCAATTTGCGCGCCCTTGTGGCCCCTCTTGTTGAGGGTGCCTGGGGCCTTAAAATGGAAAGTATAGGTTTTGTTTATGTATGGCCATGAGATAGAACTGCGTAGTTTAATGTTTTCATAGAACCCCCCCCTCCCCCCAATGGCAAATATCTAAACCTTGTATCATGCCATGGACCCTTAACAAGAGGGGCCACAAGAACGCGCAAATTGGCCATCCAAAAATTTTGGATGGCCAATTTGCGTGCCCTTGTGGCCCCTCTTGTTGAGGGTCCGTGGGGCCTTAAAATGGCAAGTATGGGCTTTTTTTATGCATGGCCATGAGATAGAACTGGGCAGTTTAATGTGTTCATAGACACCTCGCCCCCTCCCAATGGAGAATACCTAAACCTTGTGTCATGCCATGAATTGAAAAAAAGCTTGTACTTGCCATTTTAAGGCCCGAGGGAGCCCCAACAAGAGGGGGCACAACGGCGTGCAAATTGGCCATCCAAACTTTGTGCACGCGTTGTCATGCCGCTCCGCTCCCATGACAAGAAAATGAGCAAAGGAATGCTGATCAAACGTATTTGAATCTTGCATGGTTAATCAGCTGTTATAAGGGCTTGCTAGCAAGGCAATTTGTAAGCTAAACATTAGGCAAAATTTGGACTCACAAAGGGGCCCTTTAAGGAGTTTGACTTTACCTCTCTCTACCAAAACGGGCGCATGGATAAATTTTTGCAAACAAACTACAAAGTTGGCAGAGGTTTGACAATTAGAATGTCCTCTTCAAGCTCTATCTTCTGATATATAGCATGCCATGAGATTCCTCATATTTTAGAAGATTCTTTTTTTGATTCACTCAGATTTCGACAGAGTGAATCAAAAAAAGAATCTTCTGAAATATGAGGAATCTCATGGAGTGCTATATATCAGTAGATAGAGCTTGAAGAGGACATTCTAACTATCAAACCTCTGCCAAATTTGGAGTTTGTTTGAAAAAATTTATCCATGCGCCCGTTTTGGTAGAGAGAGGTAAAGTCAAACTCCTTAAAGGGCCCCTTTGTGAGTCCAATTATTCCTAATGAGTGTGTCAAATGTGGCTCTAAGGGTCAAAAGTTGTCTTGGTAATGCTAAAACAGTGAGTATTCTTGAAGTGGCCATGGATGGGATTTTATTAATCCAAGTTGAATTACGCAAAAAGCTCTACATGCCTGTCTTTACGGCTCGTCAATAGGAGCTACGGGTAAGAAGTTATGACAGTTTTAAGTTGAGTCAGTAGTAGATCTGTACCGGATTGAGCACCTACTGATAAAAGGTCAAAGATGATAGGAATGCATGAGTCCGAAGTGCTCACTTTGAGAAGCATGTCGGTCTTTTCAGCTTGTCAATCGAGGTTTCAATTGGCAAGATATGGCCAATTTAAGTATTGCCGAGGGCCGGGTTTGAACCGCCCCGATCGCCGTGATTAGTCACATTCATCTGGTTTAATGCAGTGCAATGACCAATGTGTATACCAAATAAGGGCCGATGCGGAAGAATTTTTTTTAACATGACCAGCCTTGGCGGGTCAACTCTCCAAAAGCAATCACTTACACTTGCTTCTTGCAGGAAGATTCTATTCATGACGATATTGCTAATCAATGGCAATTGGAGAAAGATATTGTGTTTGACAATGCTTGCCCAGAATTTGTGATAAATGTTAGGCCCTACATTACCTTACATTACTTATGGGTGTGAATCAAGGGAAAGAATGGCAATGCCTTAGCCGACATGTGTACCAACATTGTATGGCCGGTATGTGTGCCCAAATGCCGCCATTGGGAAGCTTAGCAATGGATTGGCCGATATGTATGCCAAATGTGGTGCCCTTACAAGGCCTTGGCCACCCAAAAATCCTAAGGCCTCCCAAGCCATGCTTTTAAGACCGGCCGCCCACCCAAACGAAGTGCGGCAATCCCATTAAGTCAAAAAAGAGGTTTTTATTTAACCTAATGTGAAGCCAAGGAGTGGCATGGCGTGAATACCAGGGATGAGGGGCACATCAAAGGAAGAAGGACTCGTGCAGGTCGCATGTCGGCACTGATGCCCCCGCCACAGAGTCGAAGAATGCTCAGGGCCTCCTCGCGCTTAGTTTCGACAGTAGCCACGTCGAATTCTGTGCTACTGGCCCCGTCAGCTGCCACATCACCACGCGGCCGTGCCCATTAGCGATATCGCTAATGGGTTAGCCAAGAATAGGAGTTTTGTTTTCGGCATGCAACCTAAAAAAGGCGGGGGTGATTCTTTTTGTAAGCATGATTTGTTGGGGGCACTCTCTATCCGGGAGAAGAAGAAGAATCCCTTAAGCTCCCATTAACCAACTGTTAATGACATATGTCATCCAAGACTAATCTCTGAAGGCGATAAGCCAAACTCTTTCTCCAAGAGAGGAGGGCAAACTCTTAAGCCATCATTAGCTGATTCTTAGCCTCTTATGCTCTCATTAACCTTCTTTGAACCGGTAAAGCCATCTTAAACCTTGAAGACCATAACCTCTAATAACTCATTAACCGCCCAAGCTCATAAGCAAAATGTCTCAAATCCCATAAGAAAAATATCTCCAAGCTTTGATAAGCCAAGAAAACCTACTCTAAGCCCAAGCTTTGAAGGAAACCTCATAAGCAAGATCCATGCTAAGCGTCATAAGCTCTCTAAATCTCGAGCTTCTAATCCTAAGCCAATTCCGTAACCTAAGCCGAGCTTCTAAGACATCATTAGCCTGTTGAATCGGGAAGCAGAAGCCAAAGCGGATGGCCATTGGAAGGAAAAACTCATGTGCCGTAACGAGAAGAAGCAGAAGGCGGGACACATCAAGTCTTTGATAATTTTCTTCATTAGCATCTGGTTTAAGCCACATTTCATCTTGTAAGGAGAATTAAGCCTCCATTAATGATTGATTAATGATGATTACGATTGATTAGTTGGAATTAAGAGAACCGTTTGTTTTGAGCACTGTTGTCGTTAATTGTGCCTACTGCACCTCTTTTCCCGCACCTCTCACAGCCAGGGGCCCGGTGCCTTCTCGGCTCACCATTCGCACAATTATCCCCCGACATTCTTTGGTGAACCCGACGTGAAATGAGCCGGGGTGGGAGGTTAGGATGGAGATTCCAGCAGAATTGAAGCCGTTTATTGAATATTACAACCTGAATAGATTTGATAAAAATCTAGCAACAACAGATCTACCAAAAATGTTGGGCTTAGTTCAAAGATGTTTGCACGAAGTAAAAGCTATGAAGAAGAAACATCAGCTTGATGATGCAGCCGATATGGCACTTGATGCCGTGCATGAGCAGTATGGAATTTTTCAAGGGCATGATCCAGATGGTCTTCTTGCATGCTATCAAGCGGAGATGAGGGGCCAAGGAATTCCAGCAGATCGGATGATTTCGACCTTTGAAGAAGTTGTAACCTCCAAGTTTAAAGACAAGGTTTGAGAACTGGAAGAGAAATACCCCACACAGTGGGATTATTTTGCAGAAGGGTTTGTTCATGAAAGCTCAAGAATTATCGAGTTAACAATGAAGGAGATTAATGAACGAGGCCAGATTATTTTCTATAAAGAAGAAGGTGATCATATGTAGTTCCTTAATTATGATCAATTTTGGGACCATATTTATGCAAGAAGTCAAGCCAAGGCAAATACAGCTTTGGAAGTAGCAGATTCAACGACAAAGGACCATATTTTGTGCAACCAAGCAAAGGTACATACAGAATTTACTGTTGAAACACAAATGTATGAATTTTTTTCGAAGATTGATCGCATGGAAGCTACCTCGAATATTGGTTCTTGTGAAGAGCCAAACTGTACAAAAAAAAAAAATCAAGCTACTGACCTTGGCAGGGGATGCTCTCAACAAGTTTATCAAGATGATGAGCCACTACAGGCTTCTAATGGTTCTATCGGCACTATAGCTAAATAGGGCAGCAAATTTATTACAGATGATTGTATAAACAAATCTATTATATATACAAAAGCTGATGAAGTGGTCGAGACTGTGAACCTAACACAGGATGTACCTGATAATGTCACGGAACCTATGGTTGCTTCTGGCAATATGTTTTCTCATTCTATTATCTCAGAAGAATATTTCATAATTGATGGGTTTTTGTCCCAAACTGAAGGAGAAGGTTATAGCGGTATAGCTCAGCTTTGTGATGCATGTTCCCCTTCAGAGGGGATGCCTGATGAACCTTTTCAAAGTAATAATGGCTTGCTAAATAGCATGGATGTAGGTGAGGAAGCAAAGGGCGATATTGAAGATTGCCTACATCATGGCGATTGTGAGCAGGATATTGACATGGATTGTACATCTATGCTTATATATGGGCTGCAAGAGGAGGCAACTCCTATAGCTTTGAAGAATGTTGAGACCTCCATGGGTGATTTTCCCAGGGATGCTATGGATGAAGATTTTCAGGACAAAGCTATTATTCATTATGAACCTCAAGAGCCAGGTAAAAATCTCTCTAATGATACAGGTCCAGAAAGCTCTAAGGTTTTTCATAATGGTTATGAAGCTAGAGGGGGTGACGATGCTAAATCATCCTTGATACTGCATGAAGTGCACATGATTTTTCATTTTCTGGGACGATGTACCAAATGTGGCTAATTCTTATGTCAGTGATGTCCTGGCTACCAATAAAAGGGAGTCAGAATTCTTTAATTCTTGCTAATAATGACCTTAAGTTACCAAAAGTTTATGAGATGTGCTTGTTGCACTATGCTTCAGGTGAAGCTCTAGTATATTGCGGAGGCCATCAATGCTATGTGATCTTAATGGTATTTGATCCAGGTGAATTGAAAGATCTTCAAAAGTAGGTTCACTATGGATGGGTATTTTTGGGTCTACGTAGTGGTTTCGTTCTGCTAGATCCTAGAATAGCATATTTGGAGTAGAAATGCTTGAAGTTTATTGATTCAGAATGTGTGTGCCTATGTGGATATTATGTTGCTCCACTATTGGGGCAATTTCTTATTATTCCATTTGATGCTGGGAGCTATTGAAGAGCAACTAGGAGATTCAAAGACTTCATTTATTTTCCTGTAGCAGGTTACTTGGCGGTATATTTATTTTTGGATGTATACTAAGACATACGTGTTTTTGGTTACATGATCAATAATCTTACATGGTTAGCTTCCAGTTGACATCTTGGACAATTGGTATAGTATCGTCACATCTTTTGAGATGGTTATGATACCAGAACTTGAAGTAAAGGACTTGATGACCATTCTGTGTGCAAACAAAGTAAGGCATACTTGAGCTTGACAGGGTTCGTTAACGAGAGCTGATGGTCAAGCCGTGTGCATAAGTAACTGGAGCACTCGAGTCTGGCGGGGTTCACTAAACAGATTTTCATAATTGCATGCTTTGGACATACGACCACTACGGTTCAAAGATTTGTGATGGGACAACTACCATATAATTGAGCTAGACTATTGATGTTATGAAAATAATTTCGGGGGATAATTTTGCAAAAGGTGAGCCGGGAAGGCACCGGGCCTTTGGTTGTGAGAGGTGCGGGAAAAAAGGTGTAGCAGACGCAATTACCGACAACAGTATTTAAAACGAACAGTTTGCTCTGCCTCCTACTTCCCGTTTTGAATGGTTAATAAGCTTCGAGCAGGTTTTGAACGGCTAATGAGGCTTAGGGAAGGTTTAAGATGGTTAAGCTTATGAAATTCGAGAGGCTTGATGTTGAGAGCTTTTGATTCATGAACTCGAGAGATTAGGCTTGGGCTTAGAGATTAATAATTTGGCTCATGAGAATGAGAATGAAAAAACTTGGCTTAGCTCCTAAGAGATTAGGGAGCTTCGGGTTATGAGGTTACGATTCAAATCTTAGGCTTAGACTTGATAATCCGGGCTTAATCGCCTTCCTTGAGTTAAGCATAGCATGCCAATCACCTCCGGAGAGAGATAGAGAGAGAGACCTTAACATGAAAGCAGGAGGAGCTTGGGCTAACCTTGGCTTAGGATTTCGGCCTCCTCTCCCAGTGAAAGAGCTTCCCAATAAAAAAATGATGACGATTCCCTCACGAATCACACAAGTTCCCCTTTCTGTAAGTTGCATGGAAAAAACCCTATTTTTTGCCATTTCATTAGCGATATCGATAGTGGGAAGGGCCTCTTGATGACGTGGAAGCCAAGGGATGACTTGCGTGGAATCGAGCCCCGCTAGTGCCGAACCTGTGCGCGATGGCCCTCTGATCATTTCCCGTTTCTGCGGCGAGGTTGCCCGAGCACCACACTGCCCGACGCGAGTTTCTTCTCGTTTTCTTGTGCTACCGCTCGTCGCCAGCAGCCATGGTCTCCCTCATTTTTCCTCTTTTCCCATTTTTCCTTATTAATCTCCTTATTGGGCGGCCACACCACATTAGGTATTGTTGCAGTGGATTTTTTGCCTAAGGCATGGCTTCGTAGTAGAAGGCATCACATTTGGGCATACATATTGTCCCTGCCCAGGTAAGTATATCCCGCAGTCAATGCATTCCAAGATCACATTCCGAACACAAAGGTCTTCAAGCATTTTTTATACTTTATGAGAAGTACACCAAGTTTGACGTACATGTAAACTATCGTAATGACGCTGGTGTCGGGGGATATGTGTTTGCTACATGAGCCGGGCAGGCGCCGGGCCTCTAGCTGTGGGAGGTGTGAAAGAGAGAGAACAAGAGACAATGACTGTTCAGCTATATATATTATCTCTATATATAGCACCTTGGTCCCCTCTATATAAACACATCTTGTGTGGTCAGTAGACACACTTTGGGGATTGCATATGATGGTGTTGTCTCTCTCTCTTCTTGTCTACGTGCACTCTCTTCCTCCGGTTCAACATGGTATCAGAGCGGTGATTGCATAGGCATGCTCGACAATCTTGAAGTTCTTATCACAAGGAAGATAAGATATTTTTTATTTATTTTGTTCATATCGTTTTCTGCTTGTGTTGTTCTATTTTTAAAAGATGTCGCTGAACACTCCGAGTCCTACAAAGATGAATGGTGGAGTTTTAGGGCTCTATTGTGAGCACGTTTTTAGAGTGGCAAGCGTCTATGAACCATGTCCATGGCTATCGCTGCAAGGCAGACATAGCAAAACCTGCGTATGCAATTTTAACTTGCATACTATTTTAATAAAGTACATCGTTAATTTAAGATTAATAACAAGCGTGAGCATCCGAAAGGCTGATGCTGCGCATGCCTCTGCCGAAATTAGCACAGTTTAAGTGTGACGAGAGATGAGTTGCAGTCGAGTGTTTGCAGAGGTGGTGTTAAAAGCAGAATCAATGCGCCCCCTATTTTCTGAGAACCGATAGCACTAGCGGCCGCTCGCCCATACTCTGATAGTGTGCAACAGCAAGAAGAGGTGGCGTTCTTGCAATAGGAGCAATGCTTAGCATCGATGGCAGCAATTGCAGCGATATAGATGCGCTTGAATCCGGTAACAAGATGGGTCTGCAACTGCGCTATTATTAGTTTGCATGTTTAAAAAATAAAAAGAATGCTTTCTAGCTAGATTTAGCGCTGTCAGCATATGTTGGTAATTATAAAACTACAAGCCGGACACAAGTCGGGCGCAGATTAAGCACACGCTGGGCAAGTTTGAGTGGCGATGATTTTTGGCCTTCAATTTTGTTTCTTAAGCTGAGCTACTTCGGGCTTGATTGGTCTGACTAAGATCAAAGGCGGCATGTTTGAGCCCACCTCCCATGCTGACGAAATCAGTTTCTATTGGTAGCGTGATGAGTTTTCAGCAGCAAGGAGCCAACACCATGCTTTATTTAACGTCTATGTCTACTACCCATGATTGCCACGACTGTCTTGTTGCGTACTGTTTGCTGCCATGCAAAGTCTCTCAAGAAAGCCCACTGGCAATTTGTACATTGTCCACCAGTCGTAGCTTTGGTAGTGCCTCACAATGGCTACGACCTTCTCTAAGATCCCCAAGACCTAGCTTAACAAGGGCCTCGAAAGGGCTACGACCACGGGCCCCAATCAACAACGGAAAAAGGAATGGTATTTTTATCGTGCTCTGTTTTAACTTGCATGCTTTATTAAAAGAAACACCAGTTATTGTAGCCAGTGTTGATGATCGAGTGGATTTTCATGGATGTGCTTGTGCGTATCTGCAAGCAAGGCATCTACATTGACGTAGAGCTATCGAGGATCAGTATAGAGACAATTTTGTCATGCTATGTGTAGCAAGCTTCTCCCTAGTATAGTGTGGGTTTCTGTTGTCTTCAATCACATAGCCTAGTATATCGTGAAATGTTGTCCACACGCTTTATGTACATCATTGACGTAGAAACGACAAGGTTCACCAAATGGAGCTCCATGATGTCACGGGTCAAGCTACATCATGCGTCTTTATTATCTTCTTCCATGGTTCAAGTTGATATTATTTGTTGTGTTTTTATTTTTACAAAGCAGTTTTCTATTGACTCGTCATTGTCTGAACGTTTTGCAGATTTTGCACAAAGTTAGCATCTGTAATGCCATGGTATGTAAAGCCATGATGGTGATTACTATTTTACAATTTTTATTTGATTTGAAGAAAACGTCTCTGATGTCATGGTACGTAAAACCATGATGATTGGTATTTCAAAGCTTTTCAGAGCGTCTCTTATCATATGATGAATACCGTGATTCCATGGTACGTAAAGCCATGATGATTGGTATTTCAAAGTTTTTATTTGTTGAAAGAGTCTCTGATGCCATGGTACGTAAATCCATGATGATTGCTACTTCAAAGTTTTTCTAAGCGTCTTAATGCCATGGTGAACAGCGTGATTCCATGGTACGTAAAGCCATGATGATGATAGCTGTTAGTTGAGATCTTGGGGGTCCCAATGTATTTATCACATGCCGACTTTATATATATTTGTGCACATGTGATTACGTTGCTGTTACATTTGTTTCTATGTCATTTACACATGAGATTGCATCGGCATTACATTTGTTTCTATATCGTCTCTAGAGCGGCGTCGTGAACCGTCTCTAAAGATAATGTGATGTATTTATTTCTAACCTTCACGTCTCGATATTTTTCTTGAGTTGATGTTGTTTACAGGATGAAAGGCACGTCAAGCAGTGTATACATAGGCTCAAAGATATTGAAGATGTTCAAAGATATTGAAGAATTTGCATCAATTCAATTGTATATATAGGGTTGTTAAAGACCCTTGAAAGGGCACATTGTAAAACAAGAGTGATGTAGCTCCTTTGAACATTGTAAATATATATTTAAAATATTTTAATAAAACGGTGGGTATGTATAGAGCTGTGGGTTTTTCCCTTGAGCCCCCAAGGGTTTTTTCATCCACAGTTAGGGACCTTCATTTAAGTGGGGGTGTTGAGCTATATATATTATCTCTATATATAGCACCTTGGTCCCCTCTATATAAACACATCTCGTGTGGTCAGTAGACACATCTTGGGGATTGCATATGATGGTGTCGTCTCTCTCTCTTCTCGTCTACGTGCACTCTCTTCCTCCGGTTCAACACTCTGATACCATGTTGAACCGGAGGGAGAGAGCGCATGTAGACGAGAGGAGAGAGAGACGACACCAACATGTACAAGCCCCAAAGTGTGTCTACTGATCACACGAGATGCGTTTATATAGAGGGGACCAAGGTGCTTTATATAGAGATACTATATATAGCTCAACACCCCCACTCAACTGAAGGTCCCTAACTGTGGATGAAAAAACCCTTGGGGGCTCAAGGGAAAAACCCACAGCTCTATATATACCCACCGTTATATTAAAATATTTTAGATATACTTTTACAATGTTCAAAGGAGCTGCAACACTCCTGTTTTACAATGTGCCCTTTCAAGGGTCTTTAACAATATATGCAGTTGAATTGATGCAAATTCTTCAATATCTTTGAGCAGCTTGAATATCTTTGAGCCTCTACACACATTGCTTGATGTGACTTTCATCCTGTAAAGAATATCAACTCAAGAAACATATCGAGATGTGAAGGTTAGAAATAACCACATCACTTGTCCTTACAAACTGTTCGTGACGCCGCTGTGGAGACGACATAGAAACAAACATGATGCCGATGCAATCACATGTGCAAATGACATAGAAACTAATGTAATATCAATGTAATCACACGTGCACACATATATACAAATCCGAGATGTATGAACATATTGGGGTCCCCAAGATCTCAATAGCTGACAGTTGTCATCATCATGGCTTTACGTACCATGGCATCATGGTATTCACCATGGCATAAGAGACGCTCAGAAAAGCTTTAAAATAGCAATCATCATGGTTCTACGTACCATGGCATCAGAGACGTTTTGTTCAAATCAAATAAAACTCTAAAATAGTAATCATCATCATGGCTTTACGTACCATGTCATTAGAGATGCGTACAAAAAACTTTGAGATGGGAATAAACATCATGGATTTACGTACCATGACATCAGAGATGCTTTCTTCAAATAAAAACTGTAAAATAGTAATGGCCATCATGGCTTTACGTACCATGGAAACGTAGATGCAGTTCTGTGCAAAATCTACAAAACCTCAAGACAATAAAAACAGTAAAATAGTAATCGCCATCATGGCTTTACGTACCATGGCAGCGTATATAGACGCTAGTTTTGTGAAAAATCTGCAAATCCTCAAGACAATGAGTAGTCAATAGATAATTTCTTTGTAAAATCACGTGAAATATTTTATGTATCAAGAACCAAAGCCATGATCAATGGAGAAAATGAAAAAACAAGTAAGACTTGTCGTTTTTACGTCAATGATACACATGAAGACGTAAATATGGCATTGGACGTACTTATGCATATCATTAACAAATGTATTTTTGAAATTGATATGGTGGTCTGCAGAGGGTGACAAGCGCGACACACCATGACTATGACGTGATCATTTTTATAAAAAAAACGTGTAAAAACTAGTAGCATGCATGTCATAAATTGCATCGATTAGTGTAACCCTGCTATCATTTGACCAAAGTATAGTCATCTTTAGACTAGTAGTCTCATGAGGACTGCTCAGCATTAAGAAAAAGATTTTCTAAAAAACTATTAGGAGGCAGTAGTCCGCTATGAGAGCACGCAGTAGGTGCTCCTCTCGCTTGTCCCAACGCTACCTTGCAAGGGCTAGAATCACTTTATTAGTCTTTGCGTTAAATATAGCTGCTCAGTGCTTTTTAACTGTGGTGATATTTTAATGATGAGGAGCGGCAAGGGTCTGCTAATTAGTGACAGCGCAGACAAAGGCATGCGCGCCTACAACCCGACCTCGCCCTGTCGTACACTACGAGGGTCTGCTCCCTGCATGCTGAGGAAGTCTCTCTTCCACCTCCCATGCTGACGAAGTCAGTTTCTGTCGGTAGCACGATTAGTTCTCTAAGATCTCCGCCTTAACAAGTGCCTCGAAAGGGCTACATCCACCGGCCCCAATATTCAACAACCGGGCAAGGAATGTTATTTTCATCGTGATTTGTTTTAGCGTGCATGATTTATTAAAAGAAACACCACGTTATTATAACCTGTGTTGATGATCGAGTGGATTTTTGTGGATGTGCTTGTGCTTATCTGCAAGCAAGGCATCTATATTGACGTAGAACTACCGAGGATCAAGATAGAGACAATTTTGTCATGCTATGTGTAGCAAGCTTCTGCCTAGTATAGTGTGGGTTTCTTTTGTCTTCAATCACATAGCCTAGTATAGCGTGAAATGTTGTCCACAGGCTTCATGTACATCATTTACGTAGAAACGACAAGGTTCACTAAATAGAGCTCCATGATGTGAAGTTACATTATGCGTCTTTATTATCTTCATCCATGGTTCAAGGTGATATTATTTGTTGTGTTTTTATTTTCTCCATTGATCATGTCTTGATACATGCTACTAATCTCGTCACGATTTTTCATAAAATATTTCACGTGATTTTACAAAGAAATTATCTATTGACTCGTCATTCTCTTGAGGTTTTGCAGATTTTGCACAAAACCAGCATCTGTTTAAAACTTTTCGAAGCGTCTCTTATGCCATGGTGAATACTGTGATGCCATGGTACGTAAAGCCATGATGATTGGTATTTCAAAGTTTTCATTTGTTGAAAGCGTCTCTGATGCCATGGTACATAAAGCCTTGATGATTGCTATTTCATTATTATTTTTTAAACGTCTTAATGCCATGGTAAACACCGTGATGCCATGGTACGTAAAGCCATGATGATGACAACTGTTAGTTGAGATCTTGGGGGTCCCAATGTATTTATTACATGTCGGCTTTGTATATATTTGTGCACATGTGATTACATTGATGTTATGTTTGTTTCTATGTCTTCTACACATGTGATTGCATCGGCATTACGTTTGTTTCTATGTCATCTCTAGAGAGGCATCGCGAACCGTCTCTAAGGATAATGCGATGTATTTATTTCTAACCTTTACGACTCGATATGTTTTTCTTGAGTTGATATTTGTTTTCAGAATTTAAATCACATCAAGCAGTATATACGGGGGCTCAAGGATATTGAAGTTGCTCTACCAAAGAATTTGCAGTAGATCAATCATCTATATCTTGGATTATAAGAAGACCCTTGAAAGAGCTTGTTGACCGTTGGGTCAACAACACAACATAACTCAAGTTTCGTACCAAAGTCTTATCTTTTGCGAGTTATGAAATGCTGCAGATTATGGCTATAAACATCATTTGTAATGAGTAGTTATTCTAGTTTCAGAAGCCGGGGTGCAATGGCACTTCCAGATTGTAAATACAAAGCCATTTGACCTTTTCAACCCCATTTTTGGTTAAACCTAAGGTAGCCTTAGTATATAAGGTACCTAGGTCATTTTGTAAAGAAGACTTTTATCATAATCAAAACTTAGCGCCGCCGTCTACTGTGTGTGAGAGAGAAAGAGAGTGAGCGTGAGCTTCATCCTCTCACTACGCCCGGCTTGCTCAACGCATTGGAGATCCGACAGCACCATTGCTGTAGGCTCCAGGAGAGCTACGCGACGACGCCAAGCATTCCACGCGAGACAAAGCGCATACACCAACGCATCTACGAGCTATTTGTGGCCGTAAGTGTATCAAACGATGTCTGTTTTCTGCGTGCTAGTAGTCTATAGAATCGTGGCGACATAAGCTACGCATAGGTACTCATAAATTTCAGTTTCGAGCACTTTTAAAATTCGGCTCTGTCATCCTACGCGTTTTCCGTAGATGGGTTTAGAGTGAGGGTTTTGAGTGTAGAAGCTTAGGGACAGGTGTATTCTAGTGAGGGGATGGTGTTCCTTAAGTTTCGTACGAATCTGGCATGATTAGGTGAGTTGCCTTCCTTATGTGTGTATGTGGCTAGGTGGTGTAGTTGAGAGCAGTGAGGTTCTTGATTGTGGTTTAGTTGGCTTTCTAGAGTGTTGTATGTGTAGGATGATCTCAGCCTGACAAGCTTAAGATATTTCCTCTATGTGCCTATCGTGTCATCCGTGTCCTCGATTGACATTATGTTGATCTAGGTAGTGTTTACATGCACTTCATGGGTGTGTGAGTAGCTTCCCGTCCAACATTGGCGCTGCTGCCGGGGACACAAGGACCTAAGTAGGTTTCCTACTAGCACTCGTGTGATAGTTGCTTGATTTAGTTTCGGCTAAAGAAAGCGTTTTTCTTAAGTTGATCCGGAAGAGGATATTCCGCGAGCAAGTGGATAGCCAATAAGTGTGTGTCTTGCCGAGGGTCTGCGACTAGATAGGTTTAGTTAGAATATGTGGATTAGAGTAGTTGTTGGTGCTCGAGTGATTTGTGAGGTGATAAAAGCGTTTACTAGTCCGTGTGTGGCAGTGAAGCGTTTTTCTACTCATAGATGCAAAAACCCATATGATTTGTAGGAGTAGCTTTAGGTAAGTGATCCGATTCTGATGTAGAGCTATTCAGCACTGAATTATTTGCTAAAGTGCTTGAGTGCATTTGAAATAACGAAAAAGTGTGCTTTTGAGGGTAAAAATGCATTAAACAAGCTTTTGTGGATATATTTGTATGACTGACTGATGCTGTGCATATAAAAGAGCATTTTCAAGGGTTCTATGAAGAAAAGCTGCAATTCTGTAAACATAGACATCCTACACGTAGTATGTCTCAAGGGGGTTCTGGAGACCAAATTTTGAAATTCTGAGTTGACCAGTGTGTTCAGAGGGTAGGTTTTACCCTAGTAACATATTGACTTGAGTGTTTTTCCCTATTTTTGTTGACCAAAAGCCAAAAGGCGGAGTCAGAAAACGTAAAATTTCAGAAAAGGCTTAAATTGAGTGATTTTTGCATGTTTTTGCAATTGTGAAGCATACTTGCACTTGTTGAGAGCATAAGGAAGCATAAGGGACACTTCAGTCTCAAAAGGTCAGCAGTAGACATCCTATGCGTAGGATGTCTACAGGGTGATCTGGTGGAAATTTTGAAATTCTGAGTTGACCAGTGTGTTCAGAAGGTAGGTTTTACCCTATTTTCACCTGGAAAGTGGAAATTTGACCAAATTTTGACAGATCAAAGCCAAAAGACGAGAATTGCTAGACATCCTACCCAAATTGTGTCCAAAGCCTAATTTTGAGACCAAACCATAGGGTGACTTCATGTGCATGTTATACATGATGTTTTGAGTGCATGTGATAAATTTCATCTCATTTGGGTCAGTGAAAGGGAAGATTGAGCGGACTTTAGCACTTCTGACTGAAAAAAGGCAAGAACAGGTAAAATTTGGGACTTTTGAAATCCAAACCAAAATCTAAGCATACCACTGGGTTACTGACATCAAGGGGAAGCTATGGGACAAGTCTGAGGTCAAACAGGCCAAAAAGACATCCTACGCGTAGGATGTCTTCTATGTGATTTTGGACTCTAAACAAAATTCTGAGCATACCACAGTGATCGACACTTTAAGGAGAGTCTGTGGTTCAAATTTGGGAAAATTCTGAGCAGTTAGACATCCTACGCGTAGGATGTCTAATGCATAATTCTGAACCCAAAATTCTATTGTGACCATACCATGCTGTCATATAGCCTTAGGCAAGCCTCCTAGGAAAATTTGGTCCAATTTGGAGTTAATTTGACTTAGGAATTCATCAGAACAGACATCAGGCTTCTGGAACAGATTCTTGATCATTTGACCAACCTATAGGTGTCAGAATCAAAAAGTAAAAATAGCTGTGAGTTTAGCACATCAAGGGGAAGCTACAGTGCCAGTTTGATCTGAAACAGAGCAAAAAGACATCCTACGCGTAGGATGTATCCAGCTTGATTTAGGACTCCAAATCAACCTCCGAGCATACCACTGTGATCAGCACATCAAGGAGAAGCTGGGGTGAAAATTTTAGGATGTCTCAAGGCCACTTTTGACATCCAAATGAAATTCTGAGCATACCATTCTTTTGCTGGACTTAAGGGGAGTCTCTGGACCAAATTTTGTTCAAGTCTGAGCATATAGACATACTACGCGTAGGATGTCTCTAGGCCAGTTTTAGGGTCCAACTGTGCTTTTGACCATACAGGAATGTTCACAGTGTCATAGAGATCCCAAATCTTCTTTTCATTTTGACCATTCTAAACTGCATTTCACTGTTTTGGCCATAACTTTCACAAACGGTATCGGATCGAAAAAGTTTTTATATCAAAACGTAGCCTGAGAGCGGAAAAACATCGTTGAAGGCCTCAAAATTCATCTGGAAGTCAAGGGTGTCTGAAAAGCGACAATTTGCAAGAATTGTGACGAAATGGTTGCAATTTTGGACATAGTTTTGACTTTTCCCTAACCAAAGAACTTGAACACAGTGGACTAAGTCTACTTGAACCAAGAACAAGTTCTTAAGCCCAGAAATCATGTCTACCCTAGATTCAAACGCAGCTTACACAAGCTTGGAGATCCCGACGATAGAGGAATATCCTCCCACAATGGATCTTCCAAACTTGCAATTGATAAAGACCCATCTTGTTGAGAGAGTTTGGATGATTGGTCATGAGAGTGAAGGACTATATAGATACATTGACGACAATGAGGTCAATCTTTATAGGTGCTCAGATCCGTACCTAGAAGAGAACAGATTACAAGCTCTTATATGTCTACACATACGGAGTCGAGTGTCAATGGAGATCTATAGTTGTCGACAAGTATGGACGAGAATACAGAGTTGTAGAAAGCACAAATCCACAGACTGTACTAGAAAGAGGTGGATATTTGGTCAATGAAGGACCACAAATGCCTCCACCAAACACGAGAATTCCTATAGGAATTCCAAGAAGAGATCCACCAGGATTTCCTTCAAGAGTGATAATGAGAGAAGGATTGGGAGAGTCTCTGGTTAGACTTGTAGACAATCAGCGAGTTAGACCATCCCAAGTCCAGAAATGGGTAAAAAGAAAATACTCCGGAGATAAAAATCCGAGAGATCACGTAACGGCTTTTAGAAGAGTGATTAGAGCAGAGGAAGTCTCAGATTTTGCGACACAGTTTGCGGGATTTGGATTGACTCTAGAAGATGATGCAGCTACATGGTTCGACTCGGTGGAAAAATGGGATTTTGAGACCCTAGATGAGTTGTTTGACGAGTTTATTGAAGAATTCTCGCCAAAAGGAATTGCTCACAACACGGTCTTGCAAATCCATAGATTCAAACAAAAAGAGGATGAATCAGTACACTAAGCATCATTACGGCTCAAGAGATATGTTAATCTCTGTCCGAGAGCGGAATTACCTACACAAGCACGCTTGATGCTGATCTTTATCCAGGGAATGAGACATGCGGTCCTTCAGAAGGATCTGCATATGATAAGGAGGATGACGCTAAACAAGTTGATCAAAGAAGCTCTTTATCTAGTGGATAATTGTGAGGCATACAAAGAAAAGGACTTAAAGAGTCAAGGAGATGACAGCACAGTATTTCACAGATAAGTGAGTCCATTGCCAAGCCAACGGCACCTATTGATCAAGAAAAGCTTATCGACGACTTGGTCAAGAGGTTGATTCCTCTTGTAAGGTCTGATTCGGGAGAGCCGAAGTGGTGTGAAATTGAGAGAAATGGACGAACCATACGGGGAAGAGTGCTATTATAGCATGGAGAATGCTAGGGAGAGGTATGTAAAACCTATTCCAGAAGCACCTACTCCACCTAGATACATTACGGGGAATGCGCCAAGACCAGTAGGAGTTTTAAGGCCATAGTTTGTCTTAGGACAACAACCTCCGCTGCCAGGTGCTAGAATGCAGGTAGACATGAGATACATGCCAATGATGGAAGCATGAAATAAAAAAACGCCAGTACCAGCTACAATGTGGTATAGCAACCAAAGTGAGTACTACCCTTCGGAGCAACAAAATGTGAGAGAAACACATGGAGTGGTGAGGCCGGTCCAACCTCCACCTCCTAGGTTTTAGTCAAAAGACAGAAGGTATGAAATGGATGAAAGGACATTGCGATTCATTGCAAATAGCGGCTTATCTAGGTCAAAGCTTGCTTATAGCCAAGAGGAAATGCTAAAAGAATCTCCTCAACCAGAGACAGATTGTCACAAAAATCGTGACAACCACTTGGTCAAACAATGTTCTCATACGGAGATCATTGAAGTAAATGCATATTGTCTTGAGTGTGGCATCACTCACTTGATCCCCGATTGCCCAAAAAACCCAAACCAAATCAGGAAAATCACGAAAAATGTATTAGGGATTGTTCAGCTCCCTAGTAGCTCAGAAAATGAAAATGTCGTACCAGTTCAAGTGGTTACGAGAGCACAAGCTCAAAAGAAAGCTGATGAGAATCCAGAGACAAAGAAAACGGAAAGTGACACGAGTCCAAAGACAGATGATGGACCAAAGACAGACACACCTAGTCAGAAAACCAAGAGCAAACGAAATAGTTGGAAAGCTAGAAAGACTAGGATGAAAGAACGCAGGGAACGAGAGCAAAAATTCCTAGCTGAGAAGCTTACCAAAGTTGAGGAGAAGATAAAACAACATGAGGAAAAGGAGGCACCTTCTCTTACACAGATGGTTAAACCTCTAGAAGAACCATCCATGGATGAGAAACCGAGAAGTGCTAGTTCAGGAGGATCTGTGTTGGTAGAGAAGGTTAATGAGACATTTGCGGATTGCACATGGGAGAGAGAAGAGAGGTGGGGGGAAGGTGTGGTGGGGTGTGTGTGTGTGGGTGAGTGTGTGTGTGTGTGTGTGTGGCTGCTGCCGCAAGGCGAGAGAGAGAGAGATTTGCGCTGGCGGCATCCGGATGAGAAAGAGAGAGAGAGAGTTGGCATGCTGCCGCAAGGCGTGAGAGGGAGAGGGGGAGGGTGAGGGGTGAGGGGATAAGGGATAGAGAGAGTGTGTGAGGGAGAGTGAGGGAGAGAGGGGGTATGGCGGGGCATGGGTTTGTGTGGGTGACAGGGAGAGGGGGAGGGTGATGTGTCATGCATGGGCTTAAGGACGAAGGACAACTAATTCAATGGGGGGGGGGAATATTTCTGCGGGCCGGGGGGGAGAGAATGATTCCGAAGGACGGTGGGGAAGAGGGAAGGGGGGGGGGGGGGGGGGGGGGGTAGGGGGTAGAGGGTAAAGGGTAATTGGAGAGGGGTGAGTGTAACAGTGAGTGGGGGGGTGGTCTCACGCGGCTCACACCGAGGGAGCACGAGAGAGGGGTTGGGGGGGTTTCTTCCTAATTTCTACCTGGCCGGGGAGGGTAAATCGGGGGGGGGGGGGAAAGAGGGGGAGGATGGTATGTAAAGAAAATGGGGGGAAGAGAGTGCGAGAGTTTTATCTGATGCCAGTGGGGCGGGAAGGGAAAGATGAGTTACGGTGGGGGGGTACTGAGAGTGGGGGGGGTACTGAAATGAGTTTTTTATTTTTTTTTCTTTGATTTTCTGAAAGCCGGCTATCATTAGCCCTCTCTCTTTTGGCTAGAGGCATTCATGCTTCTAGCCCTTCTTCAGTTTCTTCAGCTGTAGAGTTAGAGGGTTCTCCCTCTTCTGGAATGTCTAGCACAAATTCTGGGTCAAACCTAAGAAAATACCTCTTCAGTCTCCATCCATTGACTCTAGTCTTGTGAATTCTCCCATTTGCCTCCATCAGCTTATAGCTGCCATTGTCGTAGTGTTTCTTGATGATGAATGGTCCTTCCCACCTGGGCTAAAATTTATTATCCTTCCTCGTATCAAATCTGTTGTCGTATCGCAGCACTAACATGCCTTTTTCCAGTCCTTTCTCTTTAAGCCCTTGATTGAAAGTGAGTCGACGTCTTTCTACCTGTGCCACATAGTGATTGATTGCTTCTTCCCTGTCCAGTTGTAGTCTCTCTAGATCCAAGATGTGGTTTCTAAGGTTTACGATTGGACGGTGGGTTTGGCTGGCCAAGACTCGTAAGCTGGCTATTTGTACCTCAATGGGTAGAATTGCCTCCTTCACATAAACTAGATGGAAAGGGGTGAAACCTAGTGATGTTCGGAATGTTGTTTTGTAGGCCCAAAGAGCTACCATGAGATGTTTATCCCAATCTCCCGTATGGTTGTTCACATGTTTGGTGATGATCTTGCAAATCATTCCATTTACTTTCTCTACCAGACCATTGCATTGTGGATAGTATGGTGTGGAATGCCGACGTGTGATGCCTAACTTCTTCATCAGCTCTCCTACCACATCACCTCTGAATTCTGGTCCTCTATCTGATATTATCTCAAGAGGAGTGCCAAAACGGCAAACGATATGCTCAAAAATGAACTTTGCTACCTCTTGGGCTGTAATGCGGGTGGTGGCCGTTGCTTCTGCCCATCGCGTCATGTAGTCTACCCCCACAATGATGTATAGTTTACCTGATTGGGCCCTTGGTAAGGGACCAATTTCATCTATTCCCCATTTCTCAAACGGACCATATGAAATGATAGGGGTTTGTGGCTCGTAGGTTAGCGTGTGATCACTGGCCACTTGACAGCTCTTACATGTTTTACACCAATGGTGTACATCTCTGTTCAAACTAGGCCAAAAGTATCCTGCTTCTAGAATCTTCCTACTGGTGATATCTAGAGCAAAATGACCACCGCAGACGCCGTCATGGAAGCTTCATATTACCTCGGTGATTTCACTGGAGGTTGGCACCCGCCTGAGAATTTGATCTTTGCCCTTACAATACAAGTGGTCGTCTATATGGCGGTACCTAGTATCCTTCCTTACCAGCCACTATTTTTGGCCTTTCGTGTGTCCTGTTGGACATTCCCCTGTATTCACTAGTGTCACTGCCTTGAAAGAGGGGTAGCTTTAATTTGATTTCTCCTATGGAAGCATCTTGTATTCTTTCTTTAGCTAGTGCATTTGCTTCTTGATTTTCTGCTCTGGGAATGTGGAATAGTCTTACCGCTTCAAACTTCTTCAGAAGGTCCTTAACTTGGCGAAGTTGACCAAGTAAAACCTGATTCTTGCACTCCCAGGTGCCATTTATCTGCCTTAACAAAAGTAAAGCGTCGCCGAACACATTCAAGCGCTGAATTTTGTGTGACATACATGTTGGAGCTATATAGAGAGTCCACACTTATGCTATATATAGCATAAGTGTGGACTCTCTATATAGCTCCAACAATACATTGTTCCAGCCCAAGGATTAGGGCTGCATATTCTACCTCATTCTTAGAGTGGGAGTGTGATAACTGCCCCATGGAGAATACTCTTTCCTGCTGTTCATTGAAAATGACCATGCCTGCTGCAGACTGATCCATTTTTCTCTTGTATGCTTTCGTCAAAGAAAAGACAGTGAGCTCTTTCTAGCTTAGGGCTCTCTTTATCTGGTGTTCCTTCCTTTGCTTCCGTGTTGACCTTCAGTTTCCTCTCGTAGTGGCGATGAGTGAGAATTCCTGCTAGACTAGCCCTGGTGGATTTTTCTACTTGCATGGTGTAATCAAACTCTTGTAGTCTAATAAACCACTTTGAGATCCTAGATGAGACATCCATGTGTCGCATTACATAAGGAAAAACCTCTTCCATTGTCAGGATTACAAATGGTATAGGCAAGAGATAGGAGCGCAATTTCGTGGTAGCAAACATCAGTGCTAGAACCATGTGTTCTACTTCGGTGAATCCATTCTCTGATGGGGTCATGACCCAACTACAGAAGTAAATAGGGCGCATGAAAGAAGTTTTGGGATCCTTTTGCATTAGTACTGCTCCCAGAGTATCATTTCCCACACTAGGGTTCACATAGAATGGCTCGTCCCACTTGGGGGGTGAAATAGTGGGAAGCTTAGATAGGACTTGCTTTACCTCAGTGAACTGCTGTTCATTCTCTTCACTCCATGAGAAAACATCCCTTTGGGTGAGTTGTTGTAGGGGAAGGACCACTTGAGATAGCAGGTGAATGAACCTGCTTAAATATCTTACCTTCTGAAGGAAAGAAACCAACTTCTTGGTGGTGGTGGGAGATGATAAAGATACTAGAGCCTCAATTTTTCTAGGCTCAGCCTCGATTCCTTTTGCTGAAATTACATGACCAGGGAGAGTGACCTTGCTCTCACCAATGTGACACTTTTCCACGTTGAGTTGGCCACCCAGGGTTTGTAGCCTAGCTAATCCATCATAGATTTTGCTTAGATGAAGGGCTAGTGAGCTATAGATGCAAAAATCATCTATGAAAACCCGTATTGATGTTCCAAAGCAGGGTTGGAAAACAAAGGTCACATAGTGTTGAAATGTGGCTGGGGCGTTGGTGAGGCCAAATGGAATCACTCTGTAGGCGAAACATCCCCAAGGTGTGATGAAGGTTGTCTTCTTCTGATCCTCCTCCGCAATGCTAATCTGGAAGTATCCTGAGTAGCCATCACCTACTATGTAGCGTTCGTGACCTGCCACTTCATTGAGTATTTCGTCCTGGAATGGGAGGGGGAAATGGTCCCTCTTCGTGGCTGCATTGAGAGGTTTATAATTCACACAGACTCTCCATTTACCATTTTTTTTTGGTGTGACTACTATTGGGGAGACCCATTCTGAGTCTTCGACAGGGTAGATGAAACCTGCTTGTAGCAAACTCCTTACTTCTTTAAGCAATGCCTCTTGTTGAATCACTCCAAGTCTTCTGAGCTTCTGTACTACGGGTTTACTGCCTTCCTTGAGTTTTATGTGGTGCTGCACTACTGTAATTCCTATGATCTTATCATATCCATCAATGAACAAAGTAGTGAAGTTGCCTAACATAGAGACGTACTCCTTCCTCTCTTCATTGGTTAACTCATTTGAGAGCATTTTTTGTAGCTTACTTGCATCCTCCAATGACTGCTTACCTGATGGTCCCTCTTCGTTTGCTGAGGTTGCTTCAGATTATGTTCATTTGTTTGGGTCTTTAAGAACGACTCCCATTACTTCGATGCTACTGTCACTCCCATCGGTGGTGGTTGTGTCTTCTCCTGAGGTAGACGAGTAGTCGCTGGTGGACTCGTCTTCTGAAGCCTCCAAGATCATGTTGCGCTGCTTCCCAGTCCTCATGTCGTAGAATATGGACTTCCCTTTAGCATCCTTCATCTAGATCATCGCGGTGCTCCAGTCTTGTTTTGCTTCCATGGCCATAAGCCAAGGCCTTCCAAGAATGATGGGGTAGCCCTCTCCTTTGTGTGGCATGACAAAGATGTCTACCTCCACTTCCGTATTGAATGCTTTTACTTTGACCGCATTTACAATGCCTACGCATTTTACTCTTACATTTTTTGCCATCTTGGCTCGGCACAATGCCGGCCTACTTACCTCTAGACCTAGATGGTGCATCATCTTTTTACTCATGACGCATATTTGCGCGCCACCATCTATGTCGACGTTTGAAATCCGCTGCCCTTTGATGTGAGCGTCCATGGTTGGCAAGATGTCATCGAGATCCCTCCCAGAGATAGCCCCAGCTATCCGTGGTTTTGATTTCCTAGTACTTACCATCTTCGTCCATTGCCTCCTCATTCTGGGTGCAAGGTGGAGTAATTGGGGCCACGTTATCTTTGGGCCCTGCATTAACACATCCTAAACTAAGTCATAGGGTTGTGCCTCCTCACCTAGTGAGAAGTCCACTATGTCTATCTTCTACTACGGTTTAGCTGCTTGTTTTCTAGACTCGGCTTTCCCTTTCATCTTCTCTTCCTTTTGAGATGCCTCCTCGTGCCTCGCACGTTTCACTCCCATACCATCCACTTATTCTACCTTCGCTTTTCCTTTGTTCTTATCTCGAGCTGACTCTTCTACCTTTGCCTTCCCTTTAGCCTCTAAGCTAATGACACTCACCGCTTGGTTCACCGCAGGTGGTGGGGGTAGTGGCGGAATGAGAGGTTGGGGTGGTGGTTGCTATTGTATAGGTGGTTGCAGGATTTGGATTGTTGGGATTGGTCCTGGCTGTCTTGGTGGTGGTCTTACTCTTGGCGGAGAGATCTGATTTTGTCTCCCCCCTCTATTAAAGTTTTACCTTCTTGGGTGTGGGCAGTAGTACATTCCATGGCCGTCTTCTCCACAATTGTAACAGTGGTATTCTGGGTTCTACCTTCATTGTCCTCTTCCTTGTTCTGGATTTCTGCCAGATGCATGCCCTTGCTGCACCAGATGCACAGATAAACTCTCTAGTTGGGTGGTGATGCGACTCAGCAGGTCTTGCTGCTCCTCTGCTGTCTCCTGTGGTTGGACTCTATGGTTGGCTGTTGCAGCCACTGGGGTTGGTCGGGCCGAGCTTGTTTCCTTTGACTCGTTTACTCTTGCTTGCATGCGCAGCTTCTTGTCTTTAAGGCGGGCTACTTTGACTGCCAACTCATATGTTGCAGGAAACCTTCCCTTCACCTTCTCTCTAAGAGGCGACCATAGACCAGCAATGAAACGGTCCTTCTTTAGAAAATTAGGCGCTCGTTCGCCTTCCTCCAGTGTGGCAACCCATCTCTCCCATAGGTCCACAAAGTTTTATTCATAGGTGGCGTACTCCAGCAGGCCTACCTGCTTTAATTCTGTCAATAGCTACCATAGCTTCTCCGAGGTTGTGCCTCCACCAAACCTCTTTACAAAAGCAGCCCTTAACACATCCCATGCATTCTTGGTAGCCTGGGGCAATGCATTGTACCAGAACTTGGCCTCTACTTTCATCAGTAGAGGAAAAATTCTAAGTCGTGAAGCGTCGTCATCTTTGTTGGAGACGACACAAGCAATGTCAAAATCATCCAAAAAGTCGGTGGTGAGATCTTCTCCCTTCTTTCCATTGAACATGGGGAAAGAAACACTTACCATGGTGGTGACTCGGGAAATTACAAACCTTTTTTTTTCTTTTTTCTTTTTTTTAAAACATCAACAACAACTGCTCATAGGGGTTTCTTTCAGGGGCGAATGGATAGGCTAAAACAAGATAAAAATAGAGACATTAAAGGAATGATGGTAATCTAGTATGGGGAGAATGATGGTGTTCAGGGAATTGAGGATTTCTCCAAGTACTGCCGCACCAAATAGGTAGACGATATTCTGTTGGTTTAAGACTTTCCTATCCATATAGATGTTTACATGCATATGCTGCAGGAATCTGAACGGGAATGCCGTCGGCCCGTTTTCCATTATGCACAAAGGGTGAAATACCTACTTACACGCTTACCGTGCCAGTGTTGATGAGTTGGCACATCCACAAGAGGTCGTCACCTTTCATGGGTTCTACCCTTCCTTCGTTGCTCATCACGTACGGGGTGATGACGACGCGTCTGACCACTCCCAGTCTCTTGGCTAGCAGCAATTGTAGGTAATTTCCGTAATCGGCGTGTTGCATGAATTCTACTCCATTCAACTGCAGCTCATCTCCAGCCCACTGGGTCTCTCCCGTGGTAGAGAGCTTCTTTAGGATA
This sequence comes from Adiantum capillus-veneris, assembly GCF_014529385.1. Classification (NCBI taxonomy): domain Eukaryota; kingdom Viridiplantae; phylum Streptophyta; class Polypodiopsida; order Polypodiales; family Pteridaceae; genus Adiantum; species Adiantum capillus-veneris. The sequence continues at coordinate 121,907,579 of NC_140955.1, read as the reverse complement.
AGTTGTACAGGAAGGGGAGGAAGGTCCTCCACTCGCTTCCCAAAACAGCGAGAGCAGTAGCTGAACCACTCCTCTCTAGGACATGGGAATCTTCTCACCACTTCTTCTTTTGGATTGTCGAAGTGGATTGGTAGCACTCGCATGCGTTGTGCAAATCGGTAGGCGACCTTCCGCCGCTTTCCTTCGGGTGACTTCTTCTTTGACAAAGTGGGTACAACCCGGCTCTCTGAGCTTGAAGCACTTGCTTGGCCAGATGCTTCTCCCTTCGGGGTCATGTGTTTCAAGGATAGCCTATTTTCTCCTTGCCCTTGGCTCGAGAAGCCCCTTTAGGCCACTTCGGGGTTTTATCTTTGATTGGTGTCTCTTTAGGGAAAAGAGGCCTTACCATCTACTCTCCTTCCTTGACGTGAATGACCTCCTTGCGATGAATGTCAATGTAGAAGACTTTAGCCCTTCCGCTGCCTTCATTGCTGGCACTCATTGACCGTGTGCCTTGGTTGACAACAGTGATGGCACCTCACCAATCTCCTGCCTGATGCTTTCGATTTATAGTTAGAACGAGCGATACAAGATGGAGAATTTACCTCTTGAATGTTGATGACACTGCAGCCTGGCAGCAGCACCTCAATGAAGGCGGCTAGGGCCTCCTTCGTCTCTTCTTCTTCCGTCCTCCAGTTAGAAAATTCCTTTAGCCACTCATCCATGGTTGATAGTGGGCGTAACTTTCAGCATTGTAAACGGAAGGGGTCTTAGAAAAGCCCTCCTCCGTGGGGGCACCAAATGACGGACGCAAAGCAGACCCCGAACCCTGACGGCCTCTAAAACGCCGGGGGCCGAATGGCTTGCCTCAAGCCTGCCACGGTAAAGCGAACAGGGGGCACCACCTAGCTTTGAGCGGCTAGGACGCAAATCCCACGATGATATGAACACCGCAAGCCTACACACACACACACACACACACACACACACACACACACACACAGAAAGAGAAAGAGAGAGAGAGAGAGAGAGAGAGAGAGAGAGAGAGAGAACACTCGCAATTGATAAAAACAACCTCGGGGGGTGTGAGGGTGAATTATTTTTGCAATATTTACAAGGTGGCATGCCGTGGTGGTAGAGAGCTAGGGGGAAGAGATGGTGCAACCTACTTGGTGCGTTCTCTAGGGTGACTCAATGACTGCAAATGTTCATTTCCAAGAGCGTGCATACGTGTGTGCATCGACCATTGGAGTCGAGAGATGGGTGTGAGTCCCTTCACATGGTGCAATTTCCAAGGCAAACCCAACACACAAGACCCTAAACCCTCTCCCCGTGATGGTCATGGTGTCAATCCCTCCCACTACACTCTACCCAATGCTTGGTTCCACATAAGTTGCCCCCCCCCCCCCCCCCCCCCCCCAATAGTGACCTCTCAGTGCCAATTTATAGGTGTTGGCTGCTTGGATTATGGTAATCCCAGTGTGGTTAGGGTAATCTTAATCGGGGAGACAAAGCAAGTGGTGGACCCGGAGTGGTTGACCCTTGCTTTGTTTTGGGGATGGTTATTAAAAGATGGGAATCTCTAGGTGGGCCTTTGTTATCCTCACCTAGAGAGAGGATATTTACAAAGGGAAATTTACAATGGCTTGGGTGAAAACTGAAGATAATGGTAAAATAACCTAAAATTACTGAGATGGCATCGAGGTTGCGTGTTGCCGGCGAATGGCGAGCGGCCGGTGCATTGGTGTCGAGCGTACTTCTTTTCGGAGTCGGCCGGGGCATGCCTTCGGTGCATTTTGTGTTTTTGTCGTTGTCGGCGCGTGCTTTGGATCCTTCTTCTTCCGTTTGTCGATGTCGTAGGTGTTTATGCATCTGTGTATGTATGTATGTGTGGGAGCATGTGTGTGTGTATATCTTTTTTTTTTCGTGGGTGAGTGCATATATGTATATGTATGTGCGCATGCGTGCGTGGGAACACGAGAAAGGGGGGGGGGGGGTTATATAATGTATATATATATAATTTATATATATTTTTCTCTCTTTTTTTTCCGTGGCGGATGGCGGACTGTTTGCGCATGGCGGAATGAGAGGGGGGAGGAGTGTGGTGGGGTGTGTGTGTGTGTATGTGTTTCAACTACTGCCGAAAGGCGAGTGTGTGTGGGTGTGTGGTATGTTGCGGACTGCGCGCGAGAGTGTGTGTGTGAGTGAGTGGTATGCTGCGGACTGCGCATGGGAGAGAGGGAGAGGTGGGGGGAAGGTGTGGTGGTGTGTGTGTGTGTGTGTGTGTGTGGATGCTGTTGCAAGGCGAGAGAGAGAGAGATTTGCACTGGCGGCATCCGGATGAGAAAGAGAGAGAGAGAGTTGGCGTGCTGCCGCAAGGCGTGAGAGGGAGAGGGGGAGGGTGAGGGGTGATGGGATAAGGAATAGAGAGAGTGTGTGAGGGAGAGTGAGGGAGAGAGGGGGTATGGCGGGGCATGGGTTTGTGTGGGTGAGAGGGAGAGGGGGAGGGTGGTGTGTCTTGCATGGGCTTAAGGATGAAGGACAACTATGTCAATGGGGGGTGGAATATATTCCCGGGCCGGGGGGGAGAGAATGAGGCCGAAGGAGGGTGGGGAAGAGGGAAGGGGGGGGGGGGGGGGGGAGGGGGTCGGTGGAGGGAATATTGGCGGGCCGAAGAGGGGGGGGGGGGGAGGGGTAGGATAGGGTAGACAGTAAAGGGTAATGGGAGAGGGGTGAGTGTAAGAGTGAGGGGGGGGGGGTGGTCTCACGCGGCTCACACCGAGGGAGCACGAGAGAGGGGTTGGGGGGGTTTCTTCCTGGCCGGGGAGGGTAAATCGGGGGGGGGGGGGGGGGGGGGGGAAAGAGGGGAAGGATGGTATGTAAAGAAAATGGGGGGGAGAGAGTGCGAGAGTTTTATCTGATGCCCGTGGAGCGGGAAGGGAAAGATGAGTTACGATGGGGGAGTACTGAGAGTTGGGGGGGTACTGAAATGAGTTTTTTCTTTTTTTTTTCTTTGATTTTCCAAAAGCCGGCTATCACGAACAATGCTCTAAGCAATGGGCTAAAAAAGTCCTCGAAGAAACTACCACCCACGAGCAAGCAGACAGTAACTTTCCACTATCAGCCAAAAAATCAAGGGAAAGTAGAAGAAGTCAACCTTGCTGAGGATAGTAGTGATAGTGATGAATCTTACGACATCCCCTATCATCAACTCAGGCCATTACTCTCACCAACCCCTTCAGCAACAACCATGACAGGTCAAAAGAATAGGACAACAAGTCAAAGCCAAAAAGCTCGACAAATCTGGATACCAAAAAGCCAGATCGGCCAAAAACAGATATGGATCAAGAAGACAAAGATCTCTAATGACAAATCACAAGATCCAACACCAAAAAAAAAACAAGGAAAGCGTGCACGAACGAGTAAGAATATCACAAAGTCGCAAGCTTTCACAACTCAGGTTTGGGCTCCAAAGAAGTTGATTCAAGCACAACAAATCAGGAATTCATTTGGATTCCAAAACAACCACAGTATCAACTTTCAAAGCCTGAATCCTGTCCCCAACCAAGCGTACAAGGGATGAAGCAAAGAACACTGTCGACTCACACAACAAAAAGGTGGATCCCAAAGAAGTCTCTTCAAACACAAACGAATCACGGGCAAGTATGGGTTCCCAAACGAGCGCCAGCAACAAAACAACCAACAATCACAAAGAAATGGGTCCCAAAGAAGAACAACAAAACTGCTGTCAGTGCATTGCCGCTTGAATTCTTACAATTATTCCTACGATTACAGTACAGTTAGAAGAGAGCAAGTCGCTTCAATCAAGCAACGATACAGGAGCTTCAAAGACCATTACATTGCTTAGAATAGGAAGCCTCGCCAACAAATGCCAATAAGAAAATTGGTTATACCCACATCTTGCACAACATAAATCCTTTCCATGCATTGACTGTGTATGCATAATACGGCTACATTACAAGGCCTGTTGCATAGGCACAACTTTTAATTGCCCAAGCACAACACGTACCCTTTGCGATACCCTGTCGTAAAGGATGACTCCAAATAGGAAGGGGGGAGGCATTCTGAATGCGGACCTAACATTATGACTATTAGAGGGAAATGTTTTGTGAGATGCATTGAATTTTTGCGTTTTATTGTGATAATTGTTTGACAAAATTAAGAGTATATGCCCTCATAGTAGTGTTACAGAGGAGTATGGGGACAAAATCCATATATGAGCCCCTAGGGACATGTGTATAGTGTACATAGCATTTAGATTTCTATTTGAATGATTTTTCTTTTGTTGAGTTGTTTTGAGATTTTCTTTGTTTATTATTAAGAAAAAAAATTCCATAATCCACATGAAGAAAAGACTGACGAGAGGCTTGAGCACTACAAAGAGAAGACGGTACAAGAAAACGATGAAACTTCACGAAGTATGTCTCAGCAGCCACTACAACAGCCGAAGAACTTGTCACAAAGCAGTGTCAACATGCAACCAACAAGTCATACAAGTCAGAGTCGAGCTAAGCCACAAAATGAGTGAGGTGTTAGTCCCAAAGCTTCGAGTTATATTCTCTGTGGTCTAAGCGTCTTAGCTATTCTAGGTACTGCTCAAGCTGGAAGAGTTGAGCATATTTATGTTGTGTCGCTCATGCTGGTATAGGTGAGCAAAAGAGTCGAAGTCTAAGTACATAAGTATGGTGAAGTGAAGGAGAAGTTCCAAAAGACACTCACGTACTGAGCACAGTGAGATACGAGTGAAGAAACTTCTACATCGAAAACCCTTCTTGGAAAGGTGGAAGCTATTGAGACATCTTTTGATGTCACATGTGCTACATTTATTCCTTGAAACACCCATCATCTCCTTCTTTCACATTGCATGCTTTTGTTGACAAATTTCTCATATGCATATAGAGTGTCCCATAATTGGCACTTGCACCAGGCACTCTTTTCGTGTTTCACCCAAGCACTCACCTTTCATGAACATGTACTTCACGTTCAACTTCTCAACTCCAATAAGAGCGTATAGCAAAGGCATTTTTTTTCCCACCGTGTTTTTTCCCTTTGGTCATCCAGGTTTTAGACCCTAATCTAAACACACCTATCACCATCCTCTTGTACATATTCCTTATACATCAACAATAAGGAAATGCTACTCAAATCAATTGACAAATGAATCGGAGCACCAATTTCAGATCATAGCATACTTCTCCTCAATGGCGAGTCGAAGAATAGCCTACAATGACAAAGCTGCAGACAACACTAACAACATAATTGCATAGGAACAAAGAAGTCCCCAATGAAGAAGAGAAGACATAAAAGTAATCAGAGGATCTCAAAAGATGAATGGTTATGATGATAGATGTCCGCTCTAATGGATCATAGTTCTTATTGTGGTTCAACAAAGATACAAGCAGTGCAACATATGAAGCCAAAACAACAGCAAAGTGTTGACCGCTGGGTCAACAACACAACATAACTCCTTACAATGTTGTCATTGGCTCACAAGATCAAAAAGCCAATCACTCAATTCTATAGATTGTAGAAGTTGTTTCTGAGAATCACAAATACTCCAAATTGACAGATTTGCTGGAGCAAGTGATGGATGGAGATTTCTCTATCCATGATGATAATCTGAGTCAAGTTAAACGCCATTGGGTTCTTTTTGAATTTAGATCTGGCACTAGACCTATAATGACAGAAACAAATGTTGCAGCTCGGAGCGTGGATGTGAAAGACATAAAGTTCATCATCAATTATGATTTTCCTGAATCATGTGAAGGCTATGTACATCCGATTGGACGAACAAGACAAGCTACTGCAAAGGCTATAGTCTATAATTTCTTTACAACAACAAAACGACAGCAAAGACCACATCGCCATCGAGAATCAAGTCATGTCGGGGACAACATGAACGCGGAAGGGGGTAATGTTAACTGTTGGGTCAACAACACAACATAACTCAAGTTTCGTACCAAAGTCTTATCTTTTGTGAGTTATGAAATGCTACGGATTATGGCTATAAATGTCATTTGTAATGAGTAGTTATTCTAGTTTCAGAAGCCGGGGTGCAATGGCACTTCCAGATTGTAAATACAAAGCCATTTGACCTTTTCAACCCCATTTTTGGTTAAACCTAAGGTAGCCTTAGTATATAAGGTACCTAGGTCATTTTGTAAAGAAGACTTTTATCATAATCAAAACTTAGCGCTGCCGTCTACTGTGTGTGAGAGAGAAAGAGAGTGAGCGTGAGCTTCATCCTCTCGCTACGCCCGGCTTGCTCAACGCGTTGGAGATCCGACTGCACCATTGCTGTAGGCTCTAGGAGAGCTACGGGACGACGCCAAGCATTCCACGCGAAACGAAGCGCACACACCGACGCATCTACGAGCTATTTGTGGCCGTAAGTGTATCAAACGATGTCTATTTTCTGCGTGCTAGTAGTCTATAGAATTGGCGACATAAGCTACGCAAAGGTACTCATAAATTTCAGTTTCGGGCACTTTCAAAATTCGGCTCTGTCATCCTACGCGTTTTCCGCAGATGGGTTTAGAGTGAGGGTTTTGAGTGTAGAAGCTTAGGGATAGGTATATCCTAGTGAGGGGATGGTGTTCCTTAAGTTTCGTACGAATCTGGCATGATTAGGTGAGTTGCCTTCCGTATGTGTGTATGTGGCTAGGTGGTGTAGTTGAGAGCAGTGAGGTTCTTGATTGTGGTTTAGTTGGCCTTCTAGAGTGTTGTATGTGTAGGATGATCTCAGCCTGACAAGCTTAAGAGATTTCCTCCGTGTGCCTATCGTGTCATCTGTGTCCTCGATTGACATTATGTTGATCTAGGTAGTGTTTACATGCACTTCATGGGTGTGTGAGTAGCTTCCCGTCCAACAGGGCTCATTGTAAAACAGGAGTGATGTAGATCCTTTGAACATTGTAAATGTACATTTAAAATATTTTAATATAATGATGGGTATATATAGAGTTGTGGGTTTTTACCTTGAGCCCCCAAGGGTTTTTTCATCCACAGTTAGGGACCTTCATTTGAGTGGGGGTGTTCAGCTATATATAGTGTCTCTATATATAGCACCCTGGTCCCCTCTATATAAACTCATCTCGTGTAGTCACTAGATACACTTTGGGGCTTGTACATGTTGGTGTCGTCTCTCTCTCCTCTCGTCTACATACGCTCTCTCCCTCCGGTTCAACATGGTATCAAAGCTATATATATTATCTCTATATATAGCTCAACAATGACAGCTCTGCCAATCACCGTAATCATCAATTAATCGAATATTACTTTGAGTACAAATAATCCTTAGCCAAGGTGGGCTATTAACAGCGCCGTCACTTGGATCATCTGCTAACCAGGAGTTTAAGCTCTCGCTTTATAGTATTAACCGGGCCGTTAACGACACCGCACTTAACAGAATGTTAAATCAATTCCTAGCTGATGACGGTGATGGAAATTTTCTAATGCCACTTTATCTATTTCGATTGCCCATGGATTCTGCAGTCTTTAACTGAGTTCATTGCCTCGATCATCAATGCTTCAGATAGGCTTAATTGCCCATTTCTAGTTTGAACTTCCTCCTACTTCTTTCCTTGCTTCGTTTACAGTGCATGCCTTCTCCTGCTTTGGTTCAAGACCAAGAGTGCTTCTCAAGATTACTCGCTTTAATCCTTGACAACCTTCTTCTCAAGCTTCGACCTCCATCTTCCTTGCTTGCATGCCTTGACAAAATTGCCTCCTTGTTTCCTCGACCAAGCTTGCCCTTTTTAAGCTTGCTTTTGATTACCTTAACTTTCCCACCTTGGTTGCTTCGGAAAAAGCCTCAAGCACTACAAAACTACATGAAGATATCGACGACCATGCTTTTCCACGTGTATATCAACGTAATTAGCGTGTGTCTCTATACGCGTCGTAGTCTACGTCGATATATGCGTGGAAAGGCTTTATTTGCCACGCGTATATCGATGCGTATATCCACGCGTATAGCGACGCAAAAAAAATTGGGGAAAAAAAGAGAAACTTGCGCGCAGGGGCCATTTTCGCCTGCTCAGATCTTGGTCGAAACCTGTTGCGCAGGTATTATGTCCATCTCCGCCCCCCCCCCCCCCCCCCCCCCCCTCCCTCTCTGTCTCTCTCTACATCGTGTGTGTGTGTAGGAAAGAGAGAGAGAGAGAGAGAGAGAGAGAGAGAGAGAGAGAGAGAGAGAGAGAGAGAGAGAGAGAGAGAGAGAGAGAGAGAGAGAGAGAGTGGTGTGTGTGTGTGCATGTGTGTGTGTGTAGGAAAGAGAGAGAGAGAGAGGTGTGTGTGTGTGTGTAGGAAATAGAGAGAGAAAGAGAGAGAGAGAGAGAGAGAGAGAGGTGTGTGTGTGTGTAGGAAAGAGAGAGAGAGAGAGAGAGAGAGAGAGAGAGAGAGAGAGAGAGAGAGAGAAATGTGTGTGTGTGTGTGTAGGAAAGAAAGAGAGAGAGAGAGAAATGTGTGTGTGTGTGTGTGTGTGTGTAGGTAATCAAAGAGAGAGAGAGAGAGAGAGAGAAAGAGAGAGAGAATTAATGTATGCCTAGGAAATTAAAATTAAAGAAAAAAAATTAAAGAGAGAAATGAAATGAAATGTTATATTAACGTCTTCGAAAGGCCAAAGTGACCTATGAGACATGAGACAAGAAAGTTACAATGTGATGGATCTGATACAAAGTCAGAGTAAGAAGATGACAAAATAAAATATTATGGAATCCTAAACTGCTGGGTGTGGACTAAACGGCTAAACCAGCTAGCTAGGATAGGTAGATCATAGGAGATCCAGCATCTGTCGCTGGCGGATCTCATCAATCTCCTCCATGGTCAGTAGTCTGATCGGGCGTTGTGCATGTCGAGCCAAAGTGACCTAGCTAGATTCTCTAATGTAGCCTCTGTCGATGTTGTGTAGTCCTCCGCAGTCGTGGGCGTCTAGATATCCCTAGCTCAGTCGCTCCTTCGATCATTAGAGAGATAGGGAAGTAGAGAGCGAGAGAGAGAGAGAGAGAGAGAGAGAGAGAGAGAGAGAGAGAGAGAGAGAGAGAGAGAGAGAGAGAGAGAGATAGGAAATAGAGAGATAGAGAAAGAGAGTTATATATATATATATATATATATATATATATATATATATATAGAGAGAGAGAGAGAGAGAGAGAGAGAGAGAGAGGGAAGTGGAGAGCGAGACAAAGAGAGAGATAGGAAAATAGGGAAATAGAGAGAGAAAGAGAGATAGCGAGAGCGAAATCGAGAGAGAGAGAGAAAGAGAGATAGTGAGAGCGAGATCGAGAGAGAGAGAACGAGAGATAGGGTACGTAGACAGAGAAGAAACTATGGAACTAAAAGAGGCAAAGGGGTTTTGCCTGCTACATGCATTGCCATGTACACCTGGGAGTGCACGTATGTGTCTACCCATATAGGATTTGACCAATAAAGACGAGATTTTGACCCGGTGGTCCTGATCTCCGTATACATCTGGACCGAGGCGTACGGAGATTGGGCAAGACTAGAGAATGCAAGGTAGTTTACATTGTGAGGAGTATATATATATATATATATATATTAGAACAACATTCATAATCATTGTAGATGGCAACGTCATCAACTAACATGGAGGAAAAGATTGCATGCTCGTGCACGCTCTGCAAGTATCAAATCCTGCGCAAGTGTAGGATATGTAATGAGCATGTGCACAAGTACGAAGAGTTTGCTAGAGAAACCGTACAGAATCTACGATACGACTCTTACAGAACGGGCATTGATTTCTGCGACATAGCACCTACATCTGAGAGACAGAGAAAAAAGATTATGCGTGAAGGTCCGACCAATATAGAGCCATGGATGTAAGTAGAAAAGGGATTACAAACAAAAGACGACGGCATGGAGGAGATGCTAGATGCCTTCTTCTAGACAAGCGAGGAGAACGTGAACGAAGCAGCACCAGAAGCCGTGCGCCTATCTCCTGAAGACATGTTGAGGAAGTTGGCACGTCAACCAATCTATGAAGGCGCCAAAATATCTGTGCTTCGTACTTGTCAAGCGTTTTTGAATCTTCAGTCAGTGTACGGGTGGTCAGATGCAAGCGTCACTGATTTTTTTAGGTACGTAATTTACAAAAGAGATTTTTTTATTGCAACGGTGATGTGCTCGGAGATCTTTTGAATTTAATGTGACTTAAACAGGCTATTGAGGAAGCAACTTCTCCCGGATGGCAATGAAATGCCCCCCTCCAGGCCACACACAAAGCAACTTCTGACCTCAGTTGGCTTGGACTACAACAAGATTCATGCATGTCCAAATGATTGCATTCTTTTTTGCAATGAATTCGCAGATTGTCTATAGTGTCCTAAGTGCGGAGCAATGCGCTACAAACAAGATGAAGTTGGCGAGACAGTGCCAGCTAAAGTGTTGCGGCATTTCCCTATTATTACTAGGATAAAAAGCATGTTTCGACGAGATGCAGCTCGGAAGGCTTTCAGGACCGGCTCGCCGAAGCCTTCGGGCATCCCACACAAGACGTGGCTGCAGATCAGGGAGGATGAGCGGACAGTGGACACGCGTTTCAGATAGCAGCGTGAGGCCGCGCAGGTACGACAGATGACCAGGGGGACATCTCGTCTTGGCAGCGGATGCTTCGACACCTTTCGCTATGAGTTTGTGAGTTTCTAATCCAATCTTAACTATGGAGTTTTTTAAAACGCGATGAATCATGTATTCTTATTACTTTGATTTTTGTATAAACACAGAATCTTGCGATGCATCGAGCTCCGACACGCTAGTGTTGAGATGTAGAGAGAAAGAGAGAGAGACGAGACAAGAGACACACCATATACGCTCCCAAAGACTGATTCATATTGAGGACAAGATACAAATATATAGGTGAGACCAAGTTGAGTAGAGTGAGCCATATATAGCTCCAACACCCCCACTCAAACAAAGGTCTCTAGCTTTGGATGAAAAAACCCTTGGGGAGTTCAAGGGAAAAACCCAAGTCCCTATACAATGTGAAAATATGAACCAGCGATGATGATGTGAAAGTGAATTGTGCATCTATGTACAAATATTCAAGTGACTTAGAGATCACAATGTGCAAATGTGGAGTGTGCATAGTGCATGGTACCTAAAAGATTACAATGTCATATGTACAAAGCTATTACAATAGCAAAGAAGCTAATCTAGAAAGAGTGAGGTCGAAGCAACTCCAAGCTCCGAGCGCAAGAGGATGAAACGTGACTCGTTGATGCCTTTGGTCAAAATGTCTGCAATCATCTGGTCACTTGGACAGTGTTCAACCATAATGGTTCCTTTGCGTACTTCATACCTGACATAATGATAATGGACAGCAATGTGCTTTGACTTATTATGTTGAACATAGTCTTTTGCAAGACTAATAGCACTTTGGTTGTCACACCGCAAGGGTGTGCTAGAAAGAGGAGAGTGACCAATATCAACCAGCATTTGTCGAAGCCAAATCCACTCACGAGCTGCAAGTGATGCCGCAACATATTCTGACTCAGTCGTAGAAACTGCAACACAACGTTGTTTCTTGCTAGTCCAAGAAACAAGACATCCATTTATAAAGAAGCAATTTCCACTAGTAGATCGCATAGATAAATGTGAGCTTGCCCAGTCTGCATCTGTGTAACCCAAAAGAGAAAGAGATTTCATAGAATCCGATGGGAGTTGTCGTCGATAGACTAAACCAAAATCTGTAGTGCCTTTCAAGTATTTCAATACACGCTTTGCAGCAGACCAATGCTTAAGAGAAGGACATGCAAGATGTTGTCCAAGATAGTTAGCAGCAAACAGAATATCAGGACGAGTGTTCATGCCAACAAACTGAAGACATCCAATCAAGTTAGCATAAGATTGATTTGTGACAAGTTGACCGCCATTGTCAGAAGTATTCTTCGTAGAGCTCGCAAGACAAGGTGTGTTGGCTGAATGTGCAGATTCCATACCAAATTTTTGAATAGTATCTGCAATAAACTTTGACTGTCGAAGGAATAAAATACCTTTTGTACGGTTCCGTTGGATTTGAATGCCAAGACAAGAGTGAATCTCTCCAAGATCCACCATATCGAATGCAGAAGACAATAACTTTTTCACTTGCTGAAGAAATCCCAAATCATTGGAAACAAGGATGGTATCATCCACATAAAGAGCAAGAATCACAAAACTGCTACCTTGGCGTTTTATGTATAAGTTGGGGTCTGACGAGCAAGAGATGAATCCTTTAGAGGTGAGAAAAAGATCAAATTTTGTATACCAGGCTCACGAAGCTTGTTTGAGACCATATAGTGCCTTATGGAGTTGAGCAACAAAGTCTTCTTTACCTGGAATAAAAAACCCTTCTGGTTGTTCCATATAAATTTCCTCTTCCAAGTCACCATTAAGAAAAGCAGTTCGCACATCCATTTGATGAGCTTCTAAATCAAATTGAACAGCAAATGCCAATAAAACTCGAACACTTGTAATGCAAACAACTGGTGAAAAAGTTTCTTTATAATCAACACCAGCTACTTGGGAATAACCTTTTGCAACTAAACGCGCCTTGAACTTGTCAAAAGATCCATCTGCTTTTACTTTTGTCTTATACACCCACTTACATTTAATAGCTGTACGACCAGGAGGTAATTCAGTTAGTATCCATGTACCTTTAGAGATAAGAGAATCGTACTCTGCTTCCATAGCCTCTTGCCATTGATCCTTTTGTGGTGAAGAGATAGATTCATCATAAGTAACTGGATCTTCGGAAGTAGAAAAAGCATTGTCAGCAATATCGTCATCATAAACATGACATGAGCCATGTTCAAAATCAATAGGCAGATCAACAAAAATATCAATATCATCATTGGCGACATTCGGAATGGATGGTTGTGAAGAGGAAAGTTGCTCTATAGGAAGAGTTTCATCTTCTGAAAGAAATGGAAAAGCTTGAAGCAATGATTTAGTATCATCAGAATCATCCATGGACCATGAGCCTCCCATAAGTTGTTCATTAAAAGTAGCATCACGATTCACAATTACTTTCTTGGAGGAAGGGTCATAGAATTTGTAGCCTTTGGAAGTGTCAGAATATCCAATAAAAATAACTTTAAGACCAGGAGCATCAAGCTTTGGGAACATGAATATAAGCAATACATCCAAAGGTTCGAAAATGAGATACAGAAGGAATGTCACCTGTCCATGCTGTGATGGGTATCTTACCAGAGGGTGCAGTAGTAGGAAGATGATTCTGAATAAATACTGCTGTCAAAGTAGCTTCAGCCCAAAAAACACGAGATAAGCCAGAATGAATCAGCGATTCTTTCGTTCAGCAACACCGTTTTGTTGAGGCGAATATGGAATAGTGTGTCCATGATGAATTCCACTGTCAGCACAGTAACTCACAAACTCTCGAGAAACATATTCGCCTCCATTGTCACTACGAAGCTTCTTAAGGCGACGACTTGTTTGAAGTTCCGCAGCCCTGTGGAATTGTTTGAAAACAGATAAGGCTTCAGATTTTTGTCTAAGTAGAAATACAGTCGTATACCTTGAGAAATCATCAATGAAAGTAATGAAGTAGTGATATTGTGATCTCGAAGAAGGTAGAGGTCCACATATATCAGTATGAACAAGATCCAATATGTCATGAGAATGAGTTGTATTTGAAAGAGGAAAGGGTTTGCGATTGTGTTTCCCAAGAGCACAAAATTCCCAAATTCCCATATGAGGATGGGCTTTAAGATCCATGCCATGAACAAGATCACGACGTTGAAGATCAAGGAGTTTTGAGAAATCAGCATGAACAAAACGGTGATGCCATACTTTGTAATCATGATCACCTGGAGCAGTGACAACATTTGCTACAGCATCGTTGAGAGAGAGTTCAAACAAATTACCATTTCGAGGAGCAGTGGCTATAGTCTGTCCATCTTTCTCAATTCGGAATTTGGTATGATCAAATCCAACAAACAGACCAAGATCAACAAGTCTAGCAACTGAAAGAAGATTACGTTGAAGATCTGGTACATGTAATACTCCTCGCAAAATTCGAGTGGAAGAAGATAAGGTACCAAGATATAAGTCTCCAATACCCTTTACTTGACAAGTAGTATCATCGGCAAGATAAACAACACGTTGAACTGGCAATGGATGATAGTTATGGATCCACTTAGACTGATATGTCATATTTCCTGTAGCACCAGAATCGTCAATAAAAAGTGATCCATCGCGTACATGAAGTATTCTGTCTGGAGCAACTGAACATAGGACGCAGCTTGTTTCTGGTACAATGTTGTTTCGATGTTCAGTAGCATATGCTCTATTCCGATCTGTGTCAAATCGACGCTTATAGCACATATGAGTGGGATGATCAGATCGTCCACAATATTCACAAGAAGAAGAAGAAGAGTCTCTAGATAAACGTGGTTGTTTTGTGGTAATATTGTGTTCTTCATCATATTGACGTGCCCAACAATCATCTTCAGTATGGCCATTTCTGTTGCAGTAAGAACATTGCTTATTAGGAAATTTGAGACGAGAGAAAATATTACCGCGACGGCCACCTCTGCGGTTTCCTCGTTGAAATGGATGCCTTCGAGCATAAAAATCCCGTTCCATCTGTTGTGACTCAGTCTCCTCGTGTGAAATCATAGCTGTTTCATGACCAGCATTACGACGTTCTTAACGTTGAGAGTATTCAATTAAAGACATGCAGGCTTGGTCGAAATCAACACCATCTTTATTAGAGAGAATAGTAACAATGTTATCATAAGAAGAGTCCTTCACCGTATCAAGGAGAAGTGTAATCAGTTGCTTTTGTGGAACAGGATCACCGGCAGCAGCAAGTTGATTAATAATAGATTTGAAAGATTCAATATGTCCCGTCATGGCAGTACCAACTTCATATTGTAACTTGTTAAGCAACCCTCTCAAATAAAGTATTTCTGTGACAGATTTCTTCTGAAAGTTTGCAATAAGGTACTTCCATACGTCGTGGGAAGTAGGAAGTTCGTACATATCAAGCAAAAGGGAATCAGTAAGAACAGAAAGAATATACCGACGAGCTGCTTTATCACGTCGTTGCCAATCCGTATAGGCAACATTCCAATCTTCAAATATAGGTCCTTCAGTGATAAGCACGTTATCATTGTCCGTATCAACAGGCTGAGGCAGACAAACACGATTTCCAAGAACAACATCGGAGAGTTCATCGCCTTCAAGAATTAACAACATCTTTGCTTTCCAGCCTGGAAAACCTTGACCTTGGAAAGGAGGAATAGAACTCTGGCCAGAAGGAAAGCCGTTGACGAGAATATTCATAGCCATATCTTGTTGCGAGAAGACGTATAAGATAAGATCGCAGAATTTGCACACCATATATGGTGAAGGCCGCAATTGAGAATGAGAGAGATATGAGGACTGTGTTCTATCAACGATAAACGTAAGAAGGATGCTCAAGGAACTTCCAAAGATGTGAGAGACGTCACCCAAAAACGGCAGGGTAAAGGAGACGTTAATAATAAAAGAGTCCTCAAAATAGAGTGGCGTGAGACGGAAGATTGACGGCCACAATATGAATAGAAAAAAGCTAAATCTTCTCAAAAAATTTAATGCCAAAATAAGAAAAACGATCGCGAACGCTTCACGAAGAAGTAGGACGAAGAAAGCTGCGTCAAGCTCAATTGCAGTAAAAACAGCATAACTTTCTGCTGCGAACTCTGATTGACGCAAACCTAGAACTCAAATCGAAGAGCTCGAGGAGACGAACAAGTTTTGGATGAAAAGTGCCGTTTCTCCAAATTTTGAGCAGAACAGCAAGAAAAATTGAAATGAAGTTCAGGGTGTCATCAACAAGAAAACGTAATCAACGATTAGATTGATTAGCAATAAACGTCACACAAAACACTAATCATATTCTTTTTAACACAAAACAACCACAATTAACAAGAATCAATGCTCAAAAATAAAATTTGTAGCAATTTTTGAATCTTACATGCAAATCGCATACACATACTGTTTTGTCACCATGAATTGAATCGACGCATGATCGTTACTGCTCTGATACCATGTTGAGATGTAGAGAGAAAGAGAGAGAGACGAGACAAGAGACACACCATATACGCTCCCAAAGACTGATTCATATTGAGGACAAGATACAAATATATAGGTGAGACCAAGTTGAGTAGAGTGAGCCATATATAGCTCCAACAGCCAGGAGGAGTCAGATGGATATCGCAGAGATATCTATGAAGTACTGAATGATCTTGAAGCTTCAGGAGAGCTTGTAGACTGGGAGGCCTTACAGTCTCGCTGATCGCTTGAGGTGAGACGTTAATATGTGTGAGTTGATTTAATTAAGTAAGTATATGTGAAGTAATATCAACACTAATTTTGTGAGTTGTCCTACGTGCAGGTTGCGAGGCCTAGTCATTAGTGGACCGGATTTCATATATATGCTTTGTGAGACACAGACACGCTTCTGTGTCTCTTTTTTGTACAGACAGTTATTGTTTCCCTTATGGTTATGATTATTGTCATTGTCATTGTATAGACTTGGTTATTTCTCCTATTCTTGTATAGACATAGTTATGGTTCAGGTTTTGTTAATGGTTATGTTTAACTTTCTGGTTATGCTTATGGTTATTTTTAATTTTGTTTCTGGTTATGGTTATCTGCATTATGGTTATGCTTTTAAGTTATGGTTATGGTTCGTTATGGTTATGCTTTCAAGTTATGGTTATGCTTTTAAGTTATGGTTATGGTTCGTTATGGTTATGCTTTTCAGTTGGTACGGTACTTGTCTTTCATTGGCCTTAAATCTCATGTGAGATCCTACATGGAAAGCATGTAGGAGGTGTATACATGATATGGTTTTTTTTTTTAAGTTTATGTAAAAACAAAGGGAACTCTGCCGAAATTTCTGCGCGCGGGAGCATGGTTGATTTTGGTGTTGCTCGCTTTCTTGGACAGAGGGCAGGAAGTCCGGCTGTGGCTGTGTCCATCTTTTAACTGGGCACAGGCCAGGCTACTTGCCCTCTGTCCATTTTTTATTTATTTTTTGTTATGGTCGTCGCTATCTGCGTCCCTATGCGCATCGCTATCTGCGTCTATATCTGCGTCTATATCTGCGTCGCTATCTGGGTCTATATCTGCGTCGCTATCTGGGTCTATATCTGCGTCGCAAATAGCGACAGGTTCATAGGGACGCGGATATCGACGCACATAGAGATGCAATGCATCGATATCTATGTCGATGACACATTTTTTTGTTGTAGTGTTAAGCACCTTCCTCTTCTTGCTTGATTTGCTTTGACAAGTTTCTCGCATTGCTTGCTTCTTGCTCAAGCTTGAGAGCGAGAGAGGAAATCTTGCTTGCCTCGAGGACAAGAGAGAGGGAGAGCCCCGCCTTCCCCTTCGTTGAAAGCTCCTCGTTAATTGCCTTGCCCTCCTTGATTCCTTGCATTAGGCAAAATTTGGACTCACAAAGGGGCCTTATAAGGACTTTGACTTCCTCTCTCATGTCCAAAACGAGCATGCGGTAAAATTTTTGCAAATCAACTCTAATTTTGGCGGAGATTTGGCAGTTAGAATCTCCTCTTCAAGATCTTTCTACTGATATATAGCACGCCACGAGATTCCTCATATTTTGAAAGATTCTATTTTTTATTCTCTAGATTCTAAACGGAGTTGTCACATCACAAGAGAATAAAAAATAGAATCTTTCACAATATGAGGAATCTCATGGCGTGCTAGATATCAATAGAAAGAGTTTGAAGAGTAGATTCTAACTATCAAATCTCCGCCAAGTTTAGAGTTGATTTGCAAAAAATTTACTGCATGCGCGTTTTGGACATGAGAGAGGAATTCAAACTCCTTATAAGGCCCCTTTGTAAGTCCTGTTAAGTGACCATTTTCCTTGAATTATGTCAAGAGTTTCAAAATGGATTTTGAGGTGCTATCTGTCTAGAAAGTTGTCTCATGAGCTGTAAAAAACTCGACATTTTTTTGGAATATCAATTCCATCTTTAACCTTGTCCTTGCACAACATTTCACAACCTAAACTGTGTGAAAAAATAGGTCCTGTTTTTTGTTTTTTTCAACTTTTTGCAACTATACCACTCTAGAATTCATGTTTGTGAGGTCTATAATGCTAGAGAACTATCTTTAGTAGTCCTCAACATGTCCTGATGCTTCTAGGGAGAAATAAATGTTAAAGTTGTAAGTTATGACGAAATTACAAAAATTATCAAATCCTGTTTTTTAGCCAATTTTAGCTCTTCTATGATTTTTTTGGTGGCTTTGATGATATCCAAATACAATTTTGATTTCTATGTCGCATATTGTAACATAAAGCTATTATTCCTTGAGTTTTGGGGCACCTAATACCCTATTTTGCATAGTAGACAACGATGGTTGATTTTTTCAATTATAGAAGAAAACGAAACATTTTATTATATCAACTATATCTTTTTCAATATTGTTAGTTTCTTGTGACAACTACATGCATTTTGTAGGTAGTAACCATATCTAGTCATAAGGATCAAATTTGGCTAGATATTGAATAGTTTCTATGGGATTCTACAACTCATAATGTTGAACCCAGTTTTTTCATGTTTGCTGTATTTAGCACTTCATCTTTGTCCCCAAGATTCCCCTTGGTAAGAGATGTATTATTCTTTTGACATGCTCCATGGATCCTTATGAACCTAAAGGACAGTGCAGAATGGTAAAAATTCAACTTTTTCTAACCTATTTCTTTTGGCAAAACAAAAAATATTGAGTGAGAAGCAAACATATGTTCTGATCACCAACCCATTGAAGTTAACTAGGTAATTTATCTCAAGTCCTACAAAAATCCCTAATCTTATTTATATGCAACAAAACGTAAGAAATGACTATTTTGATGTAAATGTAATGGTCCATCAACTTTGGAGGCTTGGTGTGACCAAAAGATGAGAAATTTTACAAGTTTCTTATTTTTTCCATGTATAGTAGGCCTTGAACTATAACCTCATGAAAGGATTTTACAAAATGAGTGGATCTACTATGGTTTTGGAGGTTTTTTTCAAAACCCTGAAAGGACACTTTTATGTCTTGTTAGGTTACCAACCTAGTGTTAAAAGCCGCATCTGGCATACATTTATAATTAAACTTGGCCTGTTAGAAAGCCCTCATCTCACTGACCATTAATCGACTAGGATTTCAATAAGCTTGATCTGCATCTTCTTGGCATATTTCTTAGCATGGGAGCGGAGCTGCACGACAGCGTGTCGCCCCTCTTGTTGAGGGTCCCTGGGGCCTTAAAATAGCAAGTACAAGCTTTTTATATGCATGGCCATGAGATAGAACTGGGTAGTTTAATGTGTTCATAGCAACTCTCCCCCTCCCCCCCAAATGGAAAATACATAAACCTTGTATCATGCCATGCATATAAAAAAAGCTTGCACTTGCCATTTTAAGGCCCTAGGGACCCTCAACAAGAGGGGCCACAACGGCGCGCAAATTGGCCATCCATAATTTTTGGATGGCCAATTTGCGCGCCCTTGTGTCCCCTCTTGTTGAGGGTTCGTGGGGCCTTAAAATGATAGGTATAGGCTTTTTTATTATGCATGGAATGATACAGGATTTATGTATTTTCCATTGGAGGGGGGGAGTTCACTACGAGCACATTAAACTACCCAGGTCTATCTCACGGTCATGCATAAAAAACACATTAAACTACCAAGGCCTATCTCATGATCATGCATAAAAAAGCCTATATTTGCCATTTTAAGGCCCCACGGAACCTCAACAAGAGGGGCCACAAGGGCGTGCAAATTGGTCATCCAAAAATTTTGGATGGCCAATTTGCGCGCCCTTGTGGCCCCTCTTGTTGAGGGTCCTTGGGGCCTTAAAATGCCAAATAGATGCCAAGTAGTAGCATAAAAAAAACACTTGTACTTGCCATTTTAATGCCATAGAGACCCTCAACAAGATGGGCCACAAGGGCGTGCATACTGGCCATCCAAAAAATTTGGATGCCCAATTTGCACGCCCTTGTGGCCCATCCTGTTGAGGGTCCCTTGGGCATTAAAATGAGAAGTATATGATTTTTTTATGCATGGCCATGAGATAGAGCTGGGTAATTTAATGTGTTTATAGCAAACTCCCAACCCCCCCACTAGCAAATATCTAAACCCTGTATCATGCCATGCATTAAAAAAAAGCTTGTACTTGCCATTTTAAGGCCCCAAGGACCCTCAACAAGAGGGTCCACAAGGGCGCGAGATCGACCGTCCAAAACTTTTGGATGGCCAATTTGTGCGCCCTTATGGCCCCTCTTGTTGAGGGTCCCCTCTTGTATAGGCTTTTTTTATGCATGGCCATGAGATATAAGTGGGTAGTTTAATGTGTTCTGCGCACCCTTGTGGATCCTCTTGTTGAGGATCCGTGAGGATTTAAAATGACAAGTAGGGTCTTTGTTTTAATGTATGGCCATGAGATAGATGTGGAGTGCTTGATGTACGGAGTATTCACTATGTAAAATTTTCCTATATCATCTGCCTTCACCACAATGGATTGAAAGTAATCCTTATAGTCCTTACCTACCCTTCGCACTAAGGGGCACTGGAGCTTTAAGGAAGTCCAGACGGGGGGATCAAGGGCGTGGAAGTGGGGTGCCATGATTGATGCCATCAGGGCGCTACACGTGGCTAAAAAAAGTAAACTTGGACGTGGTTTGTTAAACGGGGGTGCTGAGAGGTAAACTCGGACGGGAGGGTGCCATGGACTGGAAACGTGGCACGAATGGGCTGAGGTGGAGTCCTAGGTGGCAAATGGTGTGCCAACAGGGCACGAGCCTCGTGCGGGGATCCCGTTTTCAAAATTTCCCTCTCGAGAATGCAGGGTAATCAGAGATTACATCAAGAATCAGTAATTGGAGGTGAGATGAGAGCAGGAGAAGGGGGTATCTGAGACAGTAATTAGATGAAGACTCTGTAGGTAATTGGAAGCTCAAAGGCAGCATGGATTTGAACCAGGTAGTGTGTGTGAGTGTGTGTGTGTGTGTGTGTGTGTGTGTGTGTGTTTGAGAGAGAGAGAGAGAGAGAGAGAGGGAGAGAGAGAGAGTGCAAGACCATGCATTCCGATCTCCTTCTTCCCAATAGGCCATGCCGATCTCCTTCTTCCCTCCTCCATCCCTGAGCTCTGATACCTATATAAGACCTAGGGAACTGTCATACTGGATCCACCGCCCTACCACCCTATGTATAGACCGTCTCCTAGCCCTAGCCATCATATGGATACCCATTCCACACTGGTCCAGTCCCAACCCCTAGGTCAGGTTCCTAACCCCCTAGGATTAGGATACTTGTCCTCACAATGAAAGACTCCTTGATGCTTTGTCCAGGTATAGGGCTGCCTGCACTTGAAATCTATTGGCCTAAAGGCTGCCTTTATAGAGGATTGGGCACTGTCACATTGTTCATGCATCTCATTTCCCTTTGACACATGACAATCATCTTGGAGTGGCTACCACTCTCAAGGCCGTCCAAAAGGATTGTTGCACAGACAAGAGACAACATGGGTTGCCTCTTGATTACATAAAAGACTCAATCACTGCATGTGGATGCTTACTAAAAGAGAAGATCATTGATCTTGATGTAGCTGCGATGCCTATTAGTAGCAGAACCGCAAATTGCCCAACCTCTTCAATCGAGACAACAATATCTCAAGTCGAGCAACAGTTTGACAAGAATCATGATAAAGCATCACACAGGCTGGTCCTTGTCAAATCTTCAAAGAGGCATAGAGCATATAAGTGGCTACAAGAATACATTTGCCATCAAGGTGGAAGCATAGATCGGAGAGGTGCAGATAAGCGGAGACAAAAAAAGTCAAAGAGGTGTGGGTGCCTATTTAGGCTGGTGGTTCAACACTGTTATGATAGTGATAGGGTGACTATTGCAATCCATGGCTATCACACCGGGCACATACATAGCTCACTTGCTGACCTTTACCACTTGCCGGTGCATTCAACTATAGTTGCATGCTGTATGGATGATTTGTTTTATGTTGGGATGTGCTGCCATGTCGCCAAAATGTTGATCTCCAAGGAAAGGTTTCACAAGGCAAATGCGTTTGAGCTGGATGGTGTAATCTACAGATTTTTTATGATACCAAAAGAGGTGCAAGTGTTGTTACATCAAATGCACACTCGTGGTACTTAGCTCTCCATTGGAAATTATAAGAAGCCTTTTCTCTACTGAGTTTTTGATAGCATTTGATCCAGCATTTCTTTTGACTATATGTAACTTTGTAGGTAGTGAATGGGGTGCGATGCTTGTAGAGACTCTATGTTTGCAAGAATTGAAGAAGGTAATACTACATTCTCAACTTCTTAAGCTAGATGGGTGACCATGCATCCTCAAGTATACTTCTTGTATGGACATGTAATCTTTGTATAGCCTTACAGTCCCCAAAACCCTGATGAGAACAAGCAGCCATTCATCCTCCTCATTCAAGCCAGGTGGATGCTACAAGTTGCTCTTCATTTCTCTCATTGGAACTCATGGACCATGCATAGCACTTTCAAGACAAAAATTTATGGTCTACCGCTCTATGGTGCAATCTTGCCAAACCAAAACGGCATAGGGATTCCGATATGGCTGATGTTATGAAGTAATGATGTGGGTAGCAGCCAGGAAAAGGTGTCCCTAGAGCTCACGTTCAAGATGATCTTTGCAAGGTTAGGTGACGTTCGGCCCACACAACCATTGTCATTGATAAGAGCCATCAAGAGCTCAAAGCTAGTCTCAAGGTTCTGGATCAAGATTCTTTTTGCTGGAGAGAAGATGAGGATGGAAGGCAGCAACAAGTCGCATGCAAAGTTTTGCTATGCTGGTTTCATGTCAAGAAGGCATGGGTTGAGAACCTCTTGCCCCAAGTAGGTCATTTCTTTAATGTGTTCTTTGTGTCAGCTCATGTCTACAAATTGACTGTCGTACTCACATGGCGTAGTTGTGCATAGGTCCCTAAGGACAAGCGCGATGATGTGTACAATCACATGTCAAAATTGATCGATGCATGCAACAAGCGAGGATATATTTGATGCAAGGTACGATGAGCTATTGTAGGTGTATGAGGCACATGAAAATATTCAACGATATGTATCTACTGACTGGTGTGGCAGCACATGTATGTGGCGAAGCCATTGGTGGCCAAGATTCGGTCGTCTATTTCAGCATGGAAATGTGTATACTACAAAATTGGTTGAGCGATTATGGCAATATGTCAAGCATACCTTGCTAAATGCACAGATAAACAGGTCTCTGTTGGTCTTGTTGAATGCGTTGATGGGAAATTCAGTGCATGGGACATATATTGGGGGAACGCTTCTCGAGTTATTCAAGCAAAAGCAGGAGATTGGTAAGAGCAGTTCTCTTTCGCTTGAGAGTATGCGCCTTTGATGTTGCCAAATGTTGAGCTCATGTTGTTTCAATTTAACAACGGTTCAGCTGATTCCAGGCGTTTAAGACGTTTTGGATCAAGCAAAAAACATATAGCCAAGCTAGCAGCATGCGAAAATGATTTGAGGCAGATCCAAGCACCCGCAAAGTGATAGAGGAAGGACACATGCGATTCAAAGTCCTTAGCACTACTTCAGCCTCAAACTAGTATCATGTGAGCATGCAATCTAGCTACTGCGATTGTGCGGATTGGGGATCAGAATGTAAGCATCTATATGGACTTCGATTGATAATTGAGAGGCACTTTCCTCATCTTCACAAAGTTATCCCCATCGTAGATAGCGTTCAAGGTTTGAGCCATGGGGACCTACAACCCATAGTTGGAGCAGGGGAAGAAAATATAGCACTAGAGCATGACAATTTAGATGTAGCTGAGATAGTTTTCAACAACATAGACAATGAGATCGATAGTTGCATCTATGACATGAGAAGCATGTTGCATAGTCTAGAAGAGTAGTTAGGGCAATGTGATAGCTCTTTGAAGCCAACCATACTAATGCAACTAAACATTTTACGAAATAGTCTCGCCGCCTTGATCATCCCAAAGGAGATTGAGCTACCAGCAATGGGCTCGATCAAGCAAGTCCAAGCTCATGTTACTCTAACTCAACTCGGGCATGGGATGCCCGTAGAAGCAAGTGGATCCATCAAGGAGCAGGTTCTCGAGGCCGACATGCCACCATCTGAAGGTCCAACTACTGGTGTTTTGTGATGCAAGCATCAGCGTGGACGGAGTTGAGTCCGCTTTCAAAGAAAGCCTTGAATACATTTTCCTCATTGTTGTAGCAAAACTCTCATGCTCGATCCATTAGAGAGAATTTCATGCCATTCATCACATGCCCTCCTTCCGTTATTGCTCAGAGATGCCCTAGGTGGAGCAGAGTCGAGCTTGCTTAATTGTCATGTCACCCTTTTTGGTGAGAGCATCCAAAAAGGGATGATTGTCTGTTGCAAAGCTGGCGAGGTTCCCATAGAAGAGAGAAGCTTCACGATCTCCTTGCTTGATGGGTCAGTACTCGAGGAAATCCTTGTGCCCCATCAGCAAATGGCTCTCTCTACATGAGAGACATGTAGCTTCTTTCTCCCTTATGCAATCTGTTGGGCTCATCTGATAACCAGTTTGTGAGTGTTCGGTAGGCACTTGTGAGCCCATTTGCAACTATCTTTGGACTGATCTGGTGGGTTGTTTTGGGAGCAAGCTGTGAGCTGATTCCATCAGACTTCCAACATGTTTGACTGATGACTATTTACCTTGTTTAGGCTATTAGGCCAATCTTTTTGGATGGCATCTTGCTTGATCATGCGTGACCGTTACTGCTGGGTTTTGAAAAGTTATTTTGCCAATCTGGCATGAGCTCATTTCAACTACCAACTTGATGCATTTTTTCTATAAATTGTGTGCGATCTCTATGGACTACGACTGCTCTAAGTGGATGGCATTGAAACTGACCTTTTGTGAGAGTCATGGATGGGTTGTTGCCAGATGTATGTCTTGTTTTGCCAGCCAATTTTTCTTATCAGATTGTGTACGATCTCTAAGCACTAGGGCTGCCCTAATTGGATGGCACTGAGACTGATCTGATTTCTCAGTTGATTTCACTTGCAAACATTTAGCGTTTTTGGTATCTAATTTGCCCAACGTGGACGGAGAGTGGGCTTTGTGTGAAGGCGTGGGCTGCAAGACGACACCACTCAATGCAATAGAGGAGGAAACAAGGGAAGTGCATTAACGCTATGGAGAAGGCGTTTACGTCACTGCACCTGAGGCTGTCCTCCAATGGTTGCAACTTTTCTCTCTTTCAATCTCTCACAAGAAGCCTTCATTTTCTCTCTCCTCAGCATTGCCTAGCTCTGTCTTTGCAGGTCATCATGACTCCTCACCTTTTTTGATACATGGCATGATACAATGTTTCGGTATTTGCCATTGGAAGGTTACGGTGGGTGGGTGGGAGGGGGGGGGGGGGGGGGGGGGGGGGGGGGGGGGGGGGGGAGTTTGTTATGATTTTGGATGGCCAATTTGCGCGCCCTTGTGGACCATCTTGTTGAGGGTCCCTGGGGCCTTAAAATGGCAAGTATAAGATTTTTTTTAATGCATGGCATGATACAAGGTCTAGGTATTTGCTAATGGGGGCGGGGGGGGGGGGGAGTTTGCTCTATGGACACATTAAACTACCCAGTTCTATCTCATGGCCATGCATAAAAAAAGCCTATACTTGCCATTTTAAGGCCCTAGGGACCCTCAACAAGAGGAGCCGCAAGGGGACACAAATTGGGCATCCAAAAAATTTGGATGGCCAATTTGTGCGCCCTTGTGGACACTCTTGTTGTCCCTAGGGCTTTAAAATGGTAGGTATAAGCTTTTGTCTTATACATGACATGATACAAGGTTTAGGTATTTTCCTTTGGGGGGAGAGGGGGGAGTCGCAATGAACACATTAAACTACCTAGTTCTATCTCATGGCCATGCATAAAAAAAGATTGTACTTGCCATTTTAAGGCCCAAGGGACCCTCAACAAGAGGGTCCACAAGGGCGTGCAAATTGGCCATCCAAATCTCCCAAAAGAGAAAGACATTGCATAGAATCCGATGTGAGTTGTCGTCGATAGACTAAACCAAAATCTGTAGTGCAGCAAACCAATGCTTAAGAGAAGGACATGCAAGATGTTGTCCAAGATAATTAGCAGAAAACAGAATATCAGGACGAGTGTTCATGCCAACAAACTGAAGACATCCAATCAAGTTAGCATAAGGTTGATTTGTGACAAGTTGACCGCCATTGTCAGAAGTGTTCTTCGTAGAGCTCGCAAGACAAGTTGTGTTGGTTGAATGTGCAGATTCCATACCAAATTTTTGAATAGTATCTGCAATAAACTTTGCCTGTCGAAGGAATAAAATACCTTTTGTATGGTTCCGTTGGATTTGAATGCCAAGACACGAGTGAATCTCTCCAAGATCCACCATATCAAATGCAAAAGACAATAACTTTTTCACTTGCTCAAGAAATCCCAAATCATTGGAAACAAGGATAGTGTCATCCACATAAAGAGCAAGAATCACAAAACTGCTACCTTGGCATTTTATGTATAATTTGGGGTCTGACGAGAAAGAGATGAATCCTTTAGAGGTGAGAAAAAGATCAAATTTTGTATACCAGGCTCGCGAAGCTTGTTTGAGACCATATAGTGCCTTATGGAGTTGAGCAACAAGGTCTTCTTTACCTGGAATAACAAACCCTTCTGGTTGTTCCATATAAATTTCCTCTTCCAAGTCACCATTAAGAAAAGCAGTTCGCACATCCATTTGATGAGCTTCTAAATCAAATTGAACAGCAAATGCCAATAAAACTCGAACACTTGTAATGCGAACAACTGGTGAAAAAGTCTCTTGATAATCAACACCAGCTGCTTGGGAGTAACCTTTTGCAACTAAACGCGCCTTGAACTTGTCAAAAGATCCATCTGCTTTTACTTTTGTCTTATACACCCACTTACATTTAATAGCTGTACGACCAGAACTTAATTCAGTTAGTATCCATGTACCTTTAGAGATAAGAGAATCGTACTCTGCTTCCATAGCCTCTTTCCATTGATCCTTTTGTGGTGAAGAGATAGCTTCATCATAAGTAATGGGATCTTCCGAAGTAGAAAAAGCATTATCAACAATATCGTCATCATAAACATGACATGAGCCATGTTCAAAATCAATAGGCAAATCAACAAAAATATCAATATCATCGTTGGCAACATTCGGAATGGATGGTTGTGAAGAGGAAAGTTGCTCTATAGGGAGAGTTTCATCTTCTGAAAGAAATGAAAATCCTGAAGCAATGATTTAGTATCATCAGAATCATCCATGGACCATGAGCCTCCCATAAGCTGTTCGTTAAAAGTAGCATCATGATTCACAATTACTTTCTTGGAGATCCATGCCATGAACAAGATCACAACGTTGAAGATCAAGGAGTTTTGAGAAATTAGCATGAACAAAACAATGATGCCATACTTTGCAATCATGATCACCTGGAGCAGTGACAACATTTGCTACAGCATCGTTGAGAGAGAGTTCAAACAAATTACCGTTTCGAGGAGAAGTGTCTATAGTCTGTCCATCTCTCTCAATTCGTCATTTGGTATGATCAAATCCAACAGACACACCAAGATCAACAAGTCTAGCAACTGAAAGAAGATTACGTTGAAGATCTGGTACATGTAATAATCCTCGCGAAATTCGAGTGGAAGAAGATAAGGTACCAAGATATAAGTCTCCAATACCCTTTACTTGACAAGTAGTATCATCAGCAAGATAAACAACACGTTGAACTGGCAGTGGATGATAGTTATGGAACCACTTAGACTGATATGTCATATTTCGTGTAGCACCAGAATCGACAATAAAAAGTGATCCATCACGTACATGAAGTATTCTGTCTAGAGCAACTGAACATAGGACGCAACTTGTTTCTCGTACAATTTTGTTTCGATGTTCAGTAGCATATGCTCTATTCTGATCTGTGTCGAATCGACGCTTATAGCACATATGAGTGGGATGATCAGATCGTCCACAATATTCACAAGAAGAAGAAGAAGAGTCTCTAGATAGACGTAGTTGTCTTGTGGTAATATTGTGTTCTTCATCATATTGATGTGTCCAACAATCATCTTCAGTATGGCCATTTCTGTTGCAGTAAGAACATTGCTTATTAGGAAATTTGAGACGAGAGAAAATATTACCGCAACGGCCACCTCTGCAGTTTCCTCGTTGAAATGGACACCTTCGAGCATAAAAAGCACGTTCCATCTGTTGTGACTCAGTCTCCTCTTGTGAAATCATAGCTGTATCATGACGAGCATTACGACGTTCTTGACGTTGAGAGTATTCAATTAAAAACATGCAGGCTTGGTTGAAATCAAGACTATCTTTATTAGAGAGAATAGTAACAATGTTATCATAAGAAGAGTCCTTCACCTTATCAAGGAGAAGTGTAATCAGTTGCTTTTGTGGAGCAGGATCACCGGCAGCAGCAAGTTGATTAATAATAGATTTGAAAGATTCAATATGTCCCATCATGGCAGTACCAACTTCATATTGTAACTTGTTAAGTAACCATCTCAAATAAAGTATTTCTGTGATACATTTCTTCTCAAAGTTTGCAATAAGGTACTTCCATACATCGTGGGAAGTAGGTAGTTCATACATATCAAGCAAAAGGAAATCAGTAAGAGAAGAAAGAATATACCGACGAGATGCTTTATCACAACGTTGCCAATCCGTATAGGCAACATTCCAATCTTCAAATATAGGTCCTTTAGTGATAAGCACGTTATCATTATCCGTATCAACAGGCTGAGACGGACAAACACGATTTCCAAGAACAACATCGGAGAGTTCATCACCTTCAAGAATTAACAACATCTTTGCTTTCCAGTGTGGAAAACCTCGACCTTGGAAAGGAGGAACAGAACGCTGGCCAGAAGGAAAGCCGTTGACGAGAATATTCATAGCCATATCTTGTTGCGAGAAGACGTATAAGATAAGATCGCAGAATCTGCACACCATATATGGTGAAGGCCGCAATTGAGAATGAGAGAGATATGAGGACTGCGTTCTGTCAACGATAAACGTAAGAAGGATGCTCAAGGAATGTCCAAAGATGTGAGAGACGTCACCCAAAAAAGACAGGGTAAAGGAGACGTTAATAATAAAAGAGTCCTCAAAATAGAGTGGCGTGAGACGCAAGATTGACGGCCACAATACGAATAGAAAAAAGCTAAATCTTCTCGATAAAGTTAACGCCAAAATAAGAAAAATGATCGCGGACGGTTCGAGAAGAAGTAGGACGAAGAAAGCTGCGTCAAGCTTAATTGCAGTAAAAACATCATAACTTTCTGCTGCGAACTCCGATTGACGCAAACCTAGAACTCAAATCGAAGAGCTCGAGGAGACCAACAAGTTTTGGATTGAAAGTACCATTGCGCTACACTCCATTGCGCTTTTCCCGTTTCTCCAAATTTTGAGTAGAACACCCCAAAAAATTGAGATGAAGTTCACGGTGTCATCAACAAGAAAACGTAATCAAGGATTAGACTGATTAGCAATAAACGCCACACAAAACACTAATCATATTCTTCTTAACACAAAACAACCATAGTTAACAAGAATCAACGCTCAAAAATAAAATTTGTAGCAATTTTGAATCTTACATGCAAATAGCATACACATACTGTTTTGTCACCATGAATTGAATTGGTGCGTGATCGTTACCGCTCTAATACCATGTTGAGATGTAGAGAGAAAGAGAGAGAGACAAGACAAGAGACACACCATATATGCTCCCAAAGACTGACTCATATTGAGGATAAGAAACAAATATATAGGTGAGACCAAATTGAGTAGAGTGAGCCATATATAGCTCCAACAGATACAAGGTTTAGGTATTTTCCATTTTGGGGGGGGGGGGGGGGGGGGAGTTTGCTATGAGCACATTAAACTACCCATTTCCATCTCATGGCCATGCATAAAAAAAGTGTATACTTGCCATTTTCTTGCCCTAGGGACCCTGGACAAGACGGGTCAGAAGGGTGTGCAAATTGGCCATCCAGAACTTTTCGATGGCCCATTTGCACGCACTTGTGGCCCCTCTTGTTGAGGGTTCCTGGTGCCTTAAAATGGTAAGTACAATATTTTTGGCCTACAGAAGGGCATAGGGTTTTAGCTGCAAGTTTGTTGCAATCTGTAGGCCGTCCGATGGTTTGTTGGATGGCTGCCACGTGTAGCAAGGCCTTTAGGGTTGTTTTATGAAGGGTCATTTGACCCATGTGGAATTCCTTTTCGTGCTGCTCCTGGCGGGCCTCAGTCCTTTCTGCTCTGCTGCTGCTAGAGGATGTGGCACGCGCGCAACGGGTGCTGTCCTTGTGAGAAGACCGCTGCACAGCAGGTATTGTCCTACCCCATAGGACCTAGTTGTTCCATACGCAGCTTTTTTGTTTAATGGCGGGGGGTTTTCAAGGATCTGGAAGGTGAGTGCATTGAAGGGGGTTGCTTTGCAGGCTGAGGCGGCGAGGGCATGGCAGCGAAATCTTTTCCATGCGCTGTTCTGCTCGTTGAATTCCGCAGGCGGGCTTCTCAAGGTCTGTGAAGGCGACCGTGCAGCCTAAGATTACGAGGACTGCTCGTGTTGGTCTTTGTGGTTCAGTGCACGTGCTAAATGGAGCATAGAACAATGAGGACATGTAATTTCCATGTGGTTGTTGTAGCCTATATGACAGGCCAAAAAGGGCAGAAACATTCTTTGTAATATGTTCTTGCTTCGGGTGTTATCATTATACTGTGTCATGGTAGCAAGTCTGAGAATTTGTTTTGATGTGTGAGCTTTTGAGCTACATTATCCAATGCAAGATTCTCTGTTTGTCCTGCTTTGTACAAACTTTTGAGCTACATTACCTAGTGGAAGATTCTCTCTCTGTTTTGCTTTTGCACATGTGTCCTCAAGTCTCAGTTCTTGCTTCGGGTGTTATCATTATACTGTGTCATGGCAGCAAGTCTGAGAATTTGTTTTGATGTATGAGCTTTTGAGCTACATTATCCAGTGCAAGATTCTTTGTTCATGTTTGAGCTTTCACCTAGCTATCATTATTCAATTTGTATCTGCTTATATGCTGTAATCGCAAATTTAAATCAGCCAAGCATTTGAAAGTCCACTGTAGATTGGTTTGAGGGTTTGTTTCTTGCGTCTCAAAGTACTTGGAACAACATTTCTTTGCAAATCATCTTTATCATGGCATCTAATGATCGCGTTGTCGGTGGTAGTGAAGGGAGTGCAAGCAATGCCTCCCCCAACGACGGTGAGAGCATGGACTTCTCTGGAGGTTTTCTTTTTTGACTCGTGCGCTGGTGTTGAGTTACGTTGTTGGTCTTGGTTTGTTTGTGCTTGCGAGCGTTGCAGTTGAAAAAGTTTGTTGCACTAGTGTTGTTCTCCTGATCCTGCTGCTTGCTTTTTGTTGCGCCTGCAAGCGATGTGCTCGTGATGGTAGTCACGTGTTTGGGTCTAGAAAAGCACAACAGTAGGGCTACGGGTGCAAGGGCCCTTGCTGAAATTATCGGCAGGTCACGCTACAAGGGGCTGGACCCTCATTGCCCCAGTGTGGGATTGGCATCAGGCCGCGAGCTGCCCTGCGTGAAGCCGCAAGTAGCCATCAGGGAGTTGCTCATCCAGGAGCCGAGAGCAGCTTGAGCTTTATTCACTTGTTTGCCTCAGCGCCCGCATACGGGTTTTGGCCATCTATTTCAGATGCCTGCTGTGGGCTCTGGTACTGTACCATGGCGCCCAGGTCAGGGTTTGTTTTTCTCAATCACCTGGACTGTGTAGGGTCAGGGTGATTAAGTCTCGTTGAGTTTGTGCACATAGGCAACAACCCTTTTTGACTGAGGGCTTGTCTCCTTCTTTTGCTATGTAATCTGGTTGTGGAGCTGTGTCGAGCTAGACATCTGCTGGATGTGTTTCACTTACGCTTTGAGACCCGGAGTTGGGTCCGAGGTTCAAGGGATTCTGGATCCCTCTTTCTATTTTGGTTCTTGGCTATCATTCAGGTGTTGCCCGCTAATGTAGACCCGGCCATACTCTTTCTCTCAGTTCGAGAAGCTCTCGTGTGTTGATCATTGTTGGAGTATTGTGGGTTCCCCGTTGTATTAGACCAGGGGCGGTAATGTGTGTTCACCTTCAGTAGGCTCTGCTCAATCCCATCGAGTACCTCGCTAGGGGGCTCCTTATCAAGAAACTTAGGTATTCCTAATCGCTATCCATGACTTCGATGGCTGGTGCGTTCAAAGTTTCTCCTCGTGAGCATAAGGCCACAATACAATAACATGAGCATCACAATAAATCTGGCCTGGACCTCCCAAGACGCTCATTTAGTGTCATGTTTGAAACCAAACTTGGCTCGTACCATGTTACCTCCTTGAATTTTGTCTGCCTCTTCAGCTCAGGCTCCACTCATCCGTGCCATCTTGACCATCGACGAGATCGTCCACTATAGTGCAGGACGGCTCAGGTAAAGGCACAACCAGCCCTATGCTTGCATCATGTCCGCTGGCCAGTCAAGCCAACTCTGGGGGCTCAATGTCCTAAAAAAAATTCAATCCAAAATTTGCTCCATGCTTGTCATTGAATGGATAGTTCTCCCGTGTATCAAGTGAGTACAATGATTGTGACTAGGCCATCAGTTCTTACTAACGGCTGCTCATCTGCCCAAACCATCTTAACAACATGCTTGGCCATGTGTTGGTTCACGGGCTGCCTCAGTCGAGGGGAGTTTGACTCCTCCAACCGCACCATACCTTATCTAGCGAACCAGGTTTGGAAATCCCAGCTCTTGATGGCCAGGATTTGTGAATACTTGACGAACGGGCACCTCATCTCGAGTGCCAAATCCGGAAATTGGTGGTTCATTACATCTTCATCGAAGTACAATTGCACACTCGCCATAATCTGCCCCTGCCTGCCAAGGCGCATGTCCGTTGAGAACAACCCGAAAGGTGCTGCCTCTAGTTTCTTTAACTCTACATAGACCCCACTCGACGACCCTATGCCTTTGCCAATGATAGCACTAGCATCATGCACACGCAACGGCTGTCTCGTATCCCACAGCCCCAATCTTTTTATGTTCTGGTTATATCTTTTTTGAGCCTCCTCTACTTCCAACAGCTCACAAAGCTCAGTAAGCCCAGCCTTGGGCATCAGTCCTTCATTAGATTTCGGCTTACGTATGTCTACGTATGCTCACATTTGCCCATCGGGCTGAGGGGAGTGAATCAACAGGCCTCACCTGACGCTCTTTATGATCATCCTCGCTTGAGTAGCTCACAATCTTGCCACCTGGCTCGGAGGCCTCCATATACGTTGCCTCTCGTGTAGAATCTCATGATGTTATGCATTGTATGGAAAACATTGGAGACTCCGTTTTCCTGCATGAGAAAAATTCTAAATCTTCTTGTGTATGTAACCTGGTGAGGGATTTGAAATGTGACATTTTCCAAGATTAAATAAATTTTTGCTTGCTCATCCAAAAAGAAATCATATTTGGCGCAAGCTTGTTCGCATCCTTTCAAGAAGTTACTTTTCGAGCCTCGTTCTCCCTTTCCTTTTACCGTGTGCTGCTTCCAGGATGTTTTTGACGCCCTCTTTGCTTTGCTCAACTAGTCAATGCTATGGTTAATTGGATGCTTCCTTTTATTTTCCTCTTGCAGCGTTGCGTAGGTTCGTTGAGTCTCCTCCATGCTCTGCAGGGAAACGTTCATCGCACATGGTAGTGTCGAGCTCTGCCGGGTCGCCGTCAAATTCACGCTTCGAGGAAATCGCAGCTGGGAAGAGGTGTAGGCGTGCCTTGCTTCAAGGAAGCCCTGCTACCGATCCCGTCGGCAGTGCAGGTATGTCCGTTGTTCTCAATCATTCTTTCTCGAACAATATTGACGTGTCTACGATGTTCTTCGCTACATTGCATTCTTGATTGTTGAGTTGCGTTAAGATGGTTCTTTAATTTTTTTGCAGGCAAAGGATACTCTCCACCAGGGAAGGAGTGCGCACAAGCACCGTCTTCGTCTCAACAAGAACTTCCTTGGACAGCTCATGAATTGGGCAAAGCTGCAGCCTCATTTTCTGAAGTTGGTCAATCTTTAGCCGCTCAGAATGTCATGGACACCGGCAAGCTACTGGACAAAGAGAAAAGCTTGTTAGTCAAGGAAACCTTGCCGCTATTCATGATTAGCGATATAGATGAGGATATTAAAGCTTTCTCCATAGAGGGGAAAATCTTGAATTGGTATGGCACATACCGTTCTATCTCCCCTGGGCAAAAGAAAATGCACGTTACTTCAAGTTCGACATCGTCGATGCCGATTGCATTGACACGATCACAGTCGTCCTTGTGGATCCCTTCATTGAGACCTACACCAAGAAGCTCAAGATCGGCTTGTTCGTAAGGATTGACTGTCCTCTTGTGAGGGCTAAAAACCATAATGATGCTGGGTCAGCTTTGTTCTCCTTGCACATCGGTGCGTCGACAACCATTCGACCTTGTGACCCATTCCCTGTTGCTTTAGCTTTCTATCCTGAGACCAAGATAAGCACATTTCTTGCTGACGCTGCAATTTCTGAGACTACTAGCCCATGTCTGCCCTTGGCGACACTGGCATTTGTTTTCCTGCAAAGTCGTAATTTCCATCAGAGAATTGGCACTACATTTGGGGATTTGGTTGTTGCTGATGGCCCGGACCCGAGACAACAAAGCAGTTGCACATATCAGAAGCATTGGCTTCAGCGTTTCTTTCTTTAGATATTGACAAACCTTTTGCCATATGTAGGTCAGCTTTGTCAACTCTTTAAAGCATGACTATGATCGGGTCATGGCCCAGATGGCTAGGGAGGACATTGTTATGTTTCTGGCTAGGAATATTGGACTCTTTGTTGGCAAGGTGCGCACATTGTCTGTTTTGGACGTCACAAATTTGGCCCCCGTGCGAGGATCACGCTTGAAGGAAGAGTTGACCACAGCATTTCATAGACACTATGAGATTCTCGGCTACAATAGAGAGGTGACATTGCATGGTTTGCACTCAACCGCATAAAGACGTTAATAGACCGCTTTTTGCGTGTACAAAGTAGCGTTTATAAGCATGGTCATATTTACAAAAATATGTAAATACATACATTTGGGAGCTTTGCAAATTGGTTTCAAGTTCTAAAAAAGGTGCAACGTGTGCACATGATTGTAAATATGATTGCTTGCGTGTCCAGTCGAGCATATGTACATGCCTGGATAGGGTATCGGGGCCTTGGATATGGTTCTAGGTGGCTTATTTTGGCTCTATATAATGTGTTTGAGCTTTCTAGAATGTAAATAATTCAAGTGAAAAGTGTGGGTACTCTTATCCCTCTCGAGAAGTTTGACACATGCGGTAAGTGTCTATTTGCGACACGCCTGATCTGCGGTGATACGTGCATCACCCTAGAAGTGGTCAAACATGAAATCTGGGAATGTGGAAATGTGCTTTGTGTATCGAGGATAAAACGTGCCAAATTTGGTGAATTTTGGAGTCCGTTTGGGGTTTTTCCTACGAAAAATGCCCGCCAGGGGTCAAAACTGGGCCAAAAAAAGTAAAAAAATGGTAAAAAAAGGTGTGAAATGGCTTCAAATTGCCACATCACTCACGGTGCCGTGATGGTCTAGGAATTTTGAAGAGAAATATCAACACTTTCACCCCTCTGTGGAGGAAGCAGGGTTCCTACAGGTGGTCTAGTGCAGTCCCGTTGCAATCCCGTCCTATTTTTTAGTGTATGGAGGAGTGAATGAGAGCTTTCTCTCTTCAATTTTTCACTTGGGAGAGTCTATGGAATTTCTGAGGTTTCCATGGATGTGTGTGTGCAAGGAATTGAGGGAAGAAGGTGCGGCTTTCTGCAAGACTATGTGACCCTGTATTGGTGCCATTAGGGTTGGCGCTACTCCAAAGAGTCCAACAGAGTGGAGTTTCGTGAAGATTTTGCAAGTGTTTGAGAGTAGCCTTTTGTGGCTAGAGTTTTTTGTTTTTTGATGGTTTTTCTTGTATATTTTTGTCACCATCAAGCATGATTTCAAGTGTTGATCACCTCGACTCACCTTGTAGTGTCTGCAGGCAGCCAAGGGTTTATAGGTCGAGGCGTTTGGAGTTTGAATTGAGCTTGTGGGTAGATTTTTTAGGGATCTTTTGAGTGGTATTGAGTGAGGTGAGGAATTCAAGTAAATTCCTTGTGTTGTGTTGAGTTGTTTGGGTGTGTAAGTGTGCGCACAACATCTTTTGCTCCATCATCCTTTGGCGATCCCGCTCGGGAGGGGAAATTTGCCGGTTGTGCACCCAGGTGGAGCGGTTTTGCTATGATGTTTGAGATTCATTGAAGAAAATTGGTGGTTTGGTTGAGGTGCAAGACTTCAAATTTTGTGGAATTACTACGCAAGGGAGAAGGGACTTCAAAGGGATGGCGTATAGTCGACCAGTGTTTACAGGGAAGGAGGATGTGAAGGATTGGATTGCGGACTTCGAGTGGCATACGCTTGGTATGCACATTGTGAATGACGCAGCCAAGATTTATGTATTTCCTCTTGCGCTCAAAGGAGAAGCTCCCGAGTGGTTTGAAGGTTTAGAGGAAGAAAAAAAACAAACATGGGAGCAGGTGAAGTTGGCAATTTTTGATAGGTTTGGAAAGAAACTAACCGCAACAAAAGCGACAACAAAATTGAGAGGTTTGCAGCAAGATGTTCATGCTAACTTTAAAGATTTTTTGCAACACTTCAAAGGGCTTTGGGTTCAATTATAGGCGGCATGCCAAGTACCTACAGGGGATTTCTTTAAAGAGCCTTATTTTATGGATTGTCTCCATGCAAGTGTAAGGAAGAAGGTCGATCAAGAGGAGCCTGCTACATTTGAAAGAGCTGTGGAAATTGCCGAGGCCAAGAGCAAGAAGATCAAGAGAAGGTGGGAGCAAGGCATGACACACGTTGAGCTAGTTGTGGTGCAACCAATGGTCCCTGTGACAACGGATGATAGAGTGGAGCGAGTGGTTCAAGGTCCATATCCTGTTACGGCCCGGGTTCTACATGATCTTGCCGGTGAGTTGCAAGAACTAAGAATTAACATAATGAATAGAAACCAAAGAGAAGAGTGGCCAGGTGGGAACCACCAAGAGAGAGAGGAGGGATATACCCCTTATATGGACATGATCAAGGAAGAATAGAAGAAAATCATCAAGAGCGGGCACTAGAAGCACTGCCACCACAACAACCTCCACCAATTTTGCCTGGAAATGGAGAAGGTAGGGCTATCAATACCATTACCCTTGAGCATCAAGATGTGGATGTTTTGGCCAATAAGAGATCTAGGCATGATAGGGAGAAAGAGACAGAAGAAGAGAGGTAAACAAGAGCAAGGAAAGGAAAGGCTAAGGTAGAAGACAAACCAAAAAGTAGCAAGAGGCGGCGAAGAAGGAAAATTGGTCCAAAGGACTACCTCCTTGGCCAAGGTGTTGAAGAATATGATATTGTCGATGACATATGAAATCAAAAGGAAAATATATTTTTTGGTCAGTTGGTGGCTTTGAATGCTAAATTGAGGAGGCAGTGGACCAAGTGTGTGAGTACGCGGCTTCCTTCCAAGAAGGAAAAGCGTCAAAGCATGCTGTCATCTTTGAGGGTTGGTCACCCAGTGGATATGGTGCCAATAGTTGAAGCTATGCTGGGATAGAAGACGAAAGTGCAAGCATATGTGGATGGTGGTGCCTAGGTGTGTGTCATGACCGAGGCTATCATGAAGGAAGCAGGCGTTAAGATGTCAGTGAATGCTTCAATCCGTATGAGGATGGCCAACCACAAAAAGGCAAGGTGTCTTGGAATGGCTGAAGATGTGAAGATAAAAGTCTTGGGGATTGAGCGCTTGGTTCATTGCTATGTGATGCAAGCAGGTGAGAATGTGTATCCAATCATTTTAGGGAGGCCATGGCTTATAACACTTGGTGCTAAGCAGGATTGGGGCACGGGCTTGATCACCATCCCCGAAAAAGAGAAAGGAAGGACCATTGTCTACAACAGGAAGACACACGAGAGCCGTACACATCCCCTAGTGGAGATGCAAGATACGGATTTGATGGAAACCACATCATACGATAGTGATGTTTCATCTACATTATCAGAAGAAAGTGTAGAGGAAGGCTTGATGCAATTATGTCCTGATATTTTTGGGATAAGTGTTGAAAAGGAAGCATCACTGCATGATGTGAAGGTCAAGGAGGGGAAGGATAGTCCAAAAGCAATTGTAGAGCCTGCCAAAGTGAATGTAAGGAGCATGCTAGGAGAGGACTTGACAGAAAAAGAAAAAAAGGAGTATGAAGACATGTTCAAGGAATTTCCAAATCTATTCGCCACTGAATATATAGAGTTTCAAGGAGCTAAAGGAGTCGAGCATAGAATCAATCTAAAAGAAGGTGCCAAGCCAAAGGTTCAAAAGCTTAGGAGATTGGGGGTCATTCATGAGAAGGCACTTCATGAAGAGGTGACGAAGCTTTTGGAAGCAGATTTCATCTTTCAAGTGGAGGAGTCCAAATGGGTCTCTTCTGTTGTTATTGTGCCCAAGAAGAATGGAAGATTTAGGATATGTGTCGATTTCAAACCTTTGAATGCTGCCACAAAAAGGAATCCTTATCCACTACCCTTTCTAGATGAAATCCTCAATCAGGTTGCAGGTCATGAACGTTACTCAATCATGCATGGATTTTCTGGCTACTTTCAGATTTTGATATCGATTGAAGATCGATTGAAGACGACCTTCATTACTCCTTGGGGTTGTTTTGTCTACAAAAGAATGCCTTTTGGGCTGGTTAATGCATATTTTACCTTCCAAGGATGGATGAATAGAGTGTTTGGTCCCTACTTGGGTAAGTTCATTCGCGTTTTCATGGATGACATTGGGTGTTATAGCTCAAGGGTCACACATTTGGAGAAGTTGAGGTTGAGTTTTGAAAGGCTTCAACCGCTTTTTTCGTGTACAAAGTAGCATTTATATGCATGGTCATATGTACAAAAAGATGTAATTACATTAATTTGGGAGCTTTGCAAAGTGGTTGCAAGTTCGAAAAAAGGTGCAACGTGTGCACATTGTAAATATGCGTACTTGTGTGTGGCAGTCGAGCATATGTACATGCCTGGATAGGGTATCGGGGCCTTGGATATGGTTCTAGGTGGATTATTTTGGCTCTATATAATGTTTTTGAGCTTTATAGAATGTAAATAATTCAAGTGACAAGTGTGGGTACTCTCATCTCGCTCGAGAAGTTTGACACATGCGGTAAGTGTCTATTTGCGGCGCTTGATTTGCGGTGATACGTGCATAGCTCTAGAAGTGGTCAAAAATGGAATGTGAGGATGTGGAAATGTGCTTTGGGTATCGAGGATCAAACGTGCAAAATGTGGTGAATTTTGGAGTCCGTTTGGGGTTTTTCCTGCGAAAAATGCCCCCCAAGGGTCAAAACTGGCCAAAACTGGGCCAAAAAAAGTGTGAAATGGCTTCAAATTTCCACATCACTCACGGTGCCATGATGGTACAGGTTGAGGGAGGACCTTTGAAGAGCAATATCAACACTTTCACCCCTCTGTGTGTGGAAGGAAGCACGGTTCCTACAGATGGTTTAGTGCAGTCCCGTTGCGTTCCAGTCCTGTTTTCGAGTGTATGGAGGAGTGAATGAGAGATTTCTCTCTTCAATTTGCACTTGGTAGAGTCTATGGAAGTTCTGATTTTTCCATGTATGTGTGTGTGCAAGGAATTGAGGTAAGAAGGTGCGGATTTCTGCAAGACTATTTGACCCTGTATCGGTGCCATTAGCGTTGGCGCTACTCCAAAGAGTCCAATAGAGTGGAATTTGGTGAAGCTTTCGCAAGGGTTTGAGTGTGGCCTTTTGTGGCTGGAGTTTTTGGTTTTTTGATGGTTTTTCTTGTATATTTTGGTCACCATCAAGCGTGATTTCAAGTGTTGATCACCTCGACTCACCTTGTAGTGTCTACTACAGGGGGGCAAGGGTTTGTAGGTCAAGGCATTTGGAGTTTGAATTGAGCTTGTGGGTAGATTTTTTAGGGAGCTTTTGAGTGGTAGTGAGTGAGGTGAGGAATTCAAGTAAATTCCTTGTGCTATGTTGAGTTGTCTGGGTGGGTGAATGTGCGCACGACATCTTTTGCTCCATCAACGTCTTTAGTGGTCTTCACACGTTTGTTTCTTTTGTAGGTTGTGGGGACTTTGCGCTTTGTGAAATTCAATAGAGCTCTCTTGCATTCCCATTGCTCTGTTTGTGACTCACCAAAGGTGAAGAAGGTTGAAGGCCGATTGTGTTGTTCTCTTTGCGATAAAGATCACGTCATCAACACGACTCTCAGGCTGGAGGCACAGATCCGAAGCAGCATTGACAGACGTGTTATGGTGGTTCAAGTGTCAGGGTCTATGGTGGATTGTCTTCTGGGCTTGCCAACGAGCTTCAAGGAGGTGTACATGGAGAGCATTCCAGAGGCAAGGGATATTTTATCGACATCTGTTGTCGAGGGTGTGTTCAAAATTGGCACAAATGGGTCTATGATATCTTTCACTCCTCTGTTGGAAACCTAGATACTTTGAGAGCATCGATTTCCATAGCTTTTGGCCTTTCACTACGAATAACTATGCTTCCTTACCTAGACCCCTCTACAATGGATGAACTAAATTTTGGCTTGTCCATTGTATATCGTGTTTCATAAGAAAATCGTATCTTGCTTTTGAGCCTTGTTGCCATGGTGTCTCTCCATAACTCGCTCTCTATTCTTCCTTCCTCTCCATCTTTTCAACCTTCCAAAGCACAGACTCTCTCACTCTCTCTCTCTCTCTCTCTCTCTCTCTCTCTCTCTCTCTCTCTAACACACACGCACACAAACAAACACACAAGGTGACTTAATATTTACAATCTTTCCGTGTCTTTCCAATGACTTACTTGGCCGAACCCAATGCCGATACTATTTTTGTGGCACAATTTCCAAATAATTCAGACATCTTCCTCACGCTACATCATCTCCAAAACTCAACAGGCGCACCGCATGACCTTAGATTGAATTTGCTCAACGACTTGTTTGAGAGCTTCTTGCTTGAAAGACATGATGTCCAGGGGGCTTGCCTCTTCTTCCGTACTGATGGGGCCACTAGCACAATGACGGTCACAAAATTCTCATCTTTGTATTCAACATGCGCCAACTCACTTGCTCTTAGCCTCTACGTGTTAACGGCCTTTGCTCGCTTTACGACTTGTAGGTTATGTTGGAGCTATATATGGCTCACTCTACTGAACTTGGTCTCACCTATATATTTGTATCTTGTCCTAAATATGAATTAGTCTTTGGGAGCGTATATGGTATGTCTCTTGTCTCGTCTCTCTCTCTTTCTCTCTACATCTCAACATGGTATCAGAGCGGTAACGATCACGCGCCGATTCAATTCATGGTGACAACAGTATGTGTATGCAATTCGCATGTAAGATTCAAAATTGTTACAAATTTTATTTATGAGCGTTGATTCTTGTTAGCTGTGGTTTTTTTGTGTTAAGAAGAATATGATTAGTGTTTTATGTGGCGTTTATTTCTAATCATTATAATCGTTGATTACGTTTTCTTGTTGATGACATCCTGAACTTCATCTCAATTTT
Organism: Adiantum capillus-veneris; assembly: GCF_014529385.1. Taxonomy (NCBI): domain Eukaryota; kingdom Viridiplantae; phylum Streptophyta; class Polypodiopsida; order Polypodiales; family Pteridaceae; genus Adiantum; species Adiantum capillus-veneris. The sequence continues at coordinate 121,865,857 of NC_140955.1, read as the reverse complement.
TCTTGTTGTTCTGCTCAAAATTTGGAGAAAAGGGAAAAGCACAATGGAGCATAGCGCAATGGCACTTTTCATTCAAAACTTGTTCGTCTCCTCGAGCTCTTTGTTTTGAGTTCTAGGTTTGCGTCAATTGGAGTTCGCAGCAGAAAGTTATGTTGTTTTTATTGCAATTGAGCTTGACGTAGCTTTCTTCGTCCTACTTCTTCGTGAAACATCCGCGATCGTTTTTCTTATTTTGGCGTTAAATTTTTTCAAGACGATTTAGATTTTTGCTATTCGTATTGTGGCCGTCAATCTTGCGTCTCACGCCAATGAACTACCTACTTCCCACAACGTATGGAAGTACCTTATTGCAAACTTTGAGAAGAAATCTGTCACAGAAATACTTTATTTGAGAGGGTTACTTAACAAGTTACAATATGAAGTTGGTACTGTCATGACAGGACATATTGAATCTTTCAAATCTATTATTCATCAACTTGCTGCTGCCGGTGATCCTGCTCCACAAAAGCAACTGATTACACTTCTCCTTGATACGGTGAAGGACTCTTCTTATGATAACATTGCTACTATTCTTTCTAATAAAGATGGTCTTGATTTCGACCAAGCTTGCATGTCTTTAATTGAATACTCTCAACATCAAGAACGTCGGAATGTTGGTCACGATACAGCTATGATTTCACAAGAGGAGACTGAGTCACAACAGATGGAACGTGCTTTTTATGCTCGAAGGCGTCCATTTCAACGAGGAAACCGTAGAGGTGGCCATCGCGGTAATATTTTCTCTCGTCTCAAATTTCCTAATAAGCAATGTTCTTACTGCAACAGAAATGGCCATACTGAAGATGATTGTTGGGCACGTCAATATGATGAAGAACACAATATTACCACAAAACAACCATGTTTATCTAGAGACTCTTCTTCTTCTTCTTGTGAATATTGTGGACGATCTGATCATCCCACTCATATGTGCTATAAGCGTCGATTCGACACAGATCGGAATAGAGCATATGCTACTGAACATCGAAACAACATTGTACCAGAAACAAGCTGCGTCCTATGTTCAGTTGCTCCAAACAGAATACTTCATGTACGTGATGGATCACTTTTTATTGTCGATTCTGGTGCTATAGGAAATATGAAATATCAGTCTAAGTGGCTCCATACCTATCATCCACTACCAGTTCTACGTGTTGTTTATCTTGCTGATGATACTACTTGTCAAGTAAAGGGTATTGGAGACTTATATCTTGGTACCTTATCTTCTTCCACTCGAATTTTGCGAGGAGTATTACATGTACCAGATCTTCAACGTAATCTTCTTTCAGTTGCTAGACTTGTTTGATCTTGGTCTGTTTGTTGGATTTGATCATACCAAATGCCGAATTGAGAAAGATGGACAGACTATAGCCACTGCTCCTCAAAACGGTAATTTGTTTGAACTCTCTCTCAACGATGCTATAGCAAATATTGTCACTGCTCCAGGTGATCATGATTGCAAAGTATGGCATCACCGTTTTGTTTATGCTGATTTCTCAAAATTCCTTGATCTTCAACGTCGTCATCTTGTTCATGGCATGGATCTTAAAGCCCATCCCCATATGGGAATTTGTGAATTTTGTGCTCTTGGGAAACACAATCGTAAACCCTTTCCTCTTTCAAATACAACTCATTCTCATGACATATTGGATCTTGTTCATACTGATATATGTGGACCTCTACCTTCTTCGAGATCACAATATCGCTACTTCATTACTTTCATTGATGATTTCTCAAGGTATACGACTGTATTTCTACTTAGACAAAAATCTGAAGCCTTATCTGTTTTCAAACAATTCCACAAGGCTGCTGAACTTCAAACTGGTCATCGCCTTAAGAATCTTCGTAGTGACAATGGAGGCAAATATGTTTCTCGAGAGTTTGTGAGTTACTGTGCTGACAATGGAATTCATCATGAACACAATATTCCATATTCGCCTCAACAGAACGGTGTTCTGAACAAAAGAATCGCACTATTCTCTATGTTGTAAGATGTATGCTGATTCATTCTGTCTTATCTCGTGTTTTCTGGGCTGAAGCTACTTTGACAACAACATTTATTCAGAATCATCTTCCTACTACTACACCCTCTGGTAAGATACCCATCACAGCATCGACAGGTGACATTCCTTCTGTATCTCATTTTAGAACCTTTGGATGTATTGCTTATATTCATGTTCCCAAAGAAAAACAAACAAAGCTTGATGCTCCTGGTCTTAAAGTTATTTTTATTGGATATTCTGATACTTCCAAAGGCTACAAATTCTATGACCCTTCCTCCAAGAAAGTAATTGTGAATCGTGATGCTACTTTTAACGAACAGCTGATGGGAGGCTCATGGTCCATGGATGATTCTGATGATACTAAATCATTGCTTCAGGCTTTTCCATTTATTTCAGATGATGAAACTCTTCCTATAGAGAAACTTTCCTCTTCACAACCATCTATTCCAAATGTTGCCAATAATGATATTGATATTTTTGTTGATTTGCCTATTGATTTTGAACATGGCTCATGTCATGTTTATGATGAAGATATTGCTGATAATGCTTTTTCTACTTCTGAAGATCTCGTTATTTATGATGAAGCTATCTCTTCACCACAAAAGGATCAATGGCAAGAGGCTATGGAAGCAGAGTACGATTCTCTTATCTCTAAAGGTACATGGATACTAACTGAATTACCTCCTGGTCGTACAGCTATTAAATGTAAGTGGGTGTATAAGACAAAATTAAAAGCAAATGGATCTTTTGACAAGTTCAAGGCGCGTTTAGTTGCAAAAGGTTACTCCCAAGTAGCTGGTGTTGATTATCAAGAGACTTTCTCACCAGTTGTTCGCATTACAAGTGTTTGAGTTTTATTGGCATTTGTTGTTCAATTTGATTTAGAAGCTCATCAAATGGATGTGCGAACTGATTTTCTTAATGGTGACTTGGAAGAGGAAATTCATATGGAACAACCAGAAGGGTTTGTTATTCCAGGTAAAGAAGACCTTGTTTCTCAACTCCATAAGGCACTATATGGTCTCAAACAAGCTTCGGGAGCCTAGTATACAAAATTTGATCTTTTTCTCACCTCTAAAGGATTCATCTCTTGCTCGTCAGACCCCAACTTATACATAAAACGACAAGGTAGCAGTTTTGTGATTCTTGCTCTTTATGTGGATGATACCATCCTTGTTTCCAATGATTTGGGATTTCTTCAGCAAGTGAAAAAGTTATTGTCTTCTGTATTCGATATGGTGGATCTTGGAGAGATTCACTCTTGTCTTGGCATTGAAATCCAACGAAACCGTACAAAAGGTATTTTATTCCTTCGACAATCAAAGTTTATTGCAGATACTATTCAAAAATTTGGTATGAAATCTGCACATTCAGCCAACACACCTTGTCTTGCGAGCTCTACGAAGAATACTTCTGACAATGGCGGTCAACTTGTCACAAATCAACCTTATGCTAACTTGATTGGATGTCTTCAGTTTGTTGGCATGAACACTTGTCCTGATATTCTATTTGCTGCTAATTATCTTGGACAACATCTTGCATGTCCTTCTCTTAAGAAATGGTCTGCTGCAAAGCGTGTATTGAAATACTTGAAAGGCACTACAGATTTTGGTTTAGTCTATCGACGACAACTCACATCGGATTCTATGCAATCTCTTTCTCTTTTGGGTTACACAGATGCAGACTGGGCAAGCTCACATTTATCTATGCGATCTACTAGTGGAAATTTCTTCTTTATAAATGGTTGTCTTTTTTCTTGGACCAACAAGAAACAACGTTGTGTTGCATTTTCTACGACTGAGTCAGAATATGTTGCGACATCACTTGTAGCTCGTGAGTTGATTTGGCTTCGACAAATGCTGGTTGATATTGGTCACTCTCCTCTTTCTAGCACACCCTTGCGGTGTGACAACCAAAGTGCTATTAGTCTTGCAAAAGACTATGTTCAACATAATAAGTCAAAGCACATTGCTGTCCATTATCATTATGTCAGGTATGAAGTACGCAAAGGAACCATTATGGTTGAACACTGTCCAAGTGACCAGATGATTGCAGACATTTTGACCAAAGGCCTCAATGAGTCACGTTTCATCCTCTTGCGCTCGGAGCTTGGAGTTGCTTCGGCCTCACTCTTTCTAGATTAGCTTCTTTGCTATTGTAATAGCTTTGTACATATGACATTGTAATCTTTTAGGTACCATGCACTATGCACACTCCAAATTTTCACCTTGTGATATCTAAGTCACTTGAATTTTTGTACATAGATGCACAATTCACCTTCACATCATCACCGCTGGTTCATATTTCACATTGTATAGGGGCTTGGGTTTTTCCCTTGAACTCCCCAAGGGTTTTTTCATCCAAAGCTAGAGACCTTTGTTTGAGTGGGAGTGTTGGAGCTATATATGGCTCACTCTACTGAACTTGGTCTCACCTATATATTTGTATCTTGTCCTAAATATGAATCAGTCTTTGGGAGCGTATATGGTATGTCTCTTGTCTCATCTCTCTCTCTTTCTCTCTACATCTCAACAGGTTAAAAGTGTATTTGAAAAGAAATGGAAGCGTGAGAAGAATCATCTTGGGCATGGCATCGAAACCATTTCTTGTAAAGGGCATTCTGCTTTTCGAAACAAGCAATGGCATCACATACCTTCCCACCTTCATAACGTGCTCAAGACGTGCACGTGTTGGATGGAAAGAAGATGAGGTGGCCACTTTGCATAGGCTATGCTTGTTGCATGAGGATTTTCCTGATGTTGAGGTGGTCCGCATGTTCTAATCCAAGCGCACACACACGTTGCCCACAACCCAGGCCATCAAATGCAAGCTTTCATGCCGGAAGAACGAGAGGGGCCCGGTCACTGGTTATCAAATACGATGCACCCATGCCAAGTTGAGCAATCCGATTAAGAAATACAACAAAATCATCAAGCACAAACCCATTACACCCTGTGAAAAATGTGGATGCTTGCTATTCCGCCGCCAGCTAACACGTCAGCTTCTACCTCCAGTTGCGGAATCCACTTCAAGAAAGAGAAGACGCTACGGGCATGTGTATGTCTGTAGCCAGTGCAAGAAACACTCGACAATCAATAGCAATCACCTGTGGAGCTTGCAAGAGACAGGTCTCAATCCTGCGCTTCCCTTTGTGTCACATCTAAACCCCGTAGAGGAACGCTTGGTCTCCATTCGTATCCCCTTCGCCAAGATACGTGAACTGACATACGAAGGTCAGTATGGGCTTAGAGGTAGCGTTGTCAATATGCTTGCCAACTTGGAGAACAGCCAGCCTGTCCTGCCTCACTTAATTGAGGATGAGGCTTCTGTCCTTGTGGGCATCAAATGGAAGCTCGAATACGATAGATGTTACCTAAGCGGTGTTGTGCGCCCCTGCTCACAATGCATGCAACCACTATGCTATTGTCCACACCACTCTACACAACAGAAGGTGTCATGATCACCGACAAGTGTCTTGAACACCTTTCTAGTCTAAGTATGCCTCCTACGAATACCGTTGACGCCAATGCGCATGATGTTGAGCTTCAGGATGAACAGACTGATGTCATGCTTCACGGGGTCACAAGTGCGGAAGAGGTTGTCGATTACAGTGGCAAGATTCTTCATGTTGCACCTTGCGATGGCAATTCACCATTGAGCTTCATGGGGTCACAAGTGCGGAAGAGGTTGTCGATTACAGTGGCAAGATTCTTCATGTTGCACCTTGCGAGGGCAATTCACCATTGGATGAGTATTGCGGAGAGTTGATCTTCCCAACTCTGTTCTTCGGGTCCCCCAGAAGATATAGAGAGGCCACAAGCAAAGATTAGCAAACGGTTGCAAAGTGGGAGCTCCTGAACGTTGATAGAAGATTCACCCTGGACATCGAAAATTTATTTTTCAAGTCTATCAAAATCATGTCACAACAAGTTGCTTCCTCTGTTTGGGTGCGAATGCCCAAGGGAAAGCTAGCAGGTATAACTCTGACTGCAAGGCAAGTTGTACAAGACAAAAACATAGAGAGCCTTCTCAACTCAAGATTAGGCTTTAGAGACTTTGAGGCACTACGCACATCCCCTGACTACAAGGAAAAGATGAAAAAAAAATTCTTCGCAATGATCCGACAACTTGGACCCCCATATTTTTTGTCACGTTCTCCTCTGCAGAGCGAATATGGAAAGAGATTCTTGCTGCACTAGAGAAGTTAGTCCCGTTGAGCCAAGAGCCCGAGGAGAGTCTGAGCTCATACCAACGTCGCCTCATTCGTGCCGATCCCATTACAACTTCTCGTTTCTACGTCAACAGGTTCAACACAATGAAACGGTTATTGCGGACTGATTCCTCTATATGTGGCAAAATACGAGATTTCTTTTTCATCACGGAGTTCCAAAGTCACGGTAGCCAACATGATCATGGTTTGTTGTGGCTAGAAAATGCTCCATCACTCACAACGCACTCAGATCAACATATTGTAATGTTTATAGATACCCACATTAGGACAAATGGATCCATCTTGCCCAATGACCTTTCTGAAGCTTACAAGCACAAGCACCATAAGACTTGCCAAAAGAAGAGCAAAAGTTACCGTTTTGGATTTCCACGTTTTACCATGCCATTCACAACTATTATCTGGCAAGGAATACTTGAGGAAAATATAGCTAGACAAGGTAAGGCTTACTTGCAACAAGTTGGAAGACAACTCAGCCAAATTGATTTACAAAATGCGCCCACATTCGAAGAATGGCTAGAACAAGTACAACTCTCCATGGAACAGTACTTGCTTGCATTGAAAGAAACTATCTCGGGACCCACTATTTTTCTCAAGCGCAAACCAAGCGATATATTCATGAACAACTTTAATAAGTCAATAGCTTCACTTTGGAATGCAAACACAGATATACAATTCGTGCTAAATGCACATGGAGCTGCGAGCTACTGCACCTCATACATGAAAAAAATGGACAATACATTAATAGGAGCAATCAAGGCACAACTTAATTACTGTGTCGCAAACAATGCAACAACATTGGAGAGACTACAAAAATTTGGTAGCACAATCCTTAACACACATCAAATTAGTTCACAACAAGCTGCTTACATATGTCTCTCGCTTGTGTTGCATAGCTCCTCTAGAGAATTCATGTACATAAATAATAATCCACCTGAAGAACGTGCTCTCTTCCTCAAAAAAATGAACACCTTGAAAAAAATGCACCCCGACATGATAAATATCTTCTCTGCCTCCATCATCGACAAATATGCCTCCTGAACATACTCATTCTTTCTCATGTGCTTGGCCCAGTTCGCTTCCACAACCAAAAATCCCTCCAAGCCTGACACGTTGCTGCGGAGGGCACGCATCATACGGTACGTTAGATACAATAAAGCCAAAGACCCTGAAAACCACTACAGATAACAATGCCTTCTCTTCTTGCCATGGGCAAGCAATGAGAATGAGCACCTGCTCGAAGGTTAGTCTTGGATCCATGTCTACACTTCGAACATTGAGAGAGTGAAAACCAATGAATCACAGTTTGTTGTCGAAACAACTCCACTAGATAGGCTCGCAACAGCCATCACAACCTCACGCAACACGAGAAGTGTAAGCTCCTTGAACGATTCCGACAATGCTAACGTGATGATCAACACCCCATCAAAGCAACTGGTGAAGAAACCATTTTCTTTGCATTTTTCCAAACATATTGGCATAACCAATGAGGATTTCCACGCATCAATAAAGAAGCTAAACCCACAACAGCAACTCATCCTCGATGATGTCATGCTCAAAAAATGCATAGCACCGTCAGAAAAGATACATATCTTCCTCACAGGTGGAGCAGGCACTGGAAAAACATTCACGTGGCTCTTGCTAGTTGAAGCCCTCATTCATTTCTACAGACATAAGTCAGGCCACAATCCTGACTTTCCTAAGGCACTCCTAATGGCATATACAGACAAGGCAGCATTCAACATTGGTGGCACGACTATACACTCAGCTTTACATTTGCCTTTGATAACTACAACACACACAAGTCTCGGAGCAGAAAAGCTAGATGCATTGTCCTTACTTTATCAAGATTTGGAGCTTGTAGTGTTTGATGAAGTCTCCTTGATAGGATCAAGTGTCTTCTCATTGGCTGACTCATGTCTTCGTGCCATCAAGAGAAAACACGACAAGCCTTTTGGTGGCCTTGATGTCATACTCTATGGTGGTGACCTCTGCCAAGCTAGCCCAAATAAAGACTCCTGGATATTCACAAGCAAGCAACCTCTTCTAGAGACGGTTGCACCTTCGTACTGGCAGGAATTCCCTAAGTGCTACGAACTAACGACGACAATGAGAAAAATCGATGGACAGTTTATAGAAGTGCTCAACCGAATGAGAATTGGCTCACACACTAGGCGACCTTGATTACATTAACAGCTCCTTCCACAAAGAGTTTCCTACTGAGATAACCATATCACACCTATTCTACTCTAACAAGGCAAAGGATGAACACAATGAAAAGGTCTTCACACAATTTCCCGGTGAGCCACACATATTCAAAGCGATTGACAAGCATGCCGCTTCATGCAGCAAAACAATAGCCATTCCATTGGATGCCAGACAAACTGAGGGTCTCCAAGCAACATTGCATCTGAAGCCAGGCCTAGTGGTCGATCTATGCGCTAGAAATATGGACATTCTTGACGGCCTCGTCCATAGTGCAGAAGGCATCTACAAGCTCTGCACTACATTCTCTGACACAAAATGCCTCTAGATTCATTTCACCAACCCTAACATAGGGCAAAAACAAAGGTATGACCACCGTCATCTTTGCAACCCACTCACGATGCCTAATTGGACGCCAATTCTGCGCATCGCACGCAAATTCCAAATTGGCAAGAACTACTTCAACACCCTCACACACAAGCAATTCCCAGTTCAGCCTAACGCAGCCCGCACAATTCACCGATCACAAGGGCTTACACTCAACACACTCGCTTTCAACCCCAAAGGAATTAGGTCTCACGGCCTCGCATACACTGCTCTCACACGAATTTGTGACACTGCAAATCTATATTTGATAGAGAGCTTGCTACCTTGCAACATTCACACCGATGCATTTGCCCTCAAAGATTTCCACAGGTTGAGAACAGAAGAAGCTTATTCCCCCATCCAGAAGAAGTTGCTACATTGTGCAATCACTAAACGTCGTCTCCCTTGGAAAGCATACAAACAATATCATCCACGACAAAAGCCTAATGGCCTCCGACATCCTCTGCCTACAAGAGACTCGACAACATACGACAACCATTCCAGGCTTCCACAACATATCCTCAACACAACTACACGGCATCTCCATTCTCCATAAAAACGACCTAATACCTACACAAATACGCATCTGCATAAATCAAACACTTGAAACGATCCATACAACTTTCCACTGCACCAACAAGTGCCTAGCGACAATCATTTAACTCTATAGGGCACCGACATCATCGCTCCCACGCTTCCTGCATAGCATCTCCAATCTTCTTGACTCAGCCCGCGCCATGCGACCACTAATCGTAATGGGAGATTTCAACATTCAAGCACTTCAACAAACCAGCACATATAGAACCCTTTCCAACCTCGTTCTCCAGCACGGTCTCCACCAATTGATACACCATCAAACCACAATACACAACTCTATACTAGACCATGTATGGGTTAGCAATGACCTACCACAAACCACATCTGGCACTAACTATAACTACTGGTCCGACCACTCCACTACATACCTCCTCATCGCCAAAAACTAACCTTCCCATGCTTTCTGCAGGCCATTGTCAGTCCTCACCTTGTTTTTAATGCATTGCATGATACAAGGTTTAGGTATTTGCCATTTGGGGGGGGAGGGGGGAAGGGGGTGGGGGGGGGGGCGGACTTCTCTATGAACACATTAAACTACCCAGTTCTATCTCATGGCCATGCATAAAAAAAGCCTATACTTGTCATTTTAAGGCTCCAAGGACCCTCAACAAGAAGGAACCTTGTGGCCGCTATTGTTGAGGGTTTCTGGGACTTTAAAATGGCACGTATAAGCTTTTTTTTAATGCATGGCATGATACAAGGTTTAGTTAGGTATTTGCTATTGGGGGGAGAGGGGGGGGGGGGGGGGGGGGCATTGCAATGAACACATTAAACTACCTAGTTCTATCTCATGGCCATGCATAAAAAAAGCATGTACATAATATTTTAAGGCCCTAGGGACCTTCAACAAGAGGATCCACAAGGCCGTGCAAATTGGCCAATTTGCACGGCCTTGTGGTTCCTCTTGTTGAGGGTCCCTAGGGCCTTAAAATGGCAAGTAAAAACTTTTTTTTTTATGCATGGGATGATACAAGGTTTAGGTATTTTCCATTGGGGGGGGGGGCAGCTTGCTATAAACATATTAAACTACCCATTTCTATCTCATGGCCATGCATAAAAAATGTCTATACTTGCCATTTTCAAGCGCTAGGGACCCTCAACAAGAGGGGCCACAAGGGCATGAAAATTGGCCATCCAAAACTTTTGGATGGCCAATTTGCATGCCCTTGTGGCCCCTCTTGTTGAGGGTCCCAAGTGCCTTAAAATGGCAAGTACAAGCTTTTTTTTTAATGCATGGCATGATACAAGGTTTAGGTATTTTCCTTTTGGGGGGGGGGGAGGGGGGGGGGGAGTTTTCTATGAACACATTAAACTACCCAGTTCTATCTTATGGCCATGCATCAAGTAAAAGCTTGTACTTGCCATTTTAAGGCCCTAGGGACCCTCAACAAGAGGGGCCACAAGGGCGCACTATTTGGTTATCCAAAAATTTGTATGGCCAATTTGCGTGCCTTTGTGGCTCTTCTTGTTGAGAGTCCCTAGGGCCTTAAAATGGCAAGTACAAGCTTTTACTTGATGCATGGCATGATACACGGTTTCGGTATTCGCCATGGGGAGGGGGAGGAGTTTGCTATGAATACATTAAACTACCTAGTTCTATTTCATGGCCATGCATAAAAAAAGCCTATACTTTCCATTTTAGGGCCCCAGGGACTCTCAGAAAAAGGGGCCACAAGTGCACGCAAATCGGCCATCCAAAAATTATGGATGGCCGATTTGCGCTCCATTGTGGCCCCTCTTGTTGAGGGTCCCCCGAGCCTTAAAATTGAAAGTACAAGATTTTTTCTAATTGCATGGAATGATACAAGGTTTAGGTATTTTCCATTGAGGGGGGTGGTGGAGTTAACTATGAACACACAAAATTACCCAGTTCTATCTCATGGGCATGCATAAAAAAAGCCTATACTTTTCATTTTAAGGCCATAGGGACCCTCAACAAGAGGGTCCACAAGGTCGCGCAAATTGGCCATCCAAAAATGGGGGGGGGGGGGGGGGGGGGGGGGGAGGGGGGGCTGTTTTCTATGAACACATTAAACTACCTAGTTCTATCTCATGGTGATGCATAAGAAAAGCCTATACTTGCAATTTTAAGGCCACAAGCACCCTCAAGAAGAGGGGCTACAAGAGCGCGCAAATTGGCTATCCAAAAATTTTGGATGGCCAATTTGTGCGCCCTTGTGGCCCCTCTTGTTGAGGGTCCCTCGAGTCTTAAAATGGCAAGTACAAGCTTTTTCTTTATTCATGGCATGATACAAGGTTTAGGTGTTTGCCATTTGGGGGGGAGGGGGGTCGAGTTTGCTATGAACACATTAAATTACCCAGTTCTATCTCATGGGCATGCATAAAAAAAGCCTGTACTTGCCATTTTAAGGCCCCAGGGACCCTCAACAAGAGGGGCCACAAGGGCACGCAAATTGGCCATAAAAAATGTACTTGCCATTTTAAGGCCCCAGGGACCCTCAACAAGAGGGGCCACAAGGGCACGCAAATTGGCCATCAAAAAGTTTTTGATGGCCAATTTGCGTGCCCTTGTGGCCCCTCTTGTTGAGGGTCCCTGGGGCCTTAAAATGGCAAGTACAAGCGTTTTTTTTTTTTCATGGCATGATACAAGGTTTAGGTATTTGCCATTGGAGGAGGGGGGGGGGGGGGGGGGGGGATTTTCTATGAACACATTAAACTACCCAGTTCTATCTCATGACCATGCATTCAAAAAGCCTATAGTTGACATTTTAAAGCCCCAAGAGCCCTCAACAAGAGGGGTCACAAGAGCGCGCAAATTGGCAATCCAATTTTTTTGGATTGCCGATTTGCGCGCCCTTGTGGCCCCTATTGTTAGGGGTCCCTAGGGCCTTCAAATTGCAAGTATAAGCGTTTTTCTAATGCATGGCATGATACAAGGTTTAGGTATTTTCCATTTGGGGGGGAGGGCGGGAGGGGGGGGAGGGAGTTTGTTATGAACAAATTAAACTACCCATTTCTATCTCATGGACACACATAAAAAAATCCTGCACTTGTCATTTTAATGTTCCAGGGACCCTCAACAAGAGGGGCCACAAGGACGCGCAAATTTTGGATGGCCAATTTGTGTGCCCTGGTGGCCCCTCTTGTTAGGGTCCCTGGGGCCTTAAAATGGCAAGTACAAGCTTTTTTTTAATGCATGGCATGATACAAGGTTTAGAATTAGCCGTTGGGGGGGGAGGGGAGTTTTCTATGAACAAATTAAACTAACCTGTTCTATTTCATGGCCATGCATAAAAAAAATCCTATACTTTCCATTTTAGGGCCCGAGGGACCCTCAACAAAATGGGCCACAAGGACGCGCAAATTGGCCATCCAAAATTTTTGGATGGCTGATTTGCGCGCCCTTGTGGCCCCTCTTGTTAAGTCTCCTTGGGGCCTTAAAATGGAAAGTACAAGATTTTTGTTTTATGCATGGCATGATACAAGGTTTAGGTATTGCCATGGGGGGGGGGGGGTTCCCTTTGCCAATTTGCATGTTGGATGGCCAATTTGCCTGCCCTTTTGGCCGGTCTTGTTGAGGGTCCCAAGGGCCTTAGAATGGCAAGTACAAGCCTTTTTTTATGCATGGCATGATACAAGGTTTAGGTATTTGCCATTGGTTGTAGGGGGGGGAATTTGCAATGAGCACATTAATCTACCCAGTTCTATCTCATGGCCATGCATAAAAAAATTCCATACTTGTCATTTTAGGGCCCCAGGGACCCTCAACAGGAGGGGCCACAATGGCACGCAAATCGGCCATCCGCAATTTGCGGATGGTCGATTTCGCGCCATTGTGGCCCCTCTTGCTAAGGGTCCTTGGGCCTTAAAATGGCAAGTACAAGCTTTTTTTTAATGCATGGCATGATACAAGGTTTAGGTATTGCCATTGGGGGGGGGGGGGGGGGGGGGGGGGGTTCTATGAGCACATTAAACTACCCAGTTCTATCTCATGGCCATGCATAAAAAAAGCCTATACTTGCCATTTTAAGTCCCGAGGGACCCTCAACAAGAGGGGCCATAAGGCACACAACATGGCCATCCAAAAATGGAAAGAACAAGCTTATTTTTTATGCATGGCATGATACAAGGTTTATTTATTTGCCATTGGGAGGGGGGGGGGGGGAGGGGGGAGATTGCTATGAACACATTAAACTACCAAGTTTTATCTCATGGCCATGCATAAAAAAATCCCGTACATTCCATTTTAAGGCCCCAAGGACCCTCAACAAGAGGGGCCTTAAGGGTACACAAATTGGCCAACCAACAATTTTGGATGGCCAATTTGCGCGCCCTTGTGGCCGGTCTTGTTGAGGGTCCTTGAGGGCCTTCAAATGGCAAGTACAAGGGTTTTTTTGATGCATGGCATGATACAAGGTTTAGGTATTTTTATTTTGGGGGGGGGGAGTTGCTATGAACACATTAAACTACCCAGTTCTATGTCATGGCCATGTATTAAAAAAGCATATACTTGCCAGTGGGACGCATCTCTAACCTCACAATCCTATCTTATTGCAGTATTAGCGAGAACCACGATTAATTTGTCAAGTCATGGGACAAAGCTGACTGGACTAGTGCATAGAGGTTAGAAGAGGTTGTCAATCTCTTGGAAAACAACTAACAACTCGCATTTAACTCAAGCTACACTTAAGTGACTAAAATCACCAAAAGCCAATCGCTCATCGACAAGAAAATCACATCCGTTATAGCATCAAATGACATCCAAACGTAACAAAACGTCTAGGACAAGTTTATAAGACCTAAGCACACATGCCTATGGCCTCAAACCCCACTTTAGGTCAAGTTCCAAAATTTTGATTATTAATAGCAGTGGATTTTTGACCTGGTTGTTTTTTACCCAGAATGCATCTAAATGCTTAGCAATGATGCCCCAATACCCCGCCTATGCTTAGTTTTTGATTTGAACATGTAAATTCCTAGTTATGATGAAATTAGGCCGCAGTCGACGATGCCAAAAGCTACGAAATACTGTGAATGGCTTACGTCAATCCGTAGTGCTCTTACCTGTAGTTGCAATGCAACAAACGCAATCGCAATAGAGAGGGAGTAGGAAGCATGAGAAGGAGAGAAGTGAGTGCCGTTAGCGCATGCTATATATTTCTTATCCAAAAACTTGATCAAAACTTTACAAAGTTTACTTTTATACCTTAGCCAAGGTCTAAAATGTGTATTGTCCAACGCCCAAGACCTTTAAGGCTCCACACTTATTGTATCTACAACCTAGGTACATAATCTGACCTATTCTTTACACCTTGGAACTCTTATTGAGCCTGTAACACTTTACAGTTATCACAATGGCTAAATAATTCAGGAAATTACAATGCATTTCCATTTTGGAAAAATGTGAAAAGTGTGTAACTCCAATCTTCACTACTTATTTGTATTCATCCTCGATGTGTATTTGTACATCTTCGGTCTTTAGTACCTTCTGTTAACTAACGTTGACTGAGTTAACATTCCCCCCTTCCAATTTTAGTGTCCGTCCTCGGGCACTGTTGAAAAATGTATGTGGATGTTGTGGAAGGTTTTTGATTGGTTGTTGATGGGTTGATTGTCTTCATATGTCGTTGAATTTGTTGATGAGATTCAATCTGCTGCAGGCTCTTCATTGATCGAATATGTTGATGTGAGAGATGATGTTGCATTTGTCCGGTTGTAATAGCATAATGAGGAGGCTTTTGTTTATTTATGAAAAGTATGTACAAGGGAAGTAGAATGATGAGGTTCTAAATTAGGTTCAAATACGTGGATGACCAAAGGGAAAAAACCCATTGGAAAAAAGTGCCTTTGGGATACGGGCATTATTGGAGTACTTATTAGCATAGGTAATATTAATTAAGTACTCAAGGGATTATTTGCTGATAGATATGGAATTAAAAGGTAGCAAATATGAGAGGATAGAATGATGGAACATTGGTTTTACATGTTGTAGTGCACTCAAGGTGCATAGGTGGAAGCAAAAAAGAGTGTCTAATGCATATGTCCAATGATGGGACATCCTATTTATGCATACACAGAAATGCATGGGAAACAATTTTCTATGCAAGAAAGATTTTGAGGGGTTATTCAAAAAGACGGTGTAGCTATAAAAGAATATGACATGGATTTGCAAGCAGGAACCCCATTAAGAATGGTTTTTGTTGATGAGGATATGCGCTCTTATCTTACTGTGCACTGTGCGTGAGTGTTAGACTCTACGACACTCCACCATTTGTAAGTTAATAGACTTTGACTCTTATGCTCATCTTATCCAGCATGAGCAACATGACTTTAGATATGCTCAACTCTTCCAGCTTGAGCGTAAGCCTAATAAATATTACTCTTAGCACAGAGTTTATTACGATTGAAGCTTTGGGACTAATGCTTTGCTAATTTTATGGCTCAGCAACCTGACTTTGACTATGCCAAAGAGTGTTTTTTTCACCCTGGCGACTTGACTTTTTTACATTATTGAGCTTACTACAAACATTTCTTCAAGTAAAAGTAAGCTTGAATCCTCAAAAACAGGATTAGTGAAGGACCAAGGTAGCATTGAAGGTTTCTTTTGCCATACTTGTTTTATCATCTTCAGATCTGCATTCACATTGGTTAGATTGTCCTTCTTTGATTGTGAAGACTCCATTATCCGTTTGATTCTCCAAGTAGGCATGTTGATAGGAGTCTTTGATGTTGTTGTAGGCCTCTATTGGCTATCGACATCTGGCTTTTGACTAGGAGCATTAAAAGACTTAAGAATCCAAATCTCTTGATGACCTTTGTATCTCCTTTGTTTACTTTTCTTCACTCTAGGTCTTGTTGAGTTCTTGAGATCTTTATGTAGGCCTGGTGTAGTTGCAGTTGGTTTGTGGTTGACTGGTAGCCAAATCTTTTCATACCTTGTGTAAAATCCTTGTTCAAGAGGAAGATCCTTTGAGATCCGTCTTTGTTCAGTATCCTCTTGAGATTTGTGGTTGAATTTAACATCTTTCAATGTTGTATTGTTGTATACCTGCTTCTTAGGTATCCTAGGATATTATTGAGGTTGATACCTTGTGGGCCTTCTTTCTTGGGAGGGACTTGAAGTTACTTCATATTCCCTAACCTGCGGTTTTGGCACCCATATGTGTCTGTTACCTCCATATTACTCTTGTTCCTTTAAGCTCCAGTGTGATGCTATCCATCCCATGTGTTTGTCTTCATGTGTTGATTTCCTGTCCTTAATCCAAACTGGATCATTGACTTTAACTAAACTGATCAGAACAAACACTTTCTTGAACTTGTTTTTCTTTCTTGAGTACTTTGGTTGAAATACCTTTGCTTTTTCGGGTGTCTCCATTGAGGTTTTAGTTGGGTCAGCAATTGACTTGAAGTTTTGAAAGCCTAACTTGATTGAAGAAGCTAATCCATGAGGGTTCTTTGATGTAGAGGCATATGCTTTCACACCTTCTTTGCTAATCAGTGGAAGTTCCACTTTGGCTTTACCTTTGTCTACATGATTTGTCTTTGATTCTAGTGAATCCTGCAACTCTGAATCTAGCATTAACGGTACCTTTAATTGTTGCTAGCTACCTCTTGGAGAAGAGAGTATTAGGATTTTACCTTCTCTGCAGGCCTTGTGTTGGTCTAGCCTGATGTCCAAGGATGACATCTGCAAGCATTTCCTTTGAAGGCTTCACGTGAAACTTCACCTGCTCTTCATGATTTTGGATGCTAAGAGTAACAAACATTTATTTCTTACTTGTATGCAAACCTCACATTGTTTTGCTATCATGTTTTCATGGAGTGATTTGGAGGATCCTTTGGATGTTCTCTGCAACCATATTGTATTTTGCTTCTTTATCTAGTAGAGCATTGCATCTGACACTTGCTAATTTTGTACTACTGAGAACTATAGCTATTCTCATTATTGGTTCTATTGAAGATCTTTGTATTTGTTTTTCTTTTTCCATGGTCTTATCTTGATCTGATTGTGTCTCTATGGAGAGTGGATTGAGACCCTGTTTTCCAATCTGACTTTCATCAGCTGATTCAACTAGCAATGAGTGATTGATCTTTGTACTTCCTATTGCTTCCTGGTTTATTGCAACCTTGTTCTTCTTAACTTCTAGCTTTGGTGGCATTCTCTGCTCAATAGCTTCGTGGTTGCTATTTGTCCTATTTGATCTAAACTTGCTATTGCTTGATTTTCTTTAAGCTCTTCTAAAGTTCTGTTTGATGGAGATGAATCATCTTCAATAAGCTTTGTTTTGGCATCAGTCTCCATTTTAACTATGCTTGAGGATTTTTTATTGTCGTTCGCAAGTGACCATTCTTGGTCTTCATTCTTTGATGTCTGTGATGACTCCATCATGTTTGAATTCGGTATCTCTAACATCTTCTTGGCCATTGGCATTCCCACTATGATGTTTTCTCACATAATTTTTGTTGTGATCACATGGAATTGAGCTATGATGATCTGTGAACTTACTTCAATGGTGGTGGAGATGATTCCCAAACATTTTTCTCATTTGTTTCTAGATATGCTCACAAGTTTAGGAGCATCTTCCAGCTATTGTTGGTTATATCTTTTCCAAGAGCAAAAAGTCTAACTGGAAATTTTCTTCATTTTCACCAACAATGTTGCACTTGATTGAACTTGGTTGAACTTTATCTACATTGGCTTTGCTTTGATCATCTACTTCTATTGATGTTGACTCGTATGACTGTGATACTGCACTTTTTTGCAATTGTTGAGCATTGCCCTCTTGCATTTGAGTAACCTTTGACCTTAAAAGGTCCATTGTACTGTCTGGAAAAATATGTTTCTTTAGAGGAGATTTTGGTGGTGACCTTTGTGTAGCCTTTTGGACTTTAGCTTTTGTTGATCTTGATTTTTTGGTCACCTGTTCTGGCATCTTGAGGCTTTGCATCATCTTAAGATAGTCCTTGACTTCAGGCTTAGAATCCGTAGGGGCTTGTACAAGGTCATGAACCTGCTGAGAGTCATTGCCATTTGCATCTCGATATACATATGCGAGCTTGGTCTCATGCAACTGCTTGAACACTATGGGATTTTTTGGCTTTTGACTTTGACTCGTGGAGATCAACTGAAACTTTTGTCCTTGATGATATTCATAGAAGAAATTTTTTGCAGATTTTGTTGGTTTCTAGGTCAATGGAAAACTTCTTACAACCATATGATCTTTCAATGGTTTCTGCTTTGAAGGGGTTTGCTGGCTAGAAGTTCTTGGGCTTCTAACTGGTGTAGCATTTTCTGGTACTAGAGCTGAGCTTGATGAATTTGCAGCTCCCCCCTTCCTAGGGTGATCACTATAGCCTGCTTCATTGTGAGAGCTCAAAACTATTTGGCTCTGGTTGAGTCTCACCTTTTGGGATTGTGAAGGTACACTTTGGGTAGCACTGTTGATGTTTGGCATCTGTAAACCTTTTGCATAGTTTCTTATGTATCTCCGTGAAACATGACAAATTATTCCGCAAGTCAAGCTGTAGATAAGCATTATCTTTGCCCTGCTATTGTCTATTCCATGGGTCTCCTATGATATGGGCTTCTGTGGTTTCAGGACCCAAGGCATCATCAATGCTTGTTAGAAGCAGGACACACCCTACGGAAAATGACTGCTCGACAGATTATTATTTTTTGTAATTATTCATTTATTGAGAAAACCCGACATTTCACCTTTGTAAATATTGGGGCTTATAGATGTTTCCAGATTGTATCCCAGTTTTGACATTTAGATTGAGTAGATGGTTAAAATGGAACATTAGGGTTTCAGAATTGTAAGATATTTATACCACTTTTTGGCCTTATTGAAAGACCTTTTTGTCATTTTAAAAAGAAGTTTGAAGTCTATGAGTGAGCGTACTGTGTACTAGAGAGAGTGAGAGATTCATCTTGATGCTCCGCGCGCACTGGTGGTCGGAATCGAGTGCGGAGAAGTGCAGCGTGTTGCCCCCGATGAGAGCTATGCGCCAATATCTACATTGCACGTTTACGGTCCGGTTTTGCGAGCTCAATCTACGAGCTTCATCTAGTGATTCGGTGAGCATACGTTGCCTGATTTTTCATTTGCAACATATCCACGCGTTCGCATTGAGTAGAGCTACACATTAGGCACTTTAGTTTTTGAAAACGACGACCTGTAAATTTCGGCCAGACATCCTACGTGATTTTGCACCAGGTGTTTTACGTTGGAGTTTTGGTTCATGGACCTTAGGGAGAGCAACCTATTGGTGTTAGTAGGGTCTCCTTCAAGTTATGTGGCGTTTCAAGATTGCGTGATGGGTATTCGGCTCTAGAAATCATTGTGGGATGTTTCCTCTTATGCACTCTTGAAGGCTGTAGCTTAGACATTGGGTAGAGACCTCTGTAGGAATTAGTTAGGAGTCGGTTGAGTGTAGGTTGATACCCTATGCTTGCTTCCACGCTCTTGCTGGTCGAGCTTAGTCCTTAGCTGACAAATCTTGTTAGGTGATTTCTCGTTGTGCTGACGTTCGTCGCAGCGTATGCGTCCAACATTGGCGCCGCTCCCGAGGACGAAAACCCTAGGTAGGTGACTGAGACTAGTCCTTGAGGATAGGGATTTTTTGGCTTGCCAAGAGTCTCATTTTACATTTAGATAGGATCAGAGGGTGGAGGACTCTCTAGGTCTTAGAGGGAGTCTAGGGAGCGTGTGTCTGGCCTAGTTCCTTGACTAAGACTAATCCTTGAGGATAGGGATTGTTTTGCTTGCCAAGAGTCTCATTTTACATTTAGATAGGATCAGAGGGTGGAGGACTCTCTAGGTCTTAGAGGGAGTCTAGGGAGCGTGTGTCTGGCCTAGTTCCTTTGACTTATGTTGACTGCTGGGTCAACAACACAAGATAACTCAAGTTTCGTACCAAAGTCTTATCTTTTGCGAGTTATGAAATGCTGCGGATTATGGCTATAAACGTCATTTGTAATGAGTAGTTATTCTAGTTTTAGAAGCTGGGGTGCAATGGCACTTCCAGATTGTAAATACAAAGCCATTTGACCTTTTCAATCCCATTTTTGGTTAAACATAAGTTAGCCTTAGTATATAAGGTACCTAGGTCATTTTGTAAGGAAGACTTTTATCATAATCAAACTTTAGCGCTGTCGTCTACTGTGTGTGTGAGAAAGAGAGTGATTGTGAGCTTCATCCTCTTGCTACGCCCTGCTCGTTCAACACATTGGAGATCCGTCTACACCATTGTTGTAGGCTCGAGGAGAGCTACGCGACGACGCCAAGCATTCCACGCGAGACGAAGCACACACGTCGACACATCTACGAGCTATTTGTGGCCGTAAGTGTATCAAACGATGTCTGTTTTCTGTGTGCTAGTAGTTTATAGAATTGTGGCAACATAAGCTATGCATTGGTACTCATAAATTTCAGTTTCGGGCACTTTCAAAATTCTGTTCTGTCATCCTACGCGTTTTCGCAGATGGGTTTAGAGTGAGGGTTTTTAGTGTAGAAGCTTAGGGACGGGTGTATCCCAGTGAGGGGATGGTGTTCCTTAAGTTTTGTATGAATCTGACATGATTAGGTGAGTTACCTTCCGTATGTGTGTATGTGGCTAGGTGGTGTAGTTGAGGGTAGCGAGGTTCTTGATTGTGGTTTAGTTGGCCTTCCTGAGTGTTGTATGTGTAGGATGGTCTCAGCCTGACAAGCTTAAGAGATTTCCTCTGTGTGCCTATCGTGTCATCTGTGTCCTCGATTGACATTATGTTGATCTAGGTAGTGTTTGCATGCACTTCATGGATGGGAGAGACTCACACACCCATGAAGTGCAAGCCTCCTAGTCAAATTTGGTCCAATTTGGAGTTGATTTGACTTAGGAATTCATCAGAACAGACATCAGGCTTTTGGAACAGATTCTAGATCATTTGACCAAACTATAGGTGTCAAAATAAAAAAGTAAAAATAGCTGTGAGCTTAGCACATCAAGGGGAAGCTACAGTGCAAGTTTGAGCTGAAACAAAGCAAAAATACATCGTATGCGTAGGATGTCTCCAGCTTGATTTAGGACTCCAAACCAACTTATGAGCACACCATTGTGATCAGCACATCAAGGAGAAGCTGGGGTGAAAATTTCAAGTCATTCTGAGCAAAAAGACATCCTACGTGTAGGATGTCTCTAGGCCATTTTAAAATCCAAATGAAATTCTGAGCATATTGTTGTGTTGCTGGACTCAAGGGGAGTCTCTGGACAAAATTTTGTTAAATTCTGAGCATATACACATCCTACGCGTAGCATGTATCTAGGCCAGTTTTAGGGTCCAACTATACTTTTGACCATACACGAGTGTTCACAGTGTCACAGAGATCCCAAATCTTCTTTCAAAATTGAATTTGGACTCATTTTGACCAGTCTAAGCTGCATTTCACTGTTTTGGCCATAACTTTCACAAACGGTATCGGATCAGAAAAGTATTTATATCAAAACGTAGCCTGAGAGCGGAAACCATTTAGTTCAATTTTGAAAAAAACATCGTTTGAGGCCTCAAAATTCATCTGGAAGTTAGGGGTGTCTAAAAGAGACAATTTGCGAGAATTGTGACGAAACGGTTGCGGTTTTGGACATAGTTTCGACTTTTCCCTAACCAAAGAACTTGAACACAGTGGACTAAGTCTACTTGAACCAAGAAAAAGCTCTTAAGCCTAGAAATCATGTCTACCCTAGATTCAAACGCAGCTTACACAAGCTTGGAGATCCCGACGATAGAGGAATATCCTCCCGCAATGGGTCTTCCAAACTTGTAATTGATAAAGACCCATCTTGTTGAGAGAGTTTGGATGATTGGTCATGAGAGTGAAGGACTATATAGATACATTGACGACAATGAGGTCAATCTTTATAGGTGCTCAGATCCATACCTAGAAGAGATAACGGATTACAAGCTCTTATATGTCTACACATACGGAGTCGACTGTGAATGGAGATCTATAGTTTTCGACAAGTATGGACGAGAATACAGAGTTGTAGAAAGCACAAATCCACAGACTGTACTAGAAAGAGGTGGATATTTGGTCAATGAAGGACCACAAATGCCTGCACCAAACACGAGAATTCCTATAGGAGTTCCAAGAAGAGATCCACCAGGATTCCCTTCAAGAGCGATAACGAGAGAAGGATTGGGAGAGTCTCTGGTTAGACTTGTAGACAATCAACGAGTTAGACCATCCCAAGTCCAGAAATGGGTAAACAGAAAATACTCCGGAGATAAAGATCCGAGAGATCACGTAACAGCTTTTAAAAGAGTGATTAGAGCAGAGGAAGTTTCAAATTTTGCGACACAGTTTGCGGGATTTGGATTGACTCTAGAATATGATACAGCTACATGGTTCGACTCGATGGAAAAATGGGATTTTGAGACCCTAGATGAGCTGTTTGAGGAGTTTATTGAAGAATTCTCGCCAAAAGGCATTGCTCACAACACGGTCTCGCAAATCCATAGATTCAAAGAGAAAGAGGATGAATCAGTATGCAATGCATCATTACGGCTCAAGAGATATGTTAAGCTCTGTCCGAAAGCGGAGTTACCTATGCAAGCACGACTGATGCTGATCTTTATCCAGGGAATGAGAGATGAGGGCCTTCAGAAGGATCTGCATATGATAAAAAGGATGACGCTAAACGAGTTGATCAAAGAAGATCTTTATCTAGTGGATAACTGTGAGGCATACAAAGAAACGGACTTAAAGAGTCAAGGAGATGACACATCCTCTCAACAAAGTGTTTCATAGATAAGTGAGTCCATTGACAAGCCAACGACACCTATTGATCAAGAAAAGCTTATCGACGACTTGGTCAAGAGGTTGATTCCTCTTGTAAGGTCTGATTCGGGAGAGCCGAAGTGGTGTGAAATTGATAGAAAATGGACGAACCATATGGGGGAAGAGTGCTATTATAGCATGGAAAATGCTAGGGAGAGGTATGTACAACCTGTTCCAGAAGCACCTACTGCACCTAGATACATTACGGGGAATGCACCAAGACCAGTAGGAGTTTTTAGGCCATAGCTTGTCTTAGGACAACAACCTCCGCTTCCAGGTGCTAGAATGCCGGTAGACATTAGATACATGCCAATGATGGAAGCATCAAATAAACCAACACCAGTACCCGCTACAATGTAGTATAGAAACCAAAGTGTGTACTACCCTTCGGAGCGACAAAATGTGAGAGAAACACATGGAGTGGTGAAGCCGGTACAACCTCCACCTCCTGGGTTTCAGTCGAAAGAAAGAAGGTATGAAATGGAAGAAAGGACATTGCGATTCATTGCAAATAGCGGCTTATCTAGGTCAAAGCTTGCTTATAGCCAAGAGGAAATGCTGAAAGAATCTCCTCAACAAGAGACATATTGTCACAAAAGTCATGACAACCACTTGGTCAAACAATGTCCTCATACGGAGATCACTGAAGTAAATGCCTATTTTCTTGAGTGTGGCATCACTCACCTGATCCCTGATTGCCCGAAAAAACCAAACCAAATCAGGAAAATCATGACAAATGTATCAGGGATTGTTCAGCTACCTAGTAGCTCAGAAATGAAAATGTCATACCAGTTCAAGTGATTACGAGAGCACAAGCCCAAAAGAAAGCTGATGAGAATCTAGAGACAAAGAACACGGAAAGTGACATGAGTCCAAAGACAGATGATGGACCAAAGATAGACGCACCTAGTCAGAAAACCAAGAGCAAACGAAATAGTTGGAAAGCTAGAAAGACTAGGATGAAAGCACGCAGGGAACGAGAGCAAAAATCCCTAGCTGAGAAGCTTACCGAAGCTAAGGAGAAGATAAAACAACACGAGGAAAAGGAGGCACCTTCTCTTACACAGATGGTTAAACCTCTAGAAGAACCATCCACGGATGAGAAACCAAGAAGTGCTAGTTCAGGAGGATATGTATTGGCAGAGAAGGTTAATGAGACATTAGATGCCCTCTTGAAATCCTATGATGCGAGTCTCAAAAACAACCAAACCCAAGAACACAGGTGGATGACATATCCCTATACGGAACTAGAAAAGCAACGGTTTGAAATGTGTCATAAAATGATTCAAACAGCCCAAGCTTTACTAGAACCACCAGGTGCAAAACCTGAGGATGTGATCCGTGTCATGCCTACACAAGTAATTCCACCAAACCAGTAGCTAAAAGAGCCAGATTCTAGTCATGAGCACAGACGAAAACTCAAAGACCCAGCATTAGAACCAAGGATAGTACTGAATACCACGGATAACTCTTTCGAGGGATTTCACCAAGCTATACCTGAGGATTGTAAAGAGATAGATGGTCTTGACGAATTGTGGAAACAAGTGAGAGAGGCCAATGAAGCTGATGACCTAAGAAGACGAGTAGACAAGTTTGGTGATGAACGAGGAGTGTTTCTACCACCAATAGAGGAATTTGAGACTGGATCTCAAATGAATCTAGACGTGCGATTGTATTGGGGCGACAAAGGATCTGTACAATCTATGGATAGTCAACCCCATTCACTAAGAACACTACCGTCCTACATGGGAGAGTACGAGACCAAGTTAGATGTGGTTGTAGTCCCATCACAGAGACTATCTCCCAACAAGGCCATCGATTTGAAGGGGCTAGTAGATATTCTATCTACCACAGTCACCTGTACAATAATGTTAGCCGAGTTTCTCAGAATAAGACCAAACATGTGGGCTAATGTGGGTAAATGTCTAGAGAAATTTGGTGTAAAAACTCCAATGACTCAAATCGAGGAAGGCATCAAAGAGCTTGAAATGCCTCAACTAAATACTAGGCCAGTTCCATTAAAAAAGGTAGGCGAGTATTACGAGGGAGAAGATGGAAACACCACCCTTCCTGTGGAATTCAATGGTGTAAAAACCATGGCAATCCTTGACAGTGGAGCTGGTGTGGCCATTGCAACAAAAGAGATTTGGAAAAAATGGGGAAAACCTGCCTTGATATCCACACGAATGACCCTGCAGCTTGCAGACGGACACAAGGAAAAGCCCATGGGACTGCTAGAAAAATTACTTGTTACTTCTTGTGGCATTGAATATGAACACACTTTTGCTGTTGTTGACTTTGGCAAGAAGAACAACTATGACATCATTCTAGGAAGACCATTCATGCGACAATTGAAAATGGTCCAAGATTGGGGTTATGACCATATATACCCGAGAGATATGGAAACCATAACAAAGGTAAACTTGAGGGACCATAGCTATAGGGATGTGGCGAGAACACCAGTTGAGGAGTTTGATTCCGCCACAGTAACAGGATTAGAACTTCCAGCTTGGTTAGGTAAGCCTAAAGAACTGTGGATGTGTGGAGCTTCACAATGTGGCAGCTTGAAACATGAGGCATGTATCCTAGAGCGAGTTATAGAGGATAAGGACTATATCCCAGAACCATTTCCTGAAGAAGAGTTAGAGCCTTTTGGATGGGAACACATCTTGGCTACTCTGGACGTGTGCGCCGTGGAGGATGCTCCCACAACAAAGTTTTGTGATGAAAATGGCTATGATGTCGTTCTTTATTTTGTAGTCAGTGTAATCCAGGAAAACAAAGAGAACCAGACATCAACAAGCTCTTGAAATAAGGAGCAAACAAAGAAATGTGGAGAATCAAAAGATGAAGAAGACAACGAGTTCTATGACTCTGTAGAACACTTCAAGCTTCAAGAAGATCAACAACCCAGGAATCAATGTCATCGCTACACGAATAAAGTGCATCAAAAGTGGATTCCAAAGTCCTCGGTGAAGACACAACCACCACAAGCATCCTCATACATGGCTCCTAATAAGGATGCAAAGAATCAGCTAGGAGGAATACGACCAGAGCAACGAGTTAACAATGCTCTAATCAATGGGCTAGAAAAGTCCTCCAAGAAACTACCACCCACGAGAAAACAGACAGTAACTTTCCACTATCAGCCAAAAAATCAAGGGAAAGTAGAAGAAGTCAACCTTGCTGAGGATAATAGCGATAGTGATGAATCTTACGACATCCCCTATCATCAACTCAGGCTATTACTATCACCAACCCCTTCAGCAACAACCATGACATGTCAAAAGAACAGGACAACAAGTCAAAGCCAAAAAGCTCGACAAATCTGGATACCAAAAAGCCAGATCGGCCAAAAACAGATATGGATCAAGAAGACAAAGATCTCTAATGACAAATCACAAAATCCAAGACCAAAACAAAAACAAGGAAACCGTGCACGAACGGGTAAGAATATCACAAAGTCGCAAGCTTTCACAACTCAGGTTTGGGCTCCAAAGAAGTTGATTCAAGCACAAAAAAATCAGGAATTTATTTGGATTCCAAAACAACCACAGCATCAACTTTCAAAGCCTGAATCCTATCCCCAACCAAGAGTACAAGGGCTGAAGCAAAGAACACTGTCGAATCACACAACAAAAAGGTGGATCCCAAAGAAGTCTCTTCAAACACAAATGAAGCACGGGCAAGTATAGGTTCCCAAACGAGCGTCAGCAACAAAACAGCCAATGATCGCAAAGAAATGGGTCCCAAAGAAGAACAACAAAAATGTTGTCAGTGCATCGTCGCTTGAAATCTTACAATTCTTCCTACGATTACAGTACAGTTAGAAGAGAGCAAGTCGCTTCAATCAAGCAACGATACAGGAGCTTCAAAGACCATTACATTGCTTAGAATAGGAAGCCTCGCCAACAAATGCCAATAAGCAAATTGCTTATATCCACATCTTGCACAACATAAATCTTTTCCATGCATTGACTGTGTATGCATAATAGGGCTACATTACAAGGCCTGCATAGGCACAACTTTTAATTGCCCAAGCACAACACATACCCTTTGCGATACCCTGTCGTAAAGGATGACTCCAAATAGGAAGGGGGGAGGCATTCTGAATGCGGACCTAACATTATGACTATTAGAGGGCAATGTTTTGTGAGATGCATTAAATTTTTGCGTTTTATTGTGATAAATTTTTGACAAAATTTAGAGTATATGCCCTCATAGTAGTGTTACAGAGGAGTATGGGGACAAAATCCATATATGAGCCCCTAGGGACATGTGTATAGTGTACATAGCATTTAGATTTCTATTTGAATGATTTTTCTTTTGTTTAGTTGTTTTAGGATTTTATTTGTTTATTATTAAGAAATTAAAAAAAAAAAAATCCATAATCAACATGAAGAAAAGATTGACGAGAGGCTTGAGCACTACAAAGAGAAGAAGGTACAGGGAAAGGATGAAACTTCACAAAGTATGTCTCAACAGCCACTACAACAGCCGAAGAACTTGTCACAAAGCAGTGTCAATAGGCAACCAACAAGTCATACAAGTCAGAGTCGAGCAGCTAAGCCACAAAATGAGTGAGGTGTTAGTCCCAAAGCTTCAAGTAATATTCTTTGTGGTCTAAGCATCTTAGCTATTCTAGGTACTGCTCAAGCTGGAAGAGTTGAGCATATTTACGTTGTGTCGCTCATGCTGGTATAGGTGAGCAACAGAGTCGAAGTCTACTATACTTAAGTCTGGTGAAGTGAAGGAGAAGGTCCAAAAGACACTCACGTACTGCGCACAATGAGATACGAGTGGAGAAACTTCTACATCGAAAACCCTTCCTAGAAAGGTGGAAGCTATTGAGACATCTTTTGATGTCACATGTGCTACATTTATTCCTCGAAACACCCATCATCTCCTTCTTTCACATTGCATGCTTTTGTTGACAATTTTCTCATATGCATATAGAGTGTCCCATAATTGGCACTTGCATCAGGCACTCTTTCCGTGTTTCACCCAAGCACTCACCTTTCATAAACATGCACTTCACGTTCAACTGATCAACTCCAATAAGAGCATATACCAAAGGCATTTTTTCCCACCGGTTTTTTTCCCTTTGGTCATCCAGGTTTTAGACCCTAATCTTAGGACACCTATCACCATCCTCTTGTACATATTCCTTCTACATCAACAATAAGCAAATGCTACTCAAATCAATTGACAAATGAATTGGAGCACCAATTTCAGATCATAGCATACTTCTCCTCAATGGCGAGTCGAAGAATGGCCTACAATGACAAAGCTGCAGACAACACTAACAACATGATTGCACAGGAACAAAGAAGTCCCCAATGAAGAAGAGCAGACATAAAAGTGATCAGAGGATCTCAAAAGATTGTCCTCGATAATGAGCATCGAATGCTCAGCAGGGTTTTGAACCTCAAATTAGAATAATTAAGTCCTGGATTCGGCTTGACAGACAGACTTTGCATTGGAGTGCAACTTGGCCTAAAGAAGTTAAGGGTTTAGCCATACAATTTCTACAAAATCCTTACAAAGTTGTCATTGGATCACAAGATCAAAAAGCCAATCACTCAATTCTACAGATTGTAGAAGTTGTTTCTGAGAATCACAAATACTCTGAATTGACGGATTTGCTGGAGCAAGTGATGGATGGAGCTTTCTCTATCCATGATGATAAGAGTCAAGTTAAACGACATTGGGTTCTTTTGAATCTAGATCTGGCAGTAGACCTATAATACCCTAAACAGATGCTGTAGCTCAGAGCGTGGATGTGAAAGACATAAAGTTCTTCATCAATTATGATTTTCCTGAATCATGTGAAGACTATGTACATTGGATTGGACGAACAAGACAAGCTACTGCAAAGGCTATAGTCTAGACTTTCTTTCCAGCAACAAAACGACAGCAAAGACCACATTTCCATCAAGAATCAGGTCATGTCGGGGACGACATGAACGCGGAAGGGGGGAATGTTGACCGCTGGGTCAACAACACAACATAACTCAAGTTTCGTACCAAAGTCTTATCTTTTGCGAGTTATGAAATGTTGCGGATTATGGCTATACACATCATTTGTAATGAGTAGTTATTCTAGTTTCAGAAGCTGGGGTGCAATGGCATTTCCAGATTGTAAATACAAAGCCATTTGACCTTTTCAACCCCATTTTTGGTTAAACCTAAGGTAGCCTTAGTATATAAGGTACCTAGGTCATTTTGTAAGGAAGACTTTTATCATAATCAAACTTTAGCGCTGCCGTCTACTGTGTGTGAGAGAAAGAGAGTGAGTGTGAGCTTCATCCTCTTGCTACGCCCTGCTCGCTCAACACATTGGAGATCCGACTGCACCATGGTTGTAGGCTCGAGGAGAGCTACGCGACGATGCCAAGCATTCCACGCGAGACGAAGCGCACACACCGACGCATCTACGAGCTATTTGTGGCCGTAAGTGTATCAAACGATGTCTATTTTCTGTGTGATAGTTGTCTATAGAATCGTGGAGACATAAGCTACGCATTGGTACTCATAAATTTCAGTTTCGGGCACTTTCAAAATTCTGTTCTGTCATCCTACGCGTTTTCTGCAGATGGGTTTAGAGTGAGGGTTTTGAGTGTAGAAGCTTAGGGACAGGTGTTTCCTAGTGAGGGGATGGTGTTCCTTAAGTTTCGTACGAATCTGGCATGATTAGGTGAGTTACCTTCCGTATGTGTGTATGTGGCTAGGTGGTGGAGTTGAGGGTAGTGAGGTTCTTGATTATGGTTTAGTTGGCCTTCTTGAGTGTTGTATGTGTAGGATGGTCACAGCCTGACAAGCTTAAGAGATTTCCTCCGTGTGCCTATCGTGTCATCTGTGTCCTCGATTGACATTATGTTGATCTAGGTAGTGTTTGCATGCACTTCATGGGTGTGTGAGTCTCTCCCGTCCAATAACTTAGGTAGATTTAGGTTGACTTAGGTAGTTTTAGTTGAGTTGTGCTGTAAAGAGTAGGAGTTGGAGTGGTAGAAGCAGTGAAAGGAGAGCTTGAGAGTCCGAAGAGACCAGGAAGCAACCAAAACACCATTATCACCATTTCACATGAGGAGTAAGAGTAGAGTAAGTAGGACACCATGATTCAGGATCTAGAGCACTTCATGCATGTATACTTGCTTGTTAGATTCATCACAAGGTTGTAAAAGACGCAAAAGTGTGTTTGAAAGCTGAAGGGAAGTCCAAAAGTTACTGTGGGTGTTTCTGATAGATCTGCAGAGCATCAAGAGCATTTCTGTCATGAAATTTTTTTAATTTTAAGCCAGGAGACATCCTACGCGTAGGATGTCTACAGGCTAATCTGGTGGGAATTTTGGAATTTTGAGTTGACTTGTGTGTTCAGAAGGTAGGTTTTACCCTATTTTCACCTCGAAAGGGAAAATTTGACCATATCTTGACAGGATAAGGCCAGATAGACATAAATTGCCAGACATCCTACCCAAATTGTGCCAAGGCATCATTTTAAGACCAAAACCATAGGATGTCAGCATGAGCATGATTTGCATGAGATATTGAGTGACTGATAGAGGTTTCATCTCATTTGGGTGAGAAAATTGGGTTCTAAGCAGACTTTAGCACTTTTGACTGAAAAAGGCTAGAACAGCTAAAATTGGAGACTTTTGAAATCCAAACCAAAATCTAAGCATACCACTGGGTTGCTGGCATCAAGGGGAAGCTGTGGGTCAAGTCTGGGGTCAAACAGACATCCTACGTGTAGGATGTTATCTGTCTAATTTTGCACTCCAAATCTAATTTTGAGCATACCAAAGTGATCAGCAGCCCAAGAGGAGTCTGTGCTTTGCAGTTGAAGCCATTTTGAGCAAAAAATCATGCTATACATAGAATATCTAAAGCAATAAATTGAAGCCAGATACTGGCTGTAGGCATAGCAAGGTGTTGTATAGCTTGAGGCAAGCCTCCTAGTCAATTTTGGTTCAAATTGGAGTTGATTTGACTACTCAAGACCAACAGCATGCTGTCGAAACACATTGACCAGCTTATACGTGTCCAAATCAGAAAGTAAAAATAGTTGTGGACTCAGTACATCAAGGGGAATCTATAGTGCAAAAATCCAGGCAAAACAGAGCTGGAGGACATCCTACGCATAGTATGTCTACTGGAGCGTAGTGAAGAGAAAATTTGAATGAGCTTATACAGTGAGGTTCCATTTGACTTAAGGGTTCCAGAACTTCTTTCAAAAGTGAATTTGGACCTTGTTTGACCTTTTGACGGAGAAAAGATTGAATTCAAACTTTTCATGTAAATTGACCAACGTCTGAGGGAAGTACAGTTCCAGATTAGCAGACCTAATCAAGAACATCAGCAATGTATAAAATACAGTAGTGGTTGAGGTTAACTCTCTAGTTAGACCAATCATTACTAAGATCGCTTCTAGCGGTTAGATGCTTTGATTCGATTGCCGAAATTAAAACGCTTGTGTACAGGTATATTCAGCAGTAAAGCAAGAAGTTGTGCGAAGACTGATCCTTTTCCAGGTAAGTGGTTGGATTTGTAATAAATTGCATTGCTAAGTTTGATGAATTTAATATCAGGAAGATACATTTTTGGAGACCAAAAGGTGGCAGGTGACCAAGGTAGCTTAGTGTCCACCGAGGAGAGTGTAACTCAGGCAAGGCTAAATCCACTAGCACCGATTATTGAGGAGGGTAGTGATACTAACACTTCATCATAAAAATACTTCTTCATGATGGGTAGTCAATAGCCAGGAGGTTTCACCTATGACAGACGAATGGCAGGAGGAAGAACCTCCCTAAATCCTTTGAATGATTCCAAGTTCATTGTGATCTTCTTAGAAGGAACAAACTCGAGGGGAGCCCTAGTTTATTCTGACTATCGAGGATGCAAGTGTATTTGTATTAAAGAAAGGCCGGCTCACAGACTGGAGATAATTCGAGTCTATGATGATGGAGATAGATTCAGAGACGAAAGGGGAACGAGTATCTGATAGTTAGTAACCCTGAGGATTACAATAGATATGGAGATAACATGGCGAAGGGGAAAATGGTTTCAGAAACTCAAGAACCGCCTCCAAACATTGATCGACCTGGAGTGATTTTATGTATGATAAGAAAACAACCAGGGTTTCAACTTAAAATGAGAATGTGGGAATCTACAAACATGAGAGCGAGGGAATAGTCTCTTACTTTCGTTGCAAAGAACCATACCCAAACGAGTTAAGCAAAGATAAGGTTCTTTACTTATTCTCTTATGAAATTGCTATGGGGAAGGATATCGTTTTTGTTGATAGGTACGGACGAGAATACCAACGTATTCTCCCAGAGGAGGTAGAAAAGGCAACAGTTCCAGGAGCATCAACATATTCCCCCGATGAAGTGCGAAGAGCCACCTACACCCCTAGCAAGTTGACAAATCCCTTTTCAGAGGAGTATGACGCGACCTCACATTCTACTTGACCGCACACATTCAACAACCAAAACCAACCAGCAACCTAGCCATCATTGCAGGCATGGCTTCGACAGACTGCAACATTAGAACAAGATCGAAAGCGAGATGGTTATCAAACCGCACGAGGGCTAAGGGATTTACAAGAACCACCACTCTATTCACGGTATCAAGGAGAGTGTAAGCTAAAGACTCAAGGGTCAACAAAGTCTGGAAGACTACCCATAGAACGAGTTCGAAGAGATGAACCATCTCTTGCAAGAACTGTTAGAAGTTACGGCTTAGGAGAAACACTGAGAGAGGAACCAGCCCACTACCGAAGGCCAGAGGAGGTATATAGATTGGGACGAGGAGATCCAATGATGAGATTTGTAGACCATCGTATAATTAGACCTTCTCAAGTGCAAAAATGGTTAAACAAGAAATACACGGGAAACAGAGATCCGAGAGATCATGTAGCAGCCTTTGTGCATGTAATTAGAGCTGAAGAGGTGTTAGACTTCCCTACCCAATTTGCACGGTTTGGACTAACCCTAGAGGATGATGATGCTACTTGTTTCGACTCCGTGGAGCGTAGAGACTTTGATCAAGTCTATGGAGGAGGTGTTTGACGAGTTTATTGCGTAATTCTCACACAAAGAGGGATAGCTCATAATACTGTCTCACAAATCCATAAATTCAAACAAAAGAAGGGGAATCTGTGCGAAAGGCAACCCTATGACTAAAAAGATATGTTAAGTTCTGCCCTATGGAAGAACTACCAACTCAGTCCAGACTTATGCTTATATTTGTCCAAGGACTAAGGAATGCAGATCTCCAGAAGGACTTACATATGAAGAGGAGCACGATGTTGAATGAGTTAACTAAGGAGGCTCTTTACGTTGTGGACAATTATGCGGTCTACAAAGAGGGTGAGTTAAAGGATCTTGACGACGATCCATCCTCACAACAAAGTGGAACCAAGTCCTTTAAGACAGCACTGAAAGGAGAAGTAGTTGTAAACCAAGAGCATCTTGTAGAGGAAGTGATAAAAAAGATTAACTTGTACACCAAACTCCAGGCTAAACAGCCCAAGTGGTGTGCTATTGAACAAAAATGGACAAACCATGGGACGAAGGAATGTTATTATAACAAGGGATATGTAAGAGAGAGACCTTATGCTCCCCAAGCTCAGGTAGCTTCTCCTCAAGTTCCACCAATGCCTAGATATCAAGCACACAACCTACCAGGACCTGTAGGTGTAGAAAGACCACAACGAGTGTTGGGACAACAACCACCCCTACCAGGATTACGACCAGTCTGCATAAGATACACACCAACCGTAACCGAATTAGAAGAGAAGGCTTTGGTGCCTATGCATGCATATTATGAAGATCCCAATGGATATGCTGCAAATCCTGTCTATTATCCACCAGAAGAACCCTCAAGACCAGAACCATGGAGCATGATAGGAGGTGCAGGACCACCAACAACTGCGCTAGAAGCAGGAGAAGGAAGATATAGCTTGGATGAACGAACATTGTTGTTCATAGCCAACGGAGGCATGGGTGGGCAAAGACATGCATACCAACAAAGAGGAGCTCAAGGAGCACCTCAACATCCTAAAGGAACCTCCTACAAGTGTGGCGGAGACCATTGGCTAAGAGACTGTCCTCATGATGAAATCATTAGAGTCAACACATATTGCACCGAGTATGGAGTTACTCATTTGATTCTTGATTGCCCTAAGAACCCGAGAAAAGGAGCAAAAAAACTACCTTGAACATGCTAGAAGAAGTGCCTTCCAGTAGAGGGTCAGAAAACAAAACAATAATACCTATTCAGGTAGTGACGCAAGCACAAGCTCAAAGAATGACGAATGAACCTATAATTGAAGAACCAAAAACCGATGCCCCAAGTTCAGAAATGAAAAATCAGAGAAGCACTTGGAAAGCTAGAAAGGCACGTATGAAAGCCAGGATAGAATGAGAGCAAACGGCTCTATCCGAGGAGTTAAAACACACAAAGGATAGATTAAAGCGGTTAGAAGATCTAGCTAGTCTAAGCTCACACACTGCGACAACCATATCACTTAAGGAAATAGCAGAATCCAAAAGTGCAAGATCAGGAGGATCAGTACTGGCAGACAAGGTAAATGAGCAGTTAGATGCACTTCTAAAAGCTTACGAAGCCAGACTCAAAAAGTACCAAACCCAAGAGCAAAGATGGATGACTTATCCATATGCTGAAATAGAAAAACAGAGGTTGGAAATGTGTAGAAAGATGATTGAAACAACTCAATTTTTGATAGAAAACGCGCTTGGTAAACCTACAACTTGGCATGAAGTACCAGCTCCCACCTCTATCAAACCAACTTTAGAGAAACAAGTAGAAATGAAGGAAATACTTGCAAAGGCTTACGAATCTAGAGGAGAGCCTATCATAGTGCCAAATACGATAGATGAGGCAAGTGACGGGTTCCAGCCTAAAACATTGGCAGAAATAGGTAAGGATTGTAACGATCTAGATCATCTGTGGAAGCAAATCCGTGAGGCCAACGAAGCTAAAAAGGTGAGTTACCACAAGAATAGCACGAGAAAAGAGAAAAATGAGATCTTACCTCCTATTGAAGAATTTGAGGCAAGATCACCAATGAACTTTGATATACATTCACAAGGGGGAGACCAAGGGTCAATTAGTTTGGGGCACAGCCAACAAGACTCGCTAAAAACTCTACCCTCTTACGTAGGAGAGTATGAAGCCAAGTCTAAGGTGAGAGCAATCCCATATCAAAGATTTTCTTCTAACAGAGTGATGGATTCACAATGGTTGATTGAGTTATTGTCCACCCCGGTGGCATGCACAATCACATTAGCTGAACTCCTAAGGTTACGACCAAACATATGGACCACAGTAGGCAAATGCCTAGAAAAATTTGGAGTGAAAGACCCCACCTCGAAGCTTCAGGAAGGGATCAGAGAACTGGACAGGCCTCAACTAAGCACTAGGCCAGTACCTTTAAACAAGGTTGGAGAGTATTGCGAGGGAGAAGATGGAAACATCACTCTACTAGTAGAATTCCAAGGAGTAGTTTCCAAACCTATTCTTGACAATGGAGCAGGAGTCGCTATCGCTACCAAGGAAATCTGGAAAAAATGGGAAAAACCAGCTTTGAGAGCTACCAGAATGAAATTGCAATTGGAAGATGGGTTCATGGAGAAGCCTCTAGGACTCTTAGAAAAAGTGATTGTCACCTCGTGTGGAATCGAGTATGAGCATACATTTGCAATATTCCATTTCGACAAAAAGAACAATTATAAGATCATCTTGGGAAGACCATTCATGCGACAATTAAAGATCGTCCAGGATTGGGTTTACGACCACGTATACCTCAGACATGGAGAGACAACAACCAAAATTCACCGAAAAGACCATAGTTACAAAGATGTGAACCAGACACCAGTGGAAGAGTTTGATTCAGCTATGGTGGCAGGATCGGAACTCTTCGCATGGTTAGGGCAACAAAAAGAGCTATGGATGTGCGGAGCTTCACATTGTGGGAGCTTAAAAAGAGACGAATGCATCTTAGAAAGAGTGATTGAGGACAAGGATTATATTCCGGAACCTTTTCCTGAAGATGCCTTAGAACCTCTAGAATGGGAACACATACTAGTAACATTGGATGTCTGTACCATTACAAATATTCCAACAACAAAATTTTGCGATAAGGATGGCTATGATGTGCTACCCTATTACATGGTAAGCATTATACCAGAGGAAGATGAGATGGTAGAACCACCAGAACAAGAAGAGTTTTATAACTCCTCTGATCATCTAGAGGTAAATAACGATGTAGATAATGAGTGTTCAGACAACTCAAGTGAGCGCGGGGAGAAAACAGAGAATATCAAGTTTTATGATTTTGTGAATCAACACCCTAGATGCCACAAACGCTATAGGAGAAAACAAGCAGAAAACAAAATGAGAGAGAACTTGATGCCCAGGATAAAAGATAAAACTCACTATCTAATGCTTGTACAAGCAGAGGATTGTGTAAAAGATCAAATATCAGGAAGATTCTCAAAAGTTTGAAGAGAAGGAACGCGAGAGAAAATAAGACAAGTACGAAAAGCTAAAACAGAAACAAAATCTCAAAAATAAACAACAAAAGACCCAGAGTGGACCAAACTGGAGGGCAAATAGAAATACCAAGAACTAAAACAGTCTTTACGAGAGGTATGGACTACGGACGGAGATAGTGATGGTAAAGGGGAGTCAGAAAAAGGAAACATGAATATACCATCACACTATCGAAAATTCACCATCCAGGACAGAAAAATCATAATGACACCACCAGTCAGGGAAAGAACAAAGTAGGAATCTTACGATGGGCTGGAAAATGCAAAATGGATAGACCTCGCTGAACCAAGTGAGAAGCCTCAACCGGTCTATGTAGCAACCGATTTAGATCCTGAAGAAGTAGAAAGGCTAACACAACTTCTCAAGAAGTATAAAGATGTGTTTGCATGGTCCTACAAAGACCTCAAAGGAGTTGATCCATCGATATGCCAACATACAATTCCTTTGAAATCATATGCAAAATCTAGCAAACAGCGTCCTTATACATATAATGACACATTTGCTAAACGAATCAAAGAGGAGATTGACAAGCTGATGGATGCTGAATTCATCTATGAAATCGCACATATAGATTGAGTGTCACCCATTGTGGTTGTCCCCAAAAAGAAACGAAAACTGGGAGTGTGTGTAAACCTCAAAACGGTAAATGCAGCCACCATAAGGGATAACTATCCCTTGCCGATCACAGAACATGTACTTGAGAGGGTGGCCAGGAAACGGGCTTATTCCTTTCTAGATGGGTTTTCAGGATACAACCAACTGGCAATTGCAATAGAGGATCAACACAAAACAGCATTTGCCACAGAGTGGGAAATATATGCGTATCGAGTTATGCGTTTTGGCTTAACTAATGCCCCAGCTACATTTCAAAGGTTAACGACGCATGCGTTCAAAGAATACCTGAGAATATTCTTGGAAATATACATGGATGATCTTTGTGTACACTCTCTTCGAGAGGAACATATTGACCATTTGCAAAAGGTATCTGAAAAATGCAGAACATATCGAATCTGTCTTAACCCAGAAAAGTGTATTTTTATGGTTAGGCAAGGTCACATCTTAGGACACATTGTCTCAAGAAATGGCATAACCCCTGACCTAGACAAAATCAAGGTCATAGTAGACCTGCCTAGGCCTAATAATGCGAAACAAGTGCAATCCTTCATGGGACACTATGGATATTATCGAAGATTCATATATGTGTATGCAGTCATAGCACAACCTCTATATCGTTTGTTAGTCAGTTTCGATTGGACTGAGGAGTGTGAAACTTCATTCCAAAAGCTGAAGGAAAACCTTGTATCAGCACCTGTACTTAAAGCACCGGATTGGGAAAAGATACTCCATGTTCACATTGATGCATCTACATATGCAATCGGGAGTCTTCTGGCTCAACCTGGAGACGGAACAATGGATTTTCCAGTTTTTTATGCAAGCCGACAGTTAAATAGTGTGGAAAAGAACTACACAACCACCAAAAGAGAGGGGTTAGAAATGATTTATGTTGTAAAGAAATTTTGGCATTATTTGCTTGCAAACAAATTTGTGTTCTTCATAGATCATCAAGCTCTTTTGTATCTGGTAAATAAACCATGCAATACAGGGAGAGGGGTACAATGGTTTATTATATTGCTAGAGTTTGATTTCACAGTGGTGGTCAAAAAGGGTAAAACTCATTTAAGGGCAGATCATCTTTCAAGGCTACACAACAGGGAAGCTCTTGAAGGAGTAGATGATGACATACAAGATGCTTATCTTTTCAATATTGAAATGATACCCAAATGGTCTCATGAATTTTTTA
The DNA here is from genome assembly GCF_014529385.1 of Adiantum capillus-veneris. Lineage (NCBI taxonomy): Eukaryota > Viridiplantae > Streptophyta > Polypodiopsida > Polypodiales > Pteridaceae > Adiantum > Adiantum capillus-veneris. Next base: position 121,827,265 of record NC_140955.1, on the reverse strand, counting down.
GCATTCTTTCCTTTGGCGGTAGGTTTGATAACACGGAAGACAGATCCAAACAACGAACAATTCGACAAACAAAAAACTTCCAGTTGATTGCAGGACGGCTGTATCATCTAGGATCGGACTAGATTCTATGACTATGTATAAATCTGGAGGAATTCGAGTGTTATCTTGAAGAAACACATGTCTAGAATTGTGCATTTCATTGTTCAACAGTGAAAACACACCAGAGACTTAAACAATTGGGGGTTTATTGGCCAGCTATGCACGTTGACACACATGCTTATGTTAACAATTATACTATATGTAGTGCCAAACGACCAACAGATCACGCGCCATTATTTCAGGTAAACACTGCACTTGCATGGAGTCAATATATCATTGATTTCTTAACCACAAGGACGTTTCCTGAAAACATAACAAGAGCACGGAAAGGGCTATAGAGCTGGAGGCTCGCGACTATCGTTTAATTGGTAACCAACTCTATAAGCGATGAAAGGACAATCAACTTAGAATTTGTGCAAGTGAAAGTGAATACCTGCTGATTCTAGAACACGGACATGGCAGAATAGGTGGAGGACATTTTTCAGGCGATAAGATAGCAAAAGTTGTCTTAACCGTAGGAATATGGTGGGCTACATTGCATATGGATGCTGACGAGTTTGTAAAGCGTTGTGCACTTGTCAAAGCACCAAGGTGCCAATAAAGAGAGATGAGATGCCACTACGTCCAATGATGGGAGCAAGGGCATTTGCAAAATTGGGCATTGATTTTGTGGGACCTATTTCACCACCTGCATATCGCACCCATACCCAATATATCATTGTGGCTACGGACTATCTCACAAATGGGCGGAAGCCAAGGCAACACAAAAAGAAGATGCACAAACCACTGCACAATTTTTGTATGAGAATGTTTTTGTACGATATGGTTTACCAATAGAAATTGTCAGTGATTGAGGAACACATTTTCTTAATGAAGTCATTGAATATCTGCTAGAGGAATTCATATCATCCACAAGAAAATGGACAAGCGGCCACAAATAAAACACTATGCACGGTTCTCACTAAAATTGTATCAGAATAAGTGACAGAGTGGGATTAGCAGCTACACTCAACACTATGGGCATACAGGGTAGCTTACAAAACATCGATAGGAACGACACCGTACAACATGGTGTTTGGCCTAAATGCTATATTACCCATAGAGTTTTTAATTCCAACTCTATGAGTAGTGAAACGCTTCGAATGGACACGGCATGAACTCTCTTCAAGAATAGATGATCTTGAAAATCTAGATGAACTTCGCTTGAGAGCTGTAGCTTCGATCTATGCTAAAAAGAGAAGACAAAAGGATTTTTTTGACAAGCATGTGCGCACAAAAGAGTTCAAAACAGGTGACTATGTACTTGTTTATACCTTGAAGCAACATGCCAAGAAACTTAAAAAGCGAGGGATGGGACCCTTTGTGATTAATGACCTATCACAAAGCGGAGCTGTCAAGCTTGCTACATTAGCAGCTGAAGAAATGCCAAATTGGATTAGTGGGTGTCGATTAAAGAAATATCATTTACCACTAACACAGGATATTCTTCAACAAATCCATCAAGAAAAACAACGAATGAAGGAGAAACAGAGGGTACGAGAAGAAGCTCAAGAAAAAGCAAAAGTGCGCATTGCAAAAAGAAGGCTTTTGCGACAACAACAACAATGTGGATCACCGTCGTTGCGAATCAATGCCATTCGACTAAGGAATTTTGATGAAGACATAGTGGAGCCAATAATTGGAGTCAAAGTGGGTAGCAATCAATTTGAATCGACGGCACTGCTTGATTCTGGAGCTCAAGCAAATTTGATCTCTTACAGATTATACAAACAGCTCAAGCCCATAGGTCAACTTCATCCTACTCCACCAGTGCTAGAAAGTAGTACATCACATTTGCTAAAAACATTGGGCTGCACTATATTGCATGTACAAGTACATCAATATATTTACCCCCACAAGTTTTATGTGGTCGAGGATGAAAGCACACAACACCCCATGTTGTTGGGACAACCTTGGCAAAAAGAGTATAATGTGCAGATAGATTGGAATGCGGATGCAGTCAAGATTCAGCATGCACAAGAACAACATGTGATATCCTTTGCGCAGCAACCCCCAAAGAATCAGCTGCCAGCAATGCAATCACTAGATAAAGAGCCAAAATCAAGGGTGCCACTAAAGAACAACACGATACCCATGGTAAACAAACAAGTAACTACCAACATTGTTTACTACAAGTATAAAAAGTCACCGACCGCAGTGAAGGGATCAAAAGCAGTATGGGTGCGGAAGGATAGAAATGACATGGCAGACAAACCACAATACAATAGAGGAATTCAACCAAAACAGATTGTTCAACAAAAACCCAAGGGAATAAAACAGATTTGGATCCCAAAGAAGATGCTCAACAACAACTCAAATACGACTCGCATCTGGATCCCGAAATCAAAGCAACAGGAACTCCCTTCAGTACAAGCAACATCGAGAGGCAGCCAATTGCATATGAAACCGGCACACAGACTTATGTGGGTGCCCATCAGCAGTAAAACTATGGCAACAGCGGAAGTAGCCATAAACCTACACAAAACTCCAAAGAAAAGCTTCCAATGGAAAGCAAAAGAGACAAGGTCTACGGCCAATTCTGCCACGAAAATTCTCTCCAAGGAGACAACTATGGCCATATCGACAGTAGCGGCAAACCACGCAACTTTTGCAAGAAAAACGATCAAACAAAGGGTGGTAGAGTTACAAATTTTACTTGCAAAGAAACTCTGCCCACCAAATCAACAACCAACAGGAAACCTCGATGGCGAATGCCAATAATCATCTTGCTTATACCCTTCTCTTTCACAACATTAATTTTTCCATGCATTGACTGAGTATGCATAAAATAGGGCCACATTACACGGCCAAGCATTAGCAAAAATTTTTCAACCCATGCACAGCACATACTCCGAGGCAATACCTTGTCGTCCCGGAGGACTCCGGCTAGGAGCGGGGGACGCATTCTCAAATGTTGACCCAATGGCAGAAAGAGCAAAAAAGGGCATGTTTTTCGACTATTTTTAAGAGTTGTTGTTTGATTGCAAAATTTTCTGGACTAACCGATGTACATATGCCCTTATACAGCATGAATCTACAAGTATATGGGGCCAAACGCCAAATCAAGCCCCTAGGTGTGTATATAAGTAAAAATAGCCATTTTTCGGGCAAAATATTGATAAAACGGAGAAATCCAGCCAAAAAAATTGCATGTGAGTGTACATTATGTTTTGCGGTGATGTTTTTGATTTATTATGATTTTTTGGGACTTTGGGTTTGAGTTGCTATTTTTCTTTTAATTTTGCTAATTTTCGGTAGAAAAACTTCAAAAATACAAAAAGCAGGTGAAAAACGGTTGTAATGAAAAACAAAAAATATGGGGATGATCAATGAATATAGGAAAACCTATGGTACAATGGGGGTGTAATTATGTGAATGAAGCGGAAAGCGTGATTTGACCGAAACGTCAAAATTCTTGTAAACTGGGCAAATGGAGTCCAAATCGAGAAATTTTTGAGCCTAAACTGCATCTCGCAAGAACTTGGGAGCACATGTCAAACATCATGAAAAGTAGTTCGGGGACCCCCATTATAAGAAATTTTCACTTCATTTTAAGCTCATTTCCACTATTGACCTTTGAGAGAGAGCTCTTGCCACCTAGTGTGCATGACTACCTGACGGGCACCAGACATGAGAGGTAGGCTCATGACCTTGATCTTTTCATGCATGTTTGTCGTTTTGTCGCGAAAACTAGCGTAGGGTTCACACAAAAAGCGGACAGTAGAGACCTACAAGTAGAAGTGGCCACCTAACGTCTAAGCCAAAAGCAATGAGACTTCATCCGCAACTTACCCTAGCATAGGAGACTAGTCTTGGATGCGCAAAGGCAGTATAAAACCATCGAGAAAAACCCTAATTCCTAGATCCCCGCAAGAGACCACCAAATGAGAAATCGGCAGAGAGGCGCCCAAATACTACCAAAATTCATGGGTAGGAGCATCTCACCATGCTCGACAAGTCTATATAGCCCACATGACCAAAAGGTGACCCAAAGCGGCACTAAACTTCAAAAACGGCATCAGACACACAAAGTGTCAAATAGCTCTCGCGGCCAAACCGCATGTCCGTTTTCCACTAAACTTCACGAGTGGCTTTTCTAGACCATCAACAACCAAGTCCTATGGTGGTAGACCACCACAAGTCATTGAAGACATGTAAACGCAACCACGGGTGCTTCTAGAAGGACAAATTGCCAAAAGTCGACAAAAACCATACGGCAAGGATCCCAAAGAGATCAGGAATCTATGGAGACCAACATCAGAAAACGGCTCGGAGACTCTGAAATCCACAGAGGGAGTTATTTTCTATCTATTTTACTTTTTTGTTGAAATTAGACTTAAAAGAGACTCAGGGGGACTAAGGGCAGACACCAGTAGCACCTTCCACAAAAATTTCATCAGGAGACATCCTATGCGTAGGATGCCTCAATGGCATTTTTGAGCACCAAATCTAACAACTCTCATCACACACATTTTCTGAATAGCCTTTACATGCTAGCCACCAAGTTTCATCACATTTGGACCAAAATTGACCTCATATGCATGAAAAAACGCAAAGTTAGGGCATAGAGGCAATAATGGGCCATAGACCTACCAAAACTTGTCCAAATCACATGAAACTTGCACAATACATTCATGAGCACATTGCCAACCAATCTGTGTGGTCACCTGCAAAAACTGATGAAGTAGACATCCTACACGTAGGATGTCTATTTGACATTTTTAGCCTACATAGGGTGTTTTTCAATTCCAGATCTTTTTATATCACCTTGAAGAGCTCATATATCAAGTTTAAAGCCATTCTAATCATTTTTCACCCCCAACACCTCCAAGATACACTTTTTGAGCCCAAAAACAATACACATGGTCTTACCAATATCAAATCTTGTCCAAATCAAAATCCAAGAGCATGGCCATATTCCACAGGTCAAGAGCTACCCACGGAACAAATCTCAATTAGCTATTTTGATGAAATAGACATCCTACATGTAGAATGTCTCTAACATAAATTTGACCTTCTGTGCAAGAAATGACATCATGGGAGCCATTACCATGGTGCAAGGAGCCCATATATCAATTTTCGGCCCATGTGGATATCATTTGCCACCTGTCGTGGACATCCTACCCAATTTGTGAGCTTAAAGTCTGAATCTGCCCAAAAATGTACTTTTTGATGCCCAAACCCAATTCCAATAATATAGCCATGTTGCACAGGCCAAGGACCATCAGCCTGCCAAGTATCACCAAAATCTGATGAAAAAGACATCCTACGCTATTAGGAAATAAGACGTAGCTAAATAGATAATTGAGTAGATTACTTAATGGAGAGAGACAGATTTATATACATGAGATTATAGAGTAGAGAGAGAGAGAGAGAGAGAGAGAGTACACACGATATATGTGGTTCACCCAATGTGGGCTACGTCCACGGGAAAGCAGCCACTCAATGGCTTTAGTACTTCAAAACAAGAAGTAGTTTACATAGGGATTATACCCTTAATGGAGCTCCCGCCTTGCTTCACTCTCACCACCTCACACTCACCTTGTTGCATCAACTTCACACTATAAAATGTGTGTAGAAATGGCCTCCTTTTATAGGCCAAAAGGGCTGCCCTCTCTTATGAGAGACAGCCATGTGTAGCCGCACTTGTGCGAATAAGTCCAAATCGGATCCTCCAATCCGCCCATGTGTGGCCGCCCTTGAGAAGACAAGTCCGCTTTTGAATTTGGCCACCGGCCACCGGCCATTGACTTTCTGTTGAGCTTATATGTGAAGCTACTCAATATATAACTTCTCTATATATGGCACCCAGGTCCCCTCTATATATACATCATCTCATGTGTGTATTCTACACACTTTGGGGTTCTACTTCTGTGTTCTCTCCTTCTCTCTCAACATGGTATCAGAGCAGTACGTTTGTAAAAGGAGTGATGTAGCTCCTCGTAAACATTTGTATATTCAATGATTTTTATAATATAACGGTGGGTGTATATAGAGCTGTGGGTTTTTCCCTTGATCCCCCAAGGGTTTTTTCATCCACAGTTAGGGACCCTTATTTGAGCGGGGGTGTTGAGCTTATATGTGAAGCTACTCAATATATGGCACCCAGGTCCTCTCTATATATACATCATCTCATGTGTGTATTCTACACACTTTGGGGTTCTACTTCTGTGTTCTCTCCTTCTCTCTCAACATGGTATCAGAGCAGTACGTTTTTGTTTTCGATTTTTTTCCTGATCAAAAACGATTTTGCAGAAACTACCCGCGCGAGGGATAGGAATCGATGTGGTCTACAACTTTGCATAATTCTGCACCGATTTTGAGTTATCGTTCGCGGACTGCGTTCATACCTAAAAAGCAACTTCCGCTTTTTGTTTTTGATTTTTCTGCTAATTGGAAACGATTTTGCAGAAACTGCGCACGAAAGACCGGAATCGATGTGGTCTACAACTTTGCAGAAGGAAGTTTTTTCAAATTCTGCACCGATTTTGAGTTATCGTTCGCGGACTGCGTACATACCTGAAAAGCAACTTCCGCTTTCTTGTTTTTTATTTTTCTGCTAATTGAAAACGATTTTGCAGAAACTACTCCATAGGGAGACCGGAATCGATGTGGTCTACAACTTTGCAGAAGAAAGTGTTTTCAAATTCTGCACCGATTTTGAGTTATCGTTCGCGGACTGCGTACATACCTGAAAAGCAATTTTCGCTTTTTGTTTTTTATTTTTGTGCTTATTGAAAACGATTTTGCAGAAACTACCTATGAAAAAGACCGGAATCGATGTGGTCTACAACTTTGCAGAAGAAAGTGTTTTCAAATTATGCACCGATTTTGAGTTATCGTTCGCGGACTGCGTACATACCTAAAAAGCAATTTCCGTTTTTTGTTTTTTATTTTTCTGCTTATTGAAAACGATTTTGCAGAAACTACCATCGTGAGAGACCGGAATCGATGTGTTCTACAACTTTGCAGAAGAAACTACCCACGATGGGGATTGGAATCGATGTGGTCTATAACTTTGCAGAAGAAAGTTTCTCTAAATTCTGCACCAATTTTGGGTTATCGTCTCAGACTGCGAATATGTTTGAAAATCAAAATTTTACTTTTTGCTTTTGATTTTTCTCATAATTGAAAACTTCTCTATTATATTTTTCTTCATCAATCATATATTTGTTACTGACGTAACTTTGCTGCAGAAACCAGTTACACATCGTTCCGATTCAGTCGAGCCGTTGATGATCGTCCAAATTCTATCGAGCTACTGTTGGTACATGATCTTTTGTTATATGATATACTCGTTCATTGATTCTCGTATAATTATTCTTTTGGAGATATAGTTTACGTCGTTTTATTGATAATTTCTCATTGATACCATAGTGATTTTGATGGTACCATGATAATGTTTTGTTAATACTTTGGTCATGGTGATTTTCGTTGATACCATGATGATATGTCATTGATACCATGGTTATTCTCGGTGGTGCCATGATGATATTTCGTTGATACCATGGTTATTCTCGGTGATTCCATGATGATATTTCGTTGATTCCATGGTGATTTTTATTGATACCATGATGATGTTTTGTTGATACCATGGTTATTCTCGGTGATACCATGATGTTGTTTCGTTGATACCATGGTTATTCTCGGTGATGCCATGATGATATTTCGTTGATACCATGGTTATTCTCGGTGATGCCATGATGTTGTTTCGTTGATACAATGATTATTCTCGGTGATATCATGATGCTTTTCGTTGATACCATGATCATTTATTCATTTTTATTGACATAATGATGATATTTTGTTAATACTTTGATGGTATTCATTGATCACTACATTGATAAATGTTGTTTTATGTAGTATATACACATATCATTTGTATCACGTAATCACGCATTTTGTACTTTTACGTTTATACTTTATGTACCATATGTTGTCGTGCGTATATATGTCGTCAAAAGAGTGGCGTCGCGAACCATCTCTTATAGCATTGTGAACGTAATTATTTCATTAACGATGCTAATAATTTTCATGACATGTTTTTTTTTGGAGTCTATGATCTATGTAGGATTGATCAAAGAATTGATTTTATGAAGACAAACTTGGTGACAATAAAAGATTTATGAAGATATGTTTGGTGATGCCATATTGATGACAACATGAAGACATGTTTGGTGATGCGATATTGATGACAAGCTACACAGCACATTCACGGAGACACTTTTGATTACAAGCTAATCGATAGCTTTTACACCTCTTTATTGAACCTTTGTATTCATTATTGTATTTGATAGGAGTAATGTAACTCCTCATAAAACATTCATTGTAAAAGGAGTGATGTAGCTCCTCGTAAACATTTGTATATTCAATGATTATAGTCGACTCTCAACCTAGGTGGAGAAAGGCATGGCTGACAAAGTATCCACAGTATCTAATCCACCTGATAGAGGCACCAAAAGTCATCAAAGATAACCTAAGTTTCTGCCCTCTACCAAGGATACGGACGTGGAAGGCCCATGAGCTACTGCAAAGAAGCCAACCCACTTGGCTAAACTATCTAAAGCTGCCAGGCTTGAAGGCAGGTGAGAGAATAAGTGTTCAATACATGGTGAAAACCGTAACGGGCGCCATCAAATTGTTCACTAACTCGCCTCACCTATCTTGCATTATGATGAGAAAGATTTGAAAAACCCTTTTGGTAGTCTTCGAGACGTTCAAACCACGCCAGGCGACAGACTGTATCTTCTTCTTTCAAGATACATACGATCTGTCTGGTCATCCTTCCAAGGAGGTGATACATGCATTGTATCAAAGGATCATGTTTTTGCCATCCTATCACCTCCAGGCCTTTGAAGAATCTTTCTACACCGGCTTCTTCACAATCAGCACTGACATATTCGGCCCGATACTACTAGGCTCAACATGCAATATATGAGTCACTACTCAAGATGAGAAAAAGCCTAAGATGAAGCAACGGCTCAACAACAATGTGGTCGGAATCGAGTGCACCAGTGATCGGAATCGAGTGCGGAGAAGTGCAGCATGTTGCCCCCGACGAGAGCTACGTGCCAATACCTACATTGTACGTGTACGGTCCAGTTTTGCGAGCTCCATCTATGAGCTTCATCTGGTTATTCGGTGAGCATACGCTGTCTGAATTTGCATTGCAGCATATAGACGCGTTCACATTGAGTAGAGCTACACATTAGGCACTTTATTTTTTGGAAACGACGACTTGCAAATTTTGGCTAGACATCCTACATGATTTTGCACTAGGTGTTTTGGGTTGGAGTTTTGGTTCATGGACCTTAGGGAGAGGGACCTATTGGTGTTAGTAGGGTCTTCTTCAAGTTCTTTGGAGTTTTGAGATTATTTGATGGGTATTTGGCTCAAGAAAGCATTGTAGGAAGTTTCCTCTTATGCACTCTTGAAGGCTGTAGCTTAGACATTGGGTAGAGACCTCTGTAGTAATTAGTTAGGAGTCGGTCGAGTGTAGGTTGACACCCTATGCTTGCTTCCATACCCTTGCGGGTCGAGCTTCGTCCTTAGCTGAAAAATCTTGTTAGGTGAGTTCTCGCTGTGCTGACGTCCGTCGCGGCGTATCCGTCCAACAATGCTAGACTCTCGTCTATATCTACGACTATTTTGGTCAAAGTATATGCTCGTTTGGTCACAACGTCAAAGCTTGATTTCTAATGGAGGATAATTTGGCTCTGAAAAGATTTCTGGGTTCACTTGATTAATATCCTTTAGCTCTAGAGAGGATATGCTATAGTATATTATTTCCTCTGAAATGAACCATCCTTTCTGATCTATCACTGGACGCACTTCTATGAGCTTGTATGTGGGCCATTCAAACACTGGTTGATCCTTTTTGTATAGTTGTCCTTTTTGGTCTACATAGTGTGCATATGAATTATGTGTACCACACAAAGCTAACATCATTCTTTCTGATGTGTCCCTTAGACTTGTGAATGATTGCACACTTGTGGAAGTGGATGCAAAATCATTTGTAAACCTAACAATCTTTTCAACATTCCATGATATCTGGACAGCTTGACCAAATTCATGCAAGAATTTGTTGTTCAAAGAATCAATTTTAAGCTTTTCAGGTGCATGTGCATCTTTATGCTGATTTTGAGCTTGCAGTGTTTCTGCTGGTGCTTCAAATGGTAATACAGAATCATCTAATTGCATTAAAAGTGACGAGTTAAATGCACTTACATCAAAATTCACATTTTTAATTTTCTCTGTACCTTGCTTGGCGGTTGATATGTCCCTATTGGAAAATCTTCAGGAAAATGTCTACCTTTTCGTCCACAATCTGAGCAATAGGCCATGACTGGTGGTATTTCATTTGGTTCTGTCATGTCAAGCTCTAGTTGAGAGGTTTCTGCTTCTATGCTGGCCAAGTTGTCAGCATCTTCTTTTAGAACACTGAGCATCATTCTGTATATTGCTCCATCTAGACCTTTGTACCGTCTTGCGGATTGGTTCTCCAATTAGATTTGCTTCTGTTGGCTGATCTGTTGGATCTTGCAATTCTCGCTGTTGACTATGGATTTGACCACTGTAATCCATGTACAATGACCTTGATTGCATATGCACCAAATGTATGCTTTGCTGGCTTGTGCAGATTTCTAGATAACCACTTGGGTTGATTCTTTGCACCTCTATCTACACTTTGTTTTTCAGCTTGCGATACCTGGCTCCACTGTAGTCTGTGAACATCTGGGAGTTCTTTGAATCTAGTTTTACTATGATCAATAGGATCTTGGCTCCTGTGTTGCTTTCGCTATTCATCAAGTATCTATGGCCTTTTGAATCTGTATACAAGACTTTATCTCCATTGTAGCTGTAAGGTCTCTACTTTCGAATTTCACACAAGTTCTATTACGCATTTGACTTTTTCTTAGCCATCACTCATTATTTAAGATATTTGAGTTCAAATTATGAATCGTAGGCTGAGAAAACCTCGAATTTAAAATTTACGCTACAAAATTCTGACATGTTTAGCTATATGAATCACTAATTAACTTATTGTAAGACTTATTTACTGATTGTAGAATTTTTTTTTACTGTTGTAAAGTTAATTTATAATACTGTAAAGTTTAACTTCAAAATGTAAAATAAATTATCATTAAGGAAATAAATAAAATAATTAAAAACAAAAAAGAATACACAGGGATGACAAATGAAGGCACATGGACTCACCTAGACTCACATAGGAGGGGACAAAGTGGGACACACAATCACATGAAAAGGAGAGGCTAGTCTTGACCAATCATAATGAGGGGGGGTTCTGTGGCCTTATCTTTTGATGACAATGACAAAGTGGTTAAGCTGATGGGTACCACAAGGGTACCAAAAACGCGGGTATGATTTTTGGGAAAAAAAAGAAATATATATATATTTTTTCTTTTTATTAAAAAAAATTAAAACTTTTTTTTTTTGGGAAAAAAAAAGCTGGAGGTTTTCTTTTCGGCTATAAATAGAGCATCCATGCTCACACTTTAGACCTAGAGACTGCCTCTATAGCGCTCACGAAGTGCTGCCACTTCTCCTACAGAGAAGGCGTCCACAAACCACTAAGAGAGCAAAAACTCTAGTGGACTAATAAGGTGCATATTAATTGAGCATTCAATTAACTTTAGGAATGCAGTATGTGTGCTATCTCCTACTCTAATCTCTCTAATAGATTAGTAAGATTCAATTAGCTATGTGTGTGTGTGTACTATCTCCTACTCTAATTTCTCTAATAGATTAGTAAGATTCAATTAGCTTTAAGAAGGATATGTGTCTGTGTGTGTGTGCTATCTCTTACTCTAATCTCTCTAATAGATTAGTAAGATTCAATTAGCTATGTGTGTGTGCGTGCTATCTCTTACTCTAATTTCTCTAATAGATTAGTAGGAGTCACTTAGATTTAGAAAAGGATGTGTGTGTGTTCTCTTTTACTCTAATCTTTCTAATGGATTAGTAAGGCCATGGTGATGCCTACGCGTGGCTCTTGCCCGATGGTACGCGGCCCTTGCCCGACCATGTATAGAAATTAGATGTAGAACAACAATATTAAGTGTCAATCCGAGTTGGCGAGGGTTCAAATTTCATACTCTCTTTGGAAACAAGGAGATTACTAGGGAAATTGACCAATTTAAAGTTCTAAGTGTATAACATAAGTGTAGTACAAAGAAAAGGCTCCAAAGCGTGCTCGAACCCAAGGCGCTAATGATTATGAAGCTGGTACAAGTAACGGTGGAACTCCTGCGGAACATGTTATGTCTCCACCAATCGGATCAATCGGAGCTATGGTATAGGTTAGTATTGGAGTTTCAATTTATGCATCATTGCATATGCGAGACCATAGGATTATATTATTTACCTTATGAAAAGAAAGCACGGACAGAAAGCATGGGGCTTAACCCCAAGAAACTGGGAATATGTTTTATAAGTAGGGAAGATTGTCTGGTTAAACTGGTTGCTATAGGAAAGAATGTTTGTCCAAAACCTTCAGTATGGTTTTTGTGGCGGGAGTACGTTCAGATTAGCACAACGAGTACTTGTCGAGCAGTATGGGACGCTCATGAGGACAAGGGTTTTTATAAATAATTTATATACCGATTGGACATAATAGCGCCGGTAGAGATTCTTAAGTGAACCTAATCCAAGGGTTGTTGGTTTAAAATTGGACGACTTCTTGTTTGACTATTGATGTAATACTGTTTGAAGGGCTGTTTTCATAAATAAAGTAAAGGAACATGTATGTTTAAACAGTGTGGTAGTAATTAGATAACAAACGAAGGGTGAGTGTGGTGTGGAAAGTGGGAGAATGATACCCCAACGGTATCATTCTATGGACGGGTGGATCCGATGAGTCGGGTAACTTTCCAACGCTAGAAATATTTTTTTATTAGTCATAAATCTTAAAAGAGACAAACCTTGGCGGCTGTGCTTCTGAAACATGGGGAAAAAAGCACACAAGTTGGTCACGCTAAGATTTATACGTTTAGGTATAATTGATTATAGATAGTTTTTAGATAGGGTTATGGTGGTCACGCTCCGCCATAGCGAGATAGGACCATTCCTTCACTAATGGTTCATGCCCGTGGCTATGTAGTAGCTAAGGCAATGTCCGTTCGTTTTTCTTTTTCAGGATTGGAGACCTATCAAAGGTACTCCGCTCCTCTCAAAAAGGGGCAGGGACCTCACACTGGTATCAGAGCCTAGGTTAAAGCTTGGGGAGATTTTTAGATTGATGTTTGGATTTTGAAGGATGTGAATGTTTGAAATTATAGAAGAACCTAGAAAAATTGTTTTGAGTTTTTATATGGTATTGAAGACTGAACTTTCCTAGTATAGGAAAATGTTCATTCAACCTACCAGAAATTCCAGGTGTTCACCATCATGTTTGAAAATGCATGCCAATCACCAAATTATTAGTTTCTAAAAAGGGAGATGATGATTTTGGATAGGGTGTTTGCACCACCTATCCCAAGGGTGCATAGAGGATGGGGTATCAACTAGAGTCCATTTGGAGGAATCTATACCATTGATGCTAACAAGATATGGTGCATGGATACCAACCTCAAGAAACTTCGATGGGCAGAGGAGTTAAAAGTCATCAAAGTTTATATTTTCATTGGTACTAAGAATCCGGACGCATTAGGAGATTTCGGAGGTCTTTTGGAGGGCCTTTTGGAAGAGAGAGGAAACTAAGCTCCTCCAATGAGAGAAGAGTCTACGTTACGTAGAAAAATAGATTGATATTAACAAAAATATAAAAGGTGTCCCTCTCCTCATTTAATAATCTAGTGGTCCTTGAAGACGATCACTCTCTTTCATTTAATGCGAGCACCTTTTTCAGAAGGTAGATGCGGTGCATTTGATACGGCTTACGTCATCACTAGAATTCAAAAAGTTACAAAACTATCAAGTGGTGGAAGATTTTGAAACTTTTGATACTGTCAATGCGTCCGGAACGCCCAAATATCCTATAAATGAATGTCCAATTGCCTAGCTCCGACATCCAAAGAGGCAAAGAATGTCAAAAACCCCTAAAAGAACATTTTACTAACGGCGCGTGAGGGGGCATTCCAAAATTTTGGAATGCCTCATCGCGCGCCGTTAGTAAAAAGCCTCTTTTTTCCTCTTTTAGAGAGCTTTTTGAGAGGAAAATGTCAAAAAATCTCTAAAAAAGCCTCCATCTATCACATAGGTTTTTTCTTCATCATCTTAGCCTTAGAGATCATAATTTCGGGTCTATAAGAGTGAGCACGCACACCCATTGTTACAATTCTACAAAGTGCATTTTGATCACACACACACACACACAGACAAATATAACATACACACAAACACACAGAGACACAAATATAACATACACACACACAGACAGACACACACAGAGACACACACACTCACAAACACACAGACACACAAATATAACATACACACATACACACACACACACAAACACAAAGAGTCCCTCTCTCTCTCTCCTCTCTCTCTCTCTCTCTCTCTCTCTCTCTCTATACTATAGGCGCGCATAGAGAGGCACAACCGGTGTGCATGTCTCTATGCGCGCCTTTAGTACTGTGCATCCACCAGTGTATGTGTTTATGTGTTTATGTGTGAGTGTTATGGAGAGAGGAAGTAAGGCGGGGGAAAGAGAGAGAGAGAGAGTCTTTCTGTTACCTTATACTAACGGCGCGAGGAGGTGTTTTCTGAGGTCAAAACATGCTCTATGAGCGCCGTTAGTAATGGGAGTCTCTCACTCTCTCTCTCTTTAAATATGCTAAGCTATAGAAAGGAGAGGGAGAGGGAGAGAGAGAGAGAGAGAGAGAGAGAGAGAGAGAGAGAGACAGAGAGATAGAGAGCATGGTGTAAAAGTGCAATAGAGCAACATGGGTAGGCTTTCTTGAAAGATAATTGTCCAAAAATCACTAAAAGGAGCTTTGTACTAACGGCGCGCAGAGGGGCATTCTAGCATTTTAGAATGCCTCCTTGCGCGCCTTAAGTAAAAAGCCCATTTTTTGGGGTTTTTTGACATTTTTTGCCTCTCCGGATGTCGGAATGAGACAAGTAGACATTCGTTTTCAGGGTATTTTGGCGTTCCGGACGCATTGGTGGTGTCAAAAGCCTCAAAATCTATCACTATTTGATAGTTTGTGACTTTTCAACTTTCAGTGATGACGTAAGCTGCCTTGAATGCGTCGCACCTGCCTCCTGAAAAAGACACTCACATTAAATAAAAAAGTGACCGTTTTCAAGGATGATTGGGAATATAAATCTACTTTTTAAAGTGTCTGGTTGTCCTTTTGGATGTACTCACAAGGTGCAAGTGCATTTTAAAAAAAGTTTCTAGAGAGAGAAATACAATTTCTTACAAGGCCCTCCAAATGACCTCCAAAATTTTCTAATGCTACCATTACCTTGGGAGGAGAAAAGATATCTCAGACTCAATGGGTCTATAACCAAGTTACAAAAGTTATCCATGGTGGTAGGATTCGACCCATATGTGTATCTCGTAGCTTTCAAGGGTCAAAAGAAACTTATTATTTTGATCCTTTAGCCTATCCTATTGTAGTTACTAAACTCAAAATATAGAGACATTACAATCCTTGTACCTAAAGACTACCAACCTTGGTAGCAAATAATGTGTATATAAATAAAGTTTGGATTAATATTATCTTTTGTTTGTATTATTGTCTGATCAAGTCTTGCCTTAAAGTGGATTAAAGTTAGAGTATCCAATAAAGTTTCACTTAATCTATATTGCACAGAGTGCGGTGTACACATCTCTTCAAGAGAAAAAGCTACTTCTCAAGCAAGATAAACTTCCCTCTTTCAAAGGGGAAGGAGCCCTAGTTGAGTGTGATGCAAAAGTGTGGCTCGAAGGGATGGAGGATTATTTTACTGTCTGCTCCTGCTGGTACTAATCACGATTAACCAAGCAATGTTGGCTATGTTTCGTCTCATGGGGTATGCCAAGCTTTGGTGGAAACAACACTGCAAAGATAATCAAGTAGCTCAAAACACTCAAACTTGGGAAGACATTAGGTATACTGTTAAAGGACGTTATCTTCCACTTGCACATGAATCCCTTAAGATGAATGAATTCTTCAACTTACGTCAGTTTCATCTTACAGTGGAAGAATACTACTCCAAATTTGTAACTCTTAGGCGCTATGCTCCGCCAATGACCGCACATCAACAAGTAGCCCGTTTCTGCCAAGGGCTAAATGATCCTTTAAATACACGTCTAGAAGCCATGAGGCCTATAAATTTGCAAGATGCTCTTTTAAGAGCTAAACCCTTAGCTAAAGAGATTTCAAACTCTCAAAGGTTATGAAATGGAAATACAAGGAATGCTGGAAGAAGAGGACGGCCTATGATGTGGAACCAAAGGCAAGTTCACCCAGTTCACCAAACTCATCCAATAGTTGCAGCTTCAGCAAATGGAGCTCAAAATGCAGATCTTAAATTCTATGAATGCAACGAGATAGGACATTTCAGGAATGTATGTCCTAGGCAAGTCTTCGCCGCAACAAATACACCTACTCGAGCTAGAGGATGAGGCCAAATAATAAATCGTGGAGGAAGAAATGGAGGAGGAGGTCGAGGGCGCGGAATGGCTGCCAAAGTAAATGCTATCATATGAGAACCAACATTGGGAGAAGAACAAGAGGAAAGAGGAACTCTACATGCTGCAATTGATAACCCAAGAGCAAGACAACAATATGCTGTCATTCAAACACCTGCAAATCACCAAGGTGAAAAATTTGAGCTTCTTATTGATTGTGGCAGTACTCATTCTTTCTTGTCACCTAAATGTTTAAGGAGGTTAGGACTTAATCAACACCCTGCAAGAAAGATGAGAGTTGAATTAGCCAATGGAAAGGAGGTGTTATCTCAGTACACTGTTAAAAAATAGATTTCAACTTGGGAGAATACTCTACTTCTGCTACTTTTCGAAACTTACCCATAGGAATCTATGACGGAATTATTGGAATGGATTGGTTAGCCAATCATAATGCCAATATCCATTGTGCCCAAGGAAGTGTTACTTTTGTGGACAATCAAGGTCAAGAAGTCACTATTCAAGGCCAGAATTGACGACCAAAAGCTTACTTGGTCAAAGCTAATCATCTTTTGAAAGGGTTACACAAGGGTCAACAAATTTTTGTAGTCAAGCTAAACAAAGTATAAAAATCTTGTTCCAACCCTAAACCGATGTGGCTAGAAGAATTTTCGGATGTTTTCCCCATTGAACTTTCTGAACTACCACCACCTAGGGAGGTAGACCATGAAATCAAAATTTTTCCAGGTAGTGAACCAGTCTCAAGAGCGTCGTACAAGATGTCACTTCCAGAGGCTATAGAACTCAAGGAGCAGCTCAAGTAGTTGATTGAGCAAGGGTTTATCCGACCTAGTACATCTCCATGGGGTGCACCTGTTCTCTTCCAAAAGAAAAAGGATGGCTCTCTTCGACTTTGCATAGATTATAGGGGCTTAAATCAGGTTACCATCAAGAATAAATATCCAATTCCTCGTATTGATGAGATGTTGGACAGATTACATGGAGCCAAAATATTCACAAAGATCGATCTTTGATCTGGCTATCATCAAATTCGAATATAGGAGGCTGATATCTCCAAAATAGCTTTCAACACTCGTTATGGTCATTACGAATTTACAGTGATGGCTTTTGGACTTACGAATGCTCCTGCAACTTTCAATCGTCTGATGCACGATATCTTTAGAGAATTCAATGATTTTGTCCTAGTATTCTTTGAGCATGAAGGACATGTTAGGAAAGTGTTAGAGCTTTTACGCTGAAATAAGCTGTATGCCTTCTTTACCCCTAAGTTTTGTTACTTAGGGTTTATCATTTCACCTGATGGAGTCTCTGTTTACCCTGACAAAGTCAAAGATATTGTGGAATGGCCTCAACCCATGTCACAAATCAAAGTCAGAGGGTTCTTAGGTATCACAGGGTGGTACAGGATCTTTGTAAAGGACTATGCTCTTAAAGCTGCACCACTAACTGACTTGCTAAAGAAAGGAGCTACAATACTTTGGGAAGAAAAACATGAATCTTGCTTTCAACAGCTTAAGGAGTATCTTGCTTCAGAACCTCTCTTAAAACTTCCAGACTTCACCCAAGAATTCGAGGTGATCACATATGCTAGTAACCTTGCATTAGGAGGAGTCCTTACTCAAGAAGGAAGGCCTGTAGCCTATACTTCTCGGAAGCTTAGGATTCATTAAGTGAATTATGCTACACATGATTTAGAATTGCTAGCAGTTATTCATGCTCTCAAGCTATGGAGACATTATCTATTGGGACGCAAATTCCAGTTGGTAACAGATCACAAGAGTCTTAAGTGGATTTTTACCCAGCCTAACCTGAACATGAGACAGAGGAGATGGATAGAGCTCATGCACGAATATGATTTTGATATTAAATTTAGACCAGGTAAGGATAATGTTGTGGCACATACCCTAAGCCGCAAATCTTTTCTGGGGGCAATTTCCATGTCTAGCAACCCTATTTTAGACAAGGTCTCGGATGCTGCTATCAGAGATGCAGACTACCAGATGCTTGCTAGTATCCTACGTGAAGAGAGGGTATCATCAAATCAGCCTAAACCTCTACATTACTCCTTAGAAGATGGGAAAATGTACTATAGGAATTGACTATGCATACCTAAGGATTCTACCTAAGGAATCCTATCCTATATGAAGCACATGATGGCCCAGCTTTAGGACATCCAGGTTATGCCAAAACCATCAATGGAATTCGCAAAAGTTACTATTGGCAAGGTATGAAGGGTGATGTCCTTCGCTATGTCAAGCAGTGTTTGTCTTGTCAAAGGATTAAGGCAGAAAGACTAAAGATGCTAGGTAAATTACATCCTTTAGATATTCCCCAAATGAAATGGGAATGTATTAGCATGGACTTTATCACATGGTTTCCTTCTGTTCAAGCTGGCTATGATTCAATCATGGTCATAGTCAACTTGCTTGCTAAAGTGGCTCACTTAATCCCAATCAAGACAACCTTTACAGCTTCAGATATTGCTTGTCTGTTTGTGAAGGAGGTTTTCAGAATTCATGGTTTACCCAAGAGGATTGTCAGCGATCGTGATGCCAAGTTTACTTCTAAGTTTTGGGTATCATTGTTTCAAGCTATTGGAACCTAGTTATGTTTTAGTAATTCTTATCATCCTCAAACTGATGGCCAAACTAAAAGAGTTAATCAAGTAATTGAAGACATTCTCAGAGCCTACTGCAATAGAGAACCTCGCAAGTGGATTCAATACCTACCCTTCGTAGAGTATGCATACAATTCCTCTACTCATAGAAGTATTGGAATGACACCTTTTAATGCTCTTTATGGTCAAGAATGTTTGTCTCCTCTTAACTTTTATGACCCCACTATAAGGGTAGAAGCCTCAAAGAAAATGCTTGAACAAATGGAAGCTCAAACCAAAGCTATTCGAAGGGATATTCAAGTGGCTCAAGACCGACAAAAGAAGTACGCCGACTTAAAAAGATCTGATTGGATTTTCAAAGAAGGTGACAAAGTTTTCTTACGAGTAAAGCCCAAAAAGAGCAATCTGTCTCTCGGAAGGTATAATAGGCTTAGCTACCAATATTGTGGACCTTACGACATAATCAAGGCTGTAAGTGATCAAGATTATAGACTAAAACTCCCTTCTCATCTCAAAGTGCATGATGTATTTCATGTAAGTCTGTTAAAACCTTATGTATATAACCCTGACAATGTCTTTGATGATGAGAAAATAATTTTACTTTCTCAAGATGTTCTACAACTTTAACCTGATACTATCCTAGAAACTCGGGAGAGAAATCTTAGGAATAGATCCATAAAAGAACATCTTATCTTATGGAAGGACTTCCCTATAGAATATGCTACTTGGGAAGATGAGACATCCCTTCTTAAGGATTACCCTTCACTGTTCTTGAGATGAGGACATCTCAAATTCTAAGTTAGCGAAATTGTAAGGTCTCTACTTTCCAATTTCACACAAGTTCTATTACGAATTTGAATTTTTTTATCCATCACTCATTATTTAAGATATTCGAGTTCAAATTATGAATCGTAAGCTGAGAAAACCTAGAATTTAAAATTTACGCTACAAAGTTCTCACATGTTTAGCTATATTAATCACTAATTAACTTATTGTAAGCTTATTTACTGATTGTAGAATTTTCTTTTACTGTTGTAAAGTTAATTTCAGACTGTAAAGTTTAACTTAAAAATGTAAAGTAAATTATCACTAACACTAGGTTGGTAACCTAACAGGACATAAAAGTGTCCTTTCATGCTTTTGAAAAAAACCTCCAAAACCACAGTAGATCCACTCATTTTGTAAAATCCTTTCATGAGGTTATAGTTCAAGGCCTATTACACATGGAAAAAATAAGAAACTTGTAAAATTTCTCATCTTTTGGTCACACCAAGCCTCCAAAGTTGATGGACCAGTACATTTTCATCAAAACAGTCATTTCTTACGTTTTGTTGCATAAAAATAAGATTAGGGATTTTGTAGGACTTGAGATAAATTCCCTAGTTAACTTCAATGGGTTGGTGATCAGAACATATGATTGCTTCTCACTCACTATTTTTTGTTTTGCCAAAAGAAATAGGTACAAAAAAGTTGAATTTTTATCATTCTGCAAACCTATCATCAAAGTTTCTATAGCCACGCTCAATACAAATAATATATGCATGTTTTATTAGTTCCCTATTGTCCTTTAGGTTCATAAGGTGCCATGGAGCATGTCAAAAGAATATTACATCTCTTACCAAGGGGAATCTTGGGGACAAAGATGAAGTGCTAAATACAACAAACATGAAAACATTGGGTTCAACATTATGAGTTGTAGAACCCCATAGAAACTATTCAATATCTAGCCAAATTTGATCCTTATGACTAGATATGGTTACTACCTACAAAATGCATGTAGTTGTCACAAGAAACTAACAATATTGAAAAAACTATACTTGATATACTAGAATGTTTTGTTTTCTTCTATAATTGAAAAATCAACCATCGTTGTCTACTATGCAAAATAGGGTATTAGGTGCCCCAAAACTCAAGGAATATTAGCTTTATGTTACAATATGCGACATAGAAAATCAAAATTAAACTGCATTTGGATATCATGAAAGCCACCAAAAAAATCATAGAAGAGCTAAAATTGGCTAAAAAACAGGATTTGACAATTTTTGTAATTTGGTCATAACTTACAACTTTAACATTTTTTTCTCCCTAGAAGCATCAGGACATGTTGAGGACTACTAAAGATAGTTCTCTAGCATTATATACCTCACAAACATGAGTTCTAGAGTGGTATAGTTGAAAAAAATTGAAAAAAGCCAAAAACAGGACCCGTTTTTTCACACAATTGAGGTTGTGAAATGTTGTGCAAGGACAAGGTTAAAGATGGAATTGATATTCCAAAAAAATGTCGAGTTTTTTTCAGCTCATGAGACAACTTTCTAGATAGATAGCACCTCAAAATCCATTTTGAAACTCTTGACATAATTCAAGGAAAATGGTCACTTAACAGGACATAAAAGTGTCCCAGGACATAAAAGTGTCCCATTACCAACCTAGTGTTAAGGAAATAAATAAAATAATTATAAAGACAAAAGAATATACAGAGATGACAAATGAAGGCACATGGACTCACCTAGACTCACATAGGAGGGGACAAAGTGGGACACACTATCACATGAAAAGGAGAGGCTAGTCTTGACCAATCATAATGAGGGGGGGTTGTGTGGCCTTATCTTTTCATGATAATGACAAAGTGGTCAAGCTAATGGGTACCAAAAACGTGGGTATGATTTTTGGAAAAAATAATAAAATATATATATGTATATATATAATTTTTAAAAAGTATTTTTTCTTGGAAAAAAAAAGTTGGACGTTTTCTTTTCTGCTATAAATAGAGCATCCATGCTCACACTTTAGACATACAGATTGCCTCTATAGCGCTCACGAAGTGCTGCCACTTCTCCTACAGAGAAGGCGTCCACAAACCACTAAGAGAGAAAAAACTCTAGTGGATTAATAAGGTGCGTATTAATTGAGCATTCAATTAACTTTAGGAATGAAGTATGTGTGCTTTCTGCTACTCTAATCTCTCTAATAGATTAGTAAGATTCAATTAGCTATGTGTGTGTGTGTACTATCTCCTACTCTAATTTCTCTAATAGATTAGTAAGATTCAATTAGCTTTAAGAAGGATATGTGTGTGTGTGTGTGTGCTATCTCTTACTCTAATCTCTCTAATAGATTAGTAAGTGTGTGTGTGTGTACTATCTCCTACTCTAATTTCTCTAATCGATTAGTAAGATTCAATTAGCTTTAAGAAGGATATGTGTGTATGTGTGTGTGTGTGTGCTATCTCTTACTCTAATCTCTCTAATAGATTAGTAAGATTCAATTAGCTATGTGTGTGTGTGTGTGCGTGCTATCTCTTACTCTAATTTCTCTAATAGTTTAGTAGGAGTCAATTAGCTTTAGAAAAGGATGTGTGTGTGTTCTCTTTTACTCTAACCTTTCTAATGGATTAGTAAGATTCAATTAACTTTAGAAACGATATGTGTATGTTTTCTCATACTCTAATCTCTAAAAGTATACCTACTCTCTCTAGTTAGTACATCTTCACTATTAACTTATGCATAGTTAATTGAAAGTTAATACATAAGAAAACTCATCATATTCTTATTATACATGATGAAATTCTCATTCACCAATTTTATTGTCAATTAGATTAAGTAGAATTTTGAATAATACTAAAAATTGATTTAGTTAAAGTTAGAATTGGATTAGAAATGTGAAGCATAAAAGTAATGCATTCCTAAACTTTCACTCATAGTTTACACACTTAATTTTTGATTAATCATGATTAGCAAATATTTGATTTATAGAAATTAGACGGAGAACAACAACACTAAGTGTCAATCCGAGTTGGTGAGGGTTCAAATTACAGTCTCTCTTTGGAAACAAGGAGATTACTAGGGAAATTGACCAATTTCAAAGTTCTAAGTGTATAACATAAACGTAGTACAAAAAAATGGCTCCAAAGCGTGCTCGAACCCAAGGCACTAATGATCATGAAGTTGGTACAAGGAACGGTGGAACTATTGCGGAACATGTTATGTCTCCACCAATCGGATCAATCGGAGCTATGGTACAGGTTAGTATTGTAGTTTCAAGTTATGCATCACTGCATATGCGAAACCATAGAAATATATTATTTACCTTATGAAAAGAAAACACGGACCGAAACCACGGGGCTTAACCCCAAGAAACTCGGCATATGTTTGATAAGTAGGAAAGATTTTCTGGTTAATTAACACTAGAGTGGTAACAGGACACTTTTATGTCCTTGGACACTTTTGTGTCCTGTTAAGTGACCAGTTTGCTTGAATTATTTGAAGAGTATGAAAATGAATTTCTAGGTGCTATATATCCACGAAGTTGCGTTATGAGCTGAAAAAAATTAAGCATTTTTTTTATAGTATCGATCTCACCATTAACCTTACTCTTGCACAACATTTTTGACCCTAAACTATGTGAAAAAACGAGTCCTGTTTTTTGATTTTTTTCAATGTTTGGCAACTATACCACTCCAAAGTTCATGTTTGTGAGCTTTAGATGGCTAGAGGTTAGGCCTTCATAGTTATCAACATATTTTGATGCTTTTGGGGAGAGCTAAGTGTTAAAATTGAAAGTTATGACCAATTTACAAGAACTGCATAATCCTGTTTTTTGGCCAAAATTAGCACTTTTATGATTTTTTGGGTGGCTTTCTTGATATCCAAATTCAATTTTGATTCTGTAAGTGTAATGTATAACATAAAGCTAATCTTCCTTGAGTTTTGGGGGACCTAATATGCTATATAGCATAGTATATGATGATGGTTGAGTTTTTTGATTGCTGAAGAATACGATACATTTTAGAGTAGCAAGTATAACTTTCTCAATATTGCTAGTTTGTTAGGTCAATTGTGTTTATTTTGTAGGTAGTAACCATATCTAATCATAGACTACAAACTTGGCTAGATATTGAGTAGTTTGTATGTGTTTCTAGAGGTCATAATGTTAAACCCAGTTTTTTCATGTTTGCTGTATTTAGCACTTTATCATTGCCCCCAAGGTTCCAATTGTAAGATATCCATTATCCTTTTGACATGCTCCATGGATCCTCTTGAATCCAAAGGCCCAAAGGGAACTAAGAAAACATGTATATAGTATCTATATTGAGCGTGACTATAGAAACTTTGATGATAGGTCTGCAGAATGGCAAAAATGCAACTTTTTGTACCTATTTTTTTTGCCCAAAAAACATTAGTGAGGTAAAAGCAACCATATGTTTTGGTCACCAACCCATTGAAGTTAACGGGGCCTTTTATCTCATGTCCTACAAAAAGCTCCACTCCTATTTATATACAATCAGCCGTAAGAAATTGCTGTTTTGGGCAAAATGCACTGGTCCATCAACTTTGGAGGCTTGTAGTGACCAAGGGATGAGAAAAATTACAAGTTTCTCATTTTTTCCATATGTAGTTATAGAACTATAAGCTCATGAAAGGATTTTTCAAAATGAGTGGATCTACTATGGTTTTAGATTTTTTTCCCAAAACCCTAAAAGGACACTTTTATGTCTTGTTAGGTTACCATTTTAGTGTTAAACTGGTTGCTATAGGAAATAATGTATGGTTTTTCTCAAGTCTCTCTACTTATTAGCACTGGCATTATGTGGTAGTTGTTGCCAAGGCGTGAGATGACGCCCAAGATGGCACCACTGATGCTCTGGTGGGAGTACACCCAGATTAGCCCAGCTGGATACTACAGTTTTGTTTTGCCGTGGTGTGAGGATGACGCCTAGATTGGCACCGTTGTTGCTGTGGCGGGAGTACGTCCAGATTAGCACAACGAGTACTTGTCGAGCGGTATGAGATGCTCATGAGGACAAGGGTTTTTATAAATAATGTATATACCGATCAGACATAATAGCGCCATTAGAGATTCTTAAGTAAACCTAATCCAAGGGTTGTTGGTTTAAAATTGGACGACCTCTTGTTTGACTATTGTTTGTAGTACTATTTGAAGGGCTGTTTTAACAAACCAGCATCATAAATAAAGTAAAGGAACATGTATGTTTAAACAGTGTGGTAGTAATTAGATAACAAAAGAAGGGTGAGTGTGGTGTGGAAAGTGGAAGAATGATATCCCGACGGTATCATTCTATGGACGGGTGGACCTGATGAGTCAGCGAACTTTCCAACGCTAGATTTTTATTTTTATTAGTCATAAATCTTAAAAGAGATAAACCTTGGCGGCTGTACTTCTGAAACATGGGGAAAAAAGCACACAGGTTGGTCACTCTAAGATTTATACTTTTATGTATAATTGATTATAGATAGTTTTTAGATAGGGTTATGGTGGTCACGCTCCGCCATAGCGAGATAGGACCAATCATTCACTAACGGTTCATGCCCATGGCTACGTAGTAGCTAAGGCAATGTCCGTTGGTTTGTTTTTTCTAGGATTGGAGACCTATCAAAGGTACTCCGCTCCTCTCAAAAAGGGGCAGGGACCTCACAATAGCCATAAAGCTGTAAAATCTGCTCTGTTGTACTTATACCTGTGTTACCACTGCTACTGGCTTGCTCTGTTGTACTTGAACTCTCAGCTGGAGATGAGTCTATGTCGACTGGTTCTGTAAACAGTGTCTCCTAGCAGACTTTAATATTGATTAGCAAAAAAATTTATACTGAAGTTTGATAAGATTGCTTTTGCCAAAGTACTTTTGGCAGTTGATTTCTCTTACACTCACAAGAGCTGATTAACTCTAGCTCGAAAGTGTCAAAATTGATTGCAGCCTTTGAAATGATGAAAATCTAGGCCTTGTATAA
Source organism: Adiantum capillus-veneris (assembly GCF_014529385.1). Classification (NCBI taxonomy): domain Eukaryota; kingdom Viridiplantae; phylum Streptophyta; class Polypodiopsida; order Polypodiales; family Pteridaceae; genus Adiantum; species Adiantum capillus-veneris. The sequence continues at coordinate 121,801,158 of NC_140955.1, read as the reverse complement.
CCTAACCTGCAGATTAGATTTTTATCTATTTTTTCCCACTTGACTTGAATTCAGCTCTTGTCAAGCTTCCAATTCTTTGTCTACAACCTAGTTCTTCAATCTGAGCTAAGTGAGTCAGCAATTGATATTTCCAAATTCTACCCTTGCAAGGATCTAAAGGACTAATTTGCAACTTGAAATTGAGTTAACAGGTACCAATTTTGGATCCGATGGAACCCAAAATTGACTAGTGGCCTTGTATTATGTTGTTCTAGCACTGTACAAGCTCAGAAGTCCAAAATATTGTTTTTGGGGCTCAAAAGTAAATAATCCCGATTATTTACTTTTCTCTGTTTTTACATTTTTAGGCTTGTTTTGCCAAGTACTTACCTTGTGGTGGTCTCTAGACAAGTTTGGTTGAGTTTGATAAAGATTTGTCCAAGTTATCACTGTTTAGTATCCGCAGACTCCGATTCCAAGAATCTGGTTTTAGTCTCAATTTTGTGATCCAAATTTCACCAAATTTGATTTGTGGAGTCTAGTTGATGTGCTTGATCCTGTGGTATATTCAGTTGTGCCAAATTTCTCAATTCTAGAGCAAATGTCAATAATCACGTTATTTATTGTTGTTTTTTTTAATTTTTGGAACTTCTTTTTCCCCTCAAAAGTAAATAATCACGATTATTTACTTTTGAAAATTTTTGATCAACTGAGCATTTACACTTGTTTAACACATCAATATAAGCATATGAGTCAAGTTTCACTGAATTTGAACAAGATTTTTCAAGTCACACTCAAGCTCTCGACATTTAGTACAGATTTCAATTTTTATCAAGGTTTTGGTATGTTTTGTGATCCAAACTTCATGAGCCTTTACAAAATATGTTTGCAATCATGATTAGAGTCTATGGTAGCAACCTTGGTCAGTTTTGAGCCAAAAGTTAATAATCGCGATTATTAACTTTTGATCTAAAATGAAGATTGTTTTCAACTTTTTCATTAGACAGTCTTTTTATGATCTATTTTGAGCCTATGAATCAAGTTAATCTTAATTTGGACGAGATTCATCAAGTCAGACTCAATTTCTCATCAATCAGTCAGATTTCAATTTTTAGCATGTTTTTGGCCTGTTTTGTGATCCAAACTCTATGAGCCTTCACAGATTATGTTCGTAATCATGCATAGAGTCTCTCGTATCAGCCTTGATCAGTTTTGAGCCAAAAGTTAATAATCGCGATAATTAACTTTTAACCTAAAATGAAAAGTTTTTTCAACTTTTTCAGTTTGACAGTCTTTTTATGATCTATTTTGAGCCTACGAATCAAGTTAAAACTTAATTTGAACAAGATTCATCAAGTGAGACTCAATTTCTCGACAATTAGTCAGAATGTTTTGTCTTAGAAAGTTTTTGACATGTTTAGTGATCCAAACTCTATGAGCCTTCACAAAAGATGTTTGTAGTTATGCATAGAGTCTATGGTATCAACCTTGATCAGTTTTGAGCCAAAAGTTAATAATCGCGATTATTAACTTTTGACCTAAAATGAATAATTTTTTAAACTTTTTCATTGGACAGTCTTTTTATGATCTATTTTGAGTCTATGAATCAAGTTAAAACTTAATTTGGACAAGATTTGTTCAAGTTATCAACAGTTTTCTATCTGCAGACTTTGATTTCAAGAATCAAGCTTAAGTCTCACTTTTGTGATCCAAATTTCACCAAAATGGATTTCTGAGGTCTACTTGCTATGCTTGACCTTGTGGTATGACCAAATATGCAAGATTGTCAATTTTTGGAGCAAATGTAAATAATGGCGATTTTTTACTCTAACAAATTTTTTGCAAGTTTTTGTCCCAATCTTGACACAGATCTGTAAAGGAACTCAACTCAAGGTCTTTAGCCAAGTTTCATCAAGTTTGGACAATTTTTTGTCAAATGGTTATCAGTTTTCTGTCCGCAGACTGACTTTGCAAATTTGGTTGCAATTTCCAATCCAATGATCCAAATCTTACCAAATTTGGTTTGTGGGCTTATTACAACATGGTAAAACTATGTTGACTTGGTCAAAAAAGTTGAAAAATAGGACATATGTAAATAATCACAATTATTTACAACAACTGATAAATTTTTTCATCCTTTTGATCAATTGAGCATGTACACATGTTTATCACATCAATATAAGCCTATGTATCAAGTTTCATCAAGTTTGGACAATTTTTTTTCCCAATTCCCTCTCAAGATTCAAAAAGTCAATACAAACTTTAGTTTTTACCCATTTTTTGATCAGTTTAGAGATCCAAATATTTTGTGCCTTTACAAAAGTTGTTTGTATACATGTAATGAGTCAATGATATGAACCTTGGTCAACTCTGACCTGAAAGTTAATAATCATGATTATTAACTTTTGGCCCAAAATGAACACTTTTTTGAACTTTTGCACTCGAGAGTCTTTTCATGATCTATTTTGAGCCTATAAATCAAGTCAAAACTTAATTTAGCTTGAAATGTCAAGAAAAAGTAAATAATCCGAGTTTTGACAAACTTTTGAAAATTTTACCTGAAAGTGTCCTTGAGCTTACCCACTGGTTCATACAACTTTTAGGCTTACTCTCCAGTTGGATTGAGTGATTTGGAGTCTTTTTGTGCTATTTCTAGTTGTAGATCTGAAACTCTGCAACTTTACATAAACAACTCACAGATGATTTGTTTGGAGTGAGCAATGTTCTGAAATCCATCTCGGATCCTACTTACCCTAATCCTAGGTTCTCATGCAATGGGGTTGTGGAAAGTGTCCACAAACACTCGTTTTCTTGTGTTTTTTATGTTTTTTAGAGCCTTGATCTTAAGACTTGTCTCGTCTACCAATCATTCTCCAACTCTTAATCTAAATTTATAATCCTACAATCCTAAAGGCACTCAGTAAGTACAACTCACCTCCAGATTTGACCACATGGCCAAATCTTAGCCAATGTTTTGAGAACATGGCTTGAAAATTATTTTCAAGTACTACCTTGTGGAAGGAGTTGGACTTTGAAATTTTTTTGAGATTTGTCCATATGGAAAAATCTTTCAGACATTGGTGATTCCCAAACTGTCTCTAAAGTCTCAAACTCTCTAATATGGTGTTCTTTGGCAGTCTTTGGACTTCTTTCCTTGAAAATGCAAGTGTAAAGATTCCAAGAATTGACCATCACGCCGCTTAATAAGTGATTGAATAATCACGAGATGGGACTTACCCCAAAGTTAGACTCATGTAGACACTCGTAGTGCTAGAGATAAAATAGAAGTTCCACTAAAGTTGAAATGTATTTATAATTAGATCTTTTTCGGAGCCAAAAATCCATAATCTTGGGTTTTTGTGAACCGCCGTGCTCTCTGAAATGCTGACGTCATCTATACTCCTTGGTAGAGGCCCTAACGAGTTTAAGACGTTCAAAAAGTGAACTTAATTTTCACACTCAAAATGTGTGGTCATAAAATAATACCCCAAAAAAAAACTAGGGCCCATAACACCTAGTGTACATGCATTTAGCAAAAAACAGATTTGAACCTATATATCCATGATCATCCTTGCCAATACTTATGGTGAATGTGATGCGCCTAGCACACATTAAAGTGAAACGTCGCAACCATAATAGAAGGTGAAACAATTATCACTTCTAGGTACAAACAATGAAACTTATTTAGTAACAACTCATAGGCTTGCTATGATATTTTTATGCCTATAGCATTGTTATAGGCATAAACAACCATCCGCTAATGTTGTTTAGCAACACGTACCTTAACAAGTCTTTCTGAGTATCCGACAATTTTTGGCCACTGAAATTGTTCTTGACACATTGTGCTGAAAACGGTTCATACAATCGGTTTCACCAGCACCTAGGGACTTTATCGTGACACATACTTGAAATAGTGGTGCCAGTGTTACTCCCAGAGACTCGCATTCTCCACATGTGGAGTATGTCTCAGGTAAGGGTATCTGAAAAAAGAACATCGTTCAAGTACAAGATGTACTTGTGCATGGAGGTAACTGCAAACACTCTACAATGGGAGTGAGACAGACACTTATTAGCTTTGCTCCACACCGGCTAAACCGAGCTCCTTGAGTTCCTAGACCATGTTGCATCCCATGTGACAACATGTGCCAAATAAGCCCTACAAGTGGGTCTATAACTGCATAATGCAGAAACTTAATATGGACACTACAACCCAAATTTCTTTGCTCCTCGTATATGACCTTGTTATTTCTCTTAAGAGCAAAAATGGAGGATAACATAGTTTGCACATCGTGCCCAAATTTCCCGCCTCCAAAGGCCTAGGAACATTAATTGAAAATTAGTGAAATGCAAGTAGTATTGCACATGTAACCTTGGGTATTGCCTTTGCAATCCGGACCCCTTGGTTAAAATCAACATTGCCACACCCCTTGGTTAAACTTTGCAAGAAAACCGTTCAACTAGCATCCGGCCCTAGGCCCATGTCCGTGACCTCCTTGGGTTGGCCACCCAAGATTGACACTCTTTGGACTTATTTCCTTGAAAATGCAAGTGTAAAGATTCCAAGAATTGACCATCATGCTTTATAAGTGATTGAATAATCACGAGTTGGGACTTACCCCAAAATTGGACTCATAAAGACACTCGTAGTGCTAGAGAATAAATAGAAGTTCCACTAAAGTTCGAATTATATTCACACAATTAGATCTTTTTCGGACCCACAAATCCATAATCGTGGGTTTCTGTGAACCGTCGAGCTGTCTGAAATGCTAGCGTCATCTATACACCTTGGTAGAGGCCCTTACAAGTTTAAGACATTCAAAAACTCAACTTGATTTTCACACTCAAAATGTGTAGTGCTAAAATAAAACCCCAAAAAATACTAGGGCTATAATACCTAGTGTGCATGCATTTAGCAAAAAACAGATCCGAACCTATATATCCATGATCATCCTTGCCAATACTTATGTTGAATGTGATACACCTAGCACACATTAAAGGGAACCGTTAGAACCATAATAGAAGCTGAAATAGTTATAACTTCTAGGTACAAACAATGAAACTAGTTTAGTAACAACTCATAGCCTTGCTGTGAGTTTTTTATTCCTATAGCCTTGGTATAGGCATAAACAACCATCCGTTAATGTTGTTTAGCAACACGTACCTTAACAAGTCTTTCTGAGTATTTTCTGGCCAATGAAATTGTTGAAAACGTTTCATACAATCGGTTTGACCAGCACCTAGGGACTTTATCGTGACACATACTTGAAATAGTGGTGCCAGTGTTACTCCCAGAGACTCGCATTCTCCACATGTGGAGTATGTCTCAGGTAAGGGTATCTGAAAAAAGAACATCGTTCAAGTACAAGATGTACTTGTGCATGGAGGTAACTGCAAACACTCTACAATGGGAGTGAGACAGACACTTATTAGCTTTGCTCCACACCGGCTAAACCGAGCTCCTTGAGTTCCTAGACCATGTTGCATCCCATGTGACAACATGTGCCAAATAAGCCCTACAAGTGGGTCTATAACTGCATAATGCAGAAACTTAATATGGACACTACAACCCAAATTTCTTTGCTCCTCGTATATGACCTTGTTATTTCTCTTAAGAGCAAAAATGGAGGATAACATAGTTTGCACATCGTGCCCAAATTTCCCGCCTCCAAAGGCCTAGGAACATTAATTGAAAATTAGTGAAATGCAAGTAGTATTGCACATGTAACCTTGGGTATTGCCTTTGCAATCCGGACCCCTTGGTTAAAATCAACATTGCCACACCCCTTGGTTAAACTTTGCAAGAAAACCGTTCAACTAGCATCCGGCCCTAGGCCCATGTCCGTGACCTCCTTGGGTTGGCCACCCAAGATTGACACTCTTTGGACTTATTTCCTTGAAAATGCAAGTGTAAAGATTCCAAGAATTGACCATCATGCTTTATAAGTGATTGAATAATCACGAGTTGGGACTTACCCCAAAATTGGACTCATAAAGACACTCGTAGTGCTAGAGAATAAATAGAAGTTCCACTAAAGTTCGAATTATATTCACACAATTAGATCTTTTTCGGACCCACAAATCCATAATCGTGGGTTTCTGTGAACCGTCGAGCTGTCTGAAATGCTAGCGTCATCTATACACCTTGGTAGAGGCCCTTACAAGTTTAAGACATTCAAAAACTCAACTTGATTTTCACACTCAAAATGTGTAGTGCTAAAATAAAACCCCAAAAAATACTAGGGCTATAATACCTAGTGTGCATGCATTTAGCAAAAAACAGATCCGAACCTATATATCCATGATCATCCTTGCCAATACTTATGTTGAATGTGATACACCTAGCACACATTAAAGGGAACCGTTAGAACCATAATAGAAGCTGAAATAGTTATAACTTCTAGGTACAAACAATGAAACTAGTTTAGTAACAACTCATAGCCTTGCTGTGAGTTTTTTATTCCTATAGCCTTGGTATAGGCATAAACAACCATCCGTTAATGTTGTTTAGCAACACGTACCTTAACAAGTCTTTCTGAGTATTTTCTGGCCAATGAAATTGTTGAAAACGTTTCATACAATCGGTTTGACCAGCACCTAGGGACTTTATCGTGACACATACTTGAAATAGTGGTGCCAGTGTTACTCCCAGAGACTCGCATTCTCCACATGTGGAGTATGTCTCAGGTAAGGGTATCTGAAAAAAGAACATCGTTCAAGTACAAGATGTACTTGTGCGTGGAGGTAACTGCAAACACTCTACAATGGGAGTGAGACGGACACTTATTAGCCTTGCTCCACACCGGCTAAACCGAGCTCCTTGAGTTCCTAGACCATGTTGCATCCCATGTGACAATATGTGCCAAATAAGCCCTACAAGTGGGTCTATAACTGCATAATGCAGAAACTTAATCTGGACATTATAGCCCAAATTTCTTGGCTCCTTGTATATGACCTTGTCATTTCTCATAAGAGCAAAAATGGAGGATAACATAGTTTGCACATCGTGCCCAAATTTACCGCCTTCAAAGGCCTAGGAACCTTAATTGAAAATTAGTGAAATGCAAGTAGTATTGCACATGTAACCTTGGGTGTTGCCTTTGCAATCCATACCCCTTGGTTAAAATCAGCAATGTCAAACCCCTTGGTCAAACTTTGGAAGAAAACTGCTCAACTATCATCCGCCCCTTGGCCTATGTACATGAATCCCTTGGGTTGGCCACCCTAAGTTTGGCAGTCTTTGGACTTCTTTCCTCGAGAATGCAAGTATAAAGATTCCAAGAATTTACCATCACGCCTCTTAATAAGTTATTGAATAATCACGAGCCGGGACTTACCCAAAAACTGGACTCATGTAGACACTCGTAGTATTGAGATGTAGAGAGAAAGAGAGAGAGACAAGGCAAGAGACACACCATATACGCTCCCAAAGACTGGTTCATATTGAGTACAAGATACAAATATATAGGTCAGACCAAGTTGAGTAGAGTGAGCCATATATAGCTCCAACACCCCCACTCAAACAAAGGTCTCTAGCTTTGGATGAAAAAACCCTTGTGGAGTTTAAGGGAAAAACCCAAGCCCCTATACAATGTGAAAATATGAACCAGCGATGATGATGTGAAAGTGAATTGTGTATCTATGTACAAATATTCAAGTGACTCAGAGATCACAATGTGCAAATGTGGAGTGTGCATAGTGAATGATACCTAAAAGATTACAATGTCATATGTACAAAGCTATTACAATAGCAAAGAAGCTAATCTAGAAAGAGGGAGGCCGAAGCAACTCCAAGCTCCGAGCGCAAGAGGATGAAACGTGACTCGTTGAGGCCTTTGGTCAAAATGTCTGCAAATCATCTGGTCACTTGGACAGTGTTCAACCATAATGGTTCCTTTGCGTACTTCATACCTGACATAATGATAATGGACAGCAATGTGCTTTGACTTATGATGTTGAACATAGTCTTTGGCAAGACTAATATCACTTTGGTTGTCACACCGCAAGGGTGTGCTAGAAAGAGGAGAGTGACCAATATCAACCAGCATTTGTCGAAGCCAAATCAACTCGCGAGCTGCAAGTGATGCTGCAACATATTCTGACTCGGTCGTCGTAGAAACTGCAACACAATGTTGTTTCTTGCTGGTCCAAGAAACAAGACAACCATTTATAAAGAAGCAATCTCCACTAGTAGATCGCATAGATAAATGTGAGCTCGCCCAGTCTGCATCTGTGTAACCCAAAAGAGAAAGAGATTGCATAGAATCTGATGTGAGTTGTCCTCGATAGACTAAACCAAAATCTGTACTGCCTTTCAAGTATTTCAATACACGCTTTGCAGTAGACCAATGCTTAAGAGAAGGACATGCAAGATGTTGTCCAAGATAATTATCGGCAAACAGAATATCAGGATGAGTGTTCATGTCAACAACTTGAAGACATCCAATCAAGTTAGCATAAGGTTGATTTGTGACAAGTTGACCCCCATTATCAGAAGTGTTCTTTGTAGAGCTTGCAAGACAAGGTGTATTGGCTGAATGTGCAGATTCCAAACCAAATTTTTGAATAGTATCTGCAATAAACTTTGACTGTCGAAGGAATAAAATACCTTTTGTACGGTTCCGTTGGACTTGAATGCCAAGACACGAGTGGATCTCTCCAAGATCCACCATATCAAATGCAGAAGACAATAACTTTTTCACTTTGCTAAAGAAATCCAAAATCATTGGAAACAAGGATGGTATCATCCACATAAAGAGCAAGAATCACAAAACTGCTACCTTGGCGTTGTCGTGTTGTGGCATGTATATAGTGTGAACGGGCATTAAAAGATTTATCTTGTGACTTTTTTACGCATAAGTAAACTTCATATAATACTCATATGCATAAATAAACGCTTTCTACGATACCTTAGTATTACCTTTGAAGTAATATAAATGCACATTACTATTAGAAAGTACTCTAAGAGAAGTATCAATGATTGTGCCTCTTTTTGTCTGGGGGAAAATCATTTGTATATTTCTTCTAATATCTCAGCTATACCCTACCATATATAAATTATTTTCTTCTTTTCACATTTATTTAATAATATAACCCTTCAATAATGCATACCTTCTTGGATACATACAAGAGGGAAGGGCCTACTAGAAGACTTTATGAAAAGGAAGATCCAAAGCTTCTTGGACCATCCCAATTTCAAAACCTCGACCTAAGGATGTGGAGAAAAGGAAAAAACCAATTCAAGCTCTTTTAGTAGGCCAATTTTGCCTTTTGAAGCATGTCAATCCGAGTTACAGGGAAACAAGTGAAAAACCCTCTCACAACTACACTAGAAGAAGAGATGGTAAACAGGTGAATCAAGTGAAAAGAGGTAATTTTGGTCTTTTTTCCATAGAATAAGATATTTGGAGGATAAAAGACACAAGCATATGAATGTGACACCTCAAAGATTCCTTGAAGGACAAGACACACAAGTTGGGACCCCCTGCTGGAGCCACACAGAAGATGCCTAGGTGGGGCCCACATACATCATCCACCCACATGGAGCCTCAACGACCAAAGATGCTGAATTTCATGATATTTTGAGTCCTAATATTTCCCATTTTAAGAAATATCCAAAGAACATTTGATTTGGGCTAACTCTTTCGCCTAATCAAGTGATTATGTAAAACATGCCTCCCTCACCTATAAAAAAGGCAACCTTCTCTTCATTGGGGACAAGTTATGAGTGAGTGAGAATAGCTCAATTCCATAGTGACACACTCATCTTAGTGCCACACTTTCTCTTGAAGAGTTACTGAAGTCTTGCCTCATCTTCTCTCTCCATTAAGGTGGTGACGATTGCTCTCATGTAAGATATATGTTGCTAGTTTTTCTTTCATTTTCATATCTAGTCCAATACTTTTCTTTAACTCCTTATCTATCTCTCATTATTTATCTTTAATACCACCACCACACTTAGATCTTTCTCTAATTCTATCTTTACTCCTCCTTTCATCTCTCTTGTTGTGTCCTAATTGTTTCATTGGAAGGTATTCAAGCAGCAATCTTGTCAATGTAACGGGCACAACCTTCTTGAGGGAAACAATTATGTGCACAAGGTTAGTAACCATATCTTCATCTTTCACAAGCACATCTCTCTCTTAAGGTTCTCATTATCTTCCACAAACTCTAGAATCTCGTTGCTACAGGTACTTCTCTCCCCGCAGTATCCTTATTGCCTAAGGGCAACAATACGGCTTGGGAGAGAAACTCTCTTCTTCTTCTCCTTTCACTTCTTTCACACCTTTATTTTTGAACATACTAAGTATATCATCGATGAATAACCATAATCCACATAGAGGCGATTTCTTTCATTTCCATTCTGTGCAATCTATTAGGGTCAACATTTGGATTAGTTGAAAGATTCACTTTCAGCAATGCATTGTGTTTCTATTTGGTCCTGAAAGGCTCAACAAAGTACTTATCTCACCAGATCCTATCATACTACCTATTATTGACTATAACTTCTCTTTTGATGTGAGTGTGGTTATTTTATTATGAATAAAGAGAATTTGTACTCACAACTAATCCCCATCGCTAGACAAAACATATACATTATAGTAAGCACAAAGCTATAGTTCCAAAGAGCAATCCGTAGCTTATTTGGACAACAAAGATGAAATATCATTAACTCATCCATTAACCCTTTTATCCTACCCATGATACGATATGATCGTAATCTTGATGTTTTCATTTTTTTAATAAAAAAACTATCTTTCATGAGTTCTCTCCATCACGTATGGTACATTGGCTACATTTCTTCTTTAGCTCTAGAAGCTATGGTATCTACATCTTAGCTCCTTCTCATAACCCTTGAGCTTTCTCACAAAGTCTCACAGCAAGAGGCCCGGCGCCTTCCTGGCAAGACCGCCAACTTCTTGACATATTTTTGGTGAACCCGACACGAAACTTCCAGGGTGAGAGTTCGTGCGTAACCATGGGTGATCATGTTGAGCAACAGGGTATGCATCTTGATCCAGCAGCAATGCAAATGTTTCAAGCATTTGCAATGTTCATGGAACAACAACATGCTTCTGAAAGAAGGGAGATTTCAGCAATGAAGGCCATACAAGCGGTCGTCAACAGAATGGATCAGTTCAATGGAAAAGATGTAGCTAAGTACTTACGTGAGTATGTGAAAGAGATGGAGCTGCATCGCGTGTCAGAAGGTGAGATGATTCAAAACTTTGAGCTAGTTGTTGCTCCAGAAATTAGGAAGCATGTTAGGGCAATTAAAGATGGGCATGGGAGAAATTGGGAAGAGCTGAAAGTAGCTTTAAAGGAGGAATATTTCATGGAGGACTCGGAGAGAGTGACCAAAAGGACATTCTTAGAATGGGTAGTCAAGCCAAAGCAAGGACTAGCAAGGAGAGAGCTACTTAGGGAATTTGAGCGACTCTATGCACAACTCACCAGGACAAAAAGGGCCACACTAGAGGCAGAGAAGACATATCTTTTCTTACAATCCGCAGGTAAAGAGTTTCAAGAAAATTTGGAGCTTCTTCTTGAAGATAAAGATGCTGAGCAAGGACTAAAGACCGACTGGAATGAATTTGAAGGTGCTGTCTCGTTGCTTGCCAAACGAAAAACAAGAAGGGACAAGATGGTAGTAAACACTACAAGTCCTTCAACTTCAACTTCTGACAAAATGGTAAAGCCTACTTATATAGCTTCTAAGTTTGATGAGTCTATGCTAGATGAACTTGTTAAGGAAATGCATGACTTGAAGGTGAAACTTGCAAAGCTTGAAGAAAAAGGCACACCATCAGGGTCACTTCTTAGGCAAAGACAACAGCCCAAGGAAGGGTTTGTTAATAGATGTATTTGGTGTGATAGTATAGACCATCACTACAAGAGGTTGTGTGCTCTTGTGACGCTGTTAGCGACGGAAATACACTGGGTTTTTATAACCCCTGGCGTCGCTAAAACCGTCGCTAATGGCGTCGCTATAACCGTCGCTATGAGCGTCCCTATATAGCGACGCTTATAGCGATGCATATAGCGACGGTTATAGCGACGCTCTCACAGAAGTCTATAGCGACGCTACAGAGCCATAAATAGCGACGGTTATAGCGACGCCCGAGAGATTTTTTTTTTGGTGACAGGGCATTGAATGCCGTGCCACCCATCAACCATATTGTACTTGATTCACTTTTTAAAAAAAGTGCAAGGGTAGATAATAGACCCAAAACAGTCACCCACAAGACGCATTGTTTGCAAAATTGACAAGCGTAAAATTGACAATTGTACACATCATAGGCAAAATGAATTGATTGGCAACTGTAATAATGACAATTGTACAACATCATAGGCATAAAGAATTGATTGGCAAAATGAACTGCGGTGACAAATGTAATAATATACATGGTTCAAAAAGACGTATAAAATCCGTCTCATGATACATAAGTGTGAGAAACCCTAAACTAATGCTATCTAGCTACGCCTAAACTGACCTCGTCTAGTTAGACGTCTCATCGCGTCCAAGCGGCGTATCTGTCGGATTCTGCAAAAGAAGACAATGAGACAGCTTTCAATAAGTATAAACATATAACGACATTTATAAAACAATACAAAAAATAGAAAAGAGTAAACCCTAATACTAACCATGCCGCCGCGAGAACTGAGAATGTCCATCAGGGCGTTTAAAGCCCTTCGTGCCTGCGTACTCGCGCTCGTACAGTGTGGGATCACGTCCTGTCATCGACCACTATCAAAACATACAAAGATTTCATTATGTTAGAATTAAAAAACTCATAAACCCTAAACTATCGAACATAAAGAGCAATGCGAAAACACTTACAAAATCGGCCTCAAATGATGCCCATCCACTGCTCCCCAAGTGGTGCGAGATCCCTGCCTCTACTCGTGCTCTGGCTGCATCCTTTTGTTGCTTCCACTTGTCGGGATTCTCGCACGCTGCTTTCTTTGCATTCTTCCAATCTTCTTTGGCCAGCCAATCTCGCCTGTTCCACCCATGTTTGATTGCTTTTTGCTGAAACTCATCATGAAGTATGCTGATGACTCTGTTTTTTAAATCACTTGGTACTTCACTCCATTTGTTTAGTATGTAGTGTCTAAACAGCTGAGAGCAAAGACCACGCATGTGCGAGATCACCTTCTTGCCGTCATCATCCATGATGATGCCGCCGCTGAAGTCAACGGAGTAAGGCAAGCCCTCTGGCCGGTGACGCGTAAACCTGGGTGTCCTGACAGGGGTCTCTAGCGGCGTGTCGATGGGGGTACGGACGTCAGGTGTCTCCACCGGCGTCTGGGCCCCGAAGCGAGGAGTGTCGAGTGGGGTGGCTCCTGGCGGAGTAGGTAGAGGTGTGTAGCTTCTAGGAACAGTCAGCCGTGCAAAACCTGGCGTAGATGGCGATGCTGTGGCTGGTGTGGTGGCGGGCAAAGAAGGGGAGGGTAAAGAGCCTCATCGAACACGAGGCGGTGTGGAGGCATCAGTGGCGGAATCCCCACAACAACCACCACCGCCACCACTAGAGCGCCGGTGTCTAGACGAGTGTGAAGCTCGTCTCGTCGACGCCGAAGCTTTCGAGCGCGCCGAATGCTCCGAAAGAGAGGGAGATGCGGATGAAGTAGGAACGCGCGATGATGCGCCAGAGCGATGACGCTCCACGTACCACTGTCTCTGCTGCGGTGACAAAGAAGAAAGAAACTCCTCATCATCCATACCTGCATTAAACACACGAATATTTAAACTTAATATTGAATGAATAGAGTAGACAATGACGCAAAGACCATTAAATACAATGACGTAATGACGCATATAAATACAATGACGCAATGAATTGAGTGATAGAAGAGGCAAGTCAAAAACTCAGAATTTTCAATCAAAAGATGTGAGCGCGAGTAGAAAAGAGCGTTATACACCATGGAAGGTACTTAGAGAGCCAGAGCTTTTACAACACGGAGCAAAATTGTTCAAATACAATATTTGTGGCTTTAAGAGATCTCTCTCTCATCCTCGCATAACTGAGCATAACTTCCTATATCTATATAGAGCTCTCCGTTTAAACACATATCCTCTATTTCATTTTGTAGCTCCTCTGCATGCACCCCATATAGAGTAGTAGCATCTTGATGCTCGTCTGGCACCACCGCAGCGGCTTCTGATTGAGCATCTTCTCTGATCTCCTCCATTGATGCCGTTGTGATTGGCACATGGTAGCCTTCATACGTCCTTGCACTACTAGGGGCTACCTCTATGACATACCACCAGTTTGATGTAGACTTTGTAGGATGAAATATTACCTGCCAGAGCCACATAACTTACATGAGAGCTTTCAAGCACATAACTTGTAAAAGGGGATGTTAACTATTTACATACTTGTTCACAATGCTCGGGTAGTACGAAAGTGTCTCTTAGGTCAGTCCATTTCTTAGTAGAATCCACCTCAAGAAAACCAGACTCTCCTCTACGCACAGTAGCGTTGCGACCCTCCATGATTATCTTGAACCATTGCACGTCGAACAAGTCGACAAAAAATCCTCTGTAATCGATCCTCAAAATCTCTTGCAGCGTGCCCAAGTAAGTGAGTTCCGCCACCACAGGATCTGCATCAGAGGAAGGTCGTCGACTAGACTGTTCAAATTTTGCCATGATTTCACAATCTTGAGTAAAACGCTTTTTGTCGATTCGTTCCACCCTAAAATGTCGACCTTTACACCATGCTGCTGTGTATGACTTATACTACAACGAACAAAGATTATGAGTGGCCGTTCAAACGTTTAGAAATAAAGTCACTAGCTAGTCGTACATTGCAAACTTACCTTGGTCGCGCAACCCCGAGAGTACTCCCACTCTTCCTCAGTCACTTCGTCACCGCATTGTTGTGCGCTTTTCAATTGGTTGTGCAACCATCTTAAGCTCATGAAGGTTGGTAGGCTCTCCAGAACCGTCGGATAGTGCATCGGTGGTCGTCTTCCCCGTCTCCACTCGATTCGTGCCCTTTGTCGCTCTTGCTTTGCATCCTCATATGGTTCTCCATAGCGTGTCCCGGGCTTTATCAAATCCGTCTAGCCACTCTCCAATGTACACTAGGGACTCTGATACCAACCAACCTTCTGCCATGCTACCCTCCGGACGTGCCTTTTGACGCACATATCCCTTAAGCGTTTTCATGAAACGTTCTAAGAAGAACATCCATCTGGAATGAACTGTGCCAGCTATTTCCACCTCATCAACTATGTGAACAAGAAGATGCACCTGAATGGTTAGCATGGTAGTAGGAAAATGTTTCTCAAACATGCACACAAGCTCCGTAGCATTTAGTTTGGCGAATGGTATGGAGTCTACGTTGATCTCCTTTTGTGAGATCCATTGCACCAGCTTTGCAAGTTTATAGATTGTGTTACGGATGTCGAGAGACAAACATCCCTCAATGGCAACCGGTAAAATAAACTGTAAAGTATGTGCAGCAATGATATTAAAGTCCACATTTTATGCAATGATATTAAAGTCCACTATGAATGTACCTGACACATTTTATGCCAATCGTGTGACTTCAAACCGGTAAGCTTTCCTTCTTTAGTAAAACACGTTCGGAGCGAGTGCATTACGCCAGTGGGGGTCCGCAAAGATCGAATGGTCTCTTTTAATTTGCGTTTTTGGGCTCCTGTGAAAATCCATGGTGCTTTAGGGAGTTTTATCAATCCATCAGACGCTGTTTGCGGCCAATATTGCTCCATACGATCCACATTTCTAAGGTCAACTCTGGCTCCCAAAGTATCTTTCTTGCCGGTCGGATGGTCCCATAGTAGATTAACCACATTCTTGAATATGTGCATTGGATCGAGCAAGTGATTGATCATGAGTCGGGGCCAGTATGGTAGCTCGTACCATAGAGATAGTCTCTTCATCCCTGGAGGCAATCCGTCATCGCACATCTCCTTCTGCTCTAACCATGCTTGTGCAGACATCCTTGGTGGCTCTCTTCCCAAAAAGCCGTCGCGTAACACATGATTCTCTGGAAGATACGCTTGATGACCTTCGTAGATTTGCTTCTTCAGTGAGGGCACCCTACGTGCATTCAGTCTAGGTCCACATGTGACACATGCTCTGTATCCACTTGTTTGAATCCCTGCATGTATACACATGATAATAGATCAACTATGGGAAAAAACAAGATTTACAGTGTCTGAGTGAGGAGTCTCAATAGATCACCTGAGCATTCTGTTAGCCCGGGATAGTCATGCATGGTCTACATTAGAATGCCTCTGATCAAAGCATTCCGTCGTCCTCTGTGTCGGCTCATATCCACCACCTCTATGCCAATCCACAATTGTTGTAGCTCTTCCAATAGTGGACGAAGATACACATCCATATTCCTCACTTTATATCGCCCTGGCACAATCAAGCTTAGCCATAGGTGCCCCTTCTTTGTAGTCAACCACGGGGGAATGTTGTAGTTGACGATGACAACGGGCCATACACTGTAAGATGTTGATCTTTGACCAAATGGATTTACGCCATCCATAGCCAGGCCTAAGCACAAATTTCGAGCTTCCCTGGCAAAATCCGACCATGTTCCATCTATATGTTTCCAGGCTGCGCAATCTGCAAGAATTCGTAGCACACCATCCGAAGATTTATTCTCCTCATGCCATGATGCTAGGTCGGCCATGGACTTACATTCGAAGAAATGATTGATGCGAGGAAGCAGAGGAAAATGTCGCAAAACCTTTTGTGGAATTTTTGTCCCGTGGAGATCTACTCGATATCTTTCGGAATCACATTTCGGACACTTCTCCATGTCTATGTATTCCCCTCTGAAAAGAATGCAGTCATTAGGACAAGTGTGGATAGAATTGTAATCCATCCCCAAGTTTCGCAAAATCTTTCTTGCTTCATCTCGGGAATCTGGCATCACATTGTCAGCTGGTAGTATGTGCTCTTTAAGCAATCTACACAACATAAAAATACGATACAGTCGTGTAAAAATCTATCAGATCATTATACATTTAAAGTTTTATCAAAGTAAACTAATTGTAATAGATCACCTGAAAAGCGCTGTGACGCTAGTGTCACTCCATCCAAACTTTTCCTGCATGTTGAGTAGAACCAGGAGTGCTTTCAATCTAGACATACGTGCTCCATTATACAATGGCGTATCGGCTTCACTTTTCATATCATCATAGATAAGCCTTTCTGAATCCATGATCGTCTCAATCATTTCATCAATCTCGGGCTCAAACATTGCCTCGTTGAGAATGTGCTCTGCATGATCATCCCCCGAGCTGTCAGAGGCTACATCTTGTGGCCTCACATATGCTGCTTGACCAAAGCGCCTGTGAACACGTCTATTGGGCTGCAAGATTTCTGTTTGTTGGCCAGCGTCAGAGTCCGACGAGTTATAATTGGCAACAACTCGATCTATAATAGATGGATCGAACTCGCCATATTCGTGAACGTGCTGCAAAGAAACACATCTTGTCTGTTGCACAGCATGCTTGCATTGATTACAAGGACATAAGACCCTCGTTGAGAGATAGGTGTTTTGGTTAGACGGTCCCACATCCTCGTCACTACTCATAATGAGGATAAAAATCTTATAACCTGGACAACAAATTTAATATTCTATTGGCATTCTTCATCTTCTCTCTCTCTCTCTCTCTCTCTCTCTCTCTCTCTCTCTCTCTCTCTCTCTCTCTCTCTCTCTTTACCTCACATTCTCTAGTCATGTCCAATCCCCTCACACCTCGGTCTAGAGGTGCACGGAGATCAGAACCACCGGGTTATAATCTCGTCTTTATTGGTCAATACCTATATTTGTGGGTACAAGAAATCTACAGACCCATGTCTACATGATACTGCATGTAGTGGACAAAACCCCTTTGCCTCTTCTCTAGCTGTAGCACTTCATAGCATCTTAACATCTTTTCACAGTAGATCTTTTCACTGTTCGTCTAACTCTAAACCCTAAACCGTAAGTAATTCTTGCGTGGACTCGATCTAACGTAAATAAGCATAAATCTAAATAAACGTAAATATAACTAAAAATAAACCTAAATCTAATTTAACGTAAGTCTACATCTAACGTAATCTTTAACGTCTTTTGGGATAGTTTCCTACGGCGTTAAAACTCTCTTCTTCTTGTGTGTGTGTGTGTGTGTGTGTGTGGGTAAACCTAAATAAACCTAAATAAACCTAAGTCTAATCTAATATAACATAAATCTAAATCTAACGTAAATTATGCTATATTAAAAACAAAGAACTAAACTAACAGGGATTATAAGAACCTTAAAACTGATTTAACACATAATTTTTCACATAACTTGGCAAGAGTTGGCATTCTTATCACTAAAGATGTGAGAGTTATCTTCCGGCGATGACGCTGCCTCATCTCCATCCACATCTGACGACAGCAATTGGCCCTTTAGACCGTTCTTGCTCTTGTTACTAACTTTGAAGTTGCTGTTGAATGACTAGAGGTTGTCTAGATGGTCATTGTGTCGGGGATGTAGTGACTCTTGCCGCCCTAAAGATCCACCTTCTTCCCTATGTTTTGAAGACATTTCACCAGTACTTTTGGATCATCGGAGCCCACCATGAGTGAAGGCAGCAATACCCTATATTCCATTGAGGGCTTTCTTCACCCGCTTCATGCAGGCATCGCAGTCTATGGAGACCTAAATCTAATCTAATATAACGTAAATCTAAATCTAGCGTAAATAAACGTAAATCTATTTAAAAATAAACCTAAATCTAATCTAATTTAACTTAAATAAACGTAAATCTAATATAATTTACCTTAAATAAACGTAAATCTAATTTAACGTAAGTCTACATCTAACCTAATCTTTAACGTCTTTTAGGATAGTTTCCTACGACGTTATAACTCTCTTCTTCTTGTGTGTGCGCGTGTGTGGATGTGTGTGCCAATAAAAAGAGATAAATGGTATAACCTTTCTATCACCCATGCCAAGTATGATAGATTGGTTATGCCATTTCCCTCTTGAATAATAGGTCTTGAGTTCAACTCCTCGTCGGCTAGATCTTTAGGTCTTTTAATTTTAATTAGTTTCCTACGACGTTAAATTAGTTTCTCTCTCTTTCTCTCTCAATGTGTGTGCGTTTTTTTGTTTATGCATGTTTTCTCTCTCTTTTCCTCTCTCAATGTGTGCGTTTTTTGTTTATGCATGTTCTCTCTCTCTTTTCCTCTCTCAATGTGTGCGTTTTTTGTTTATGCATGCTCTCTCTCTCTTTTCCTCTCTCAATGTGTGTGTGCATTCTTTGTTTATGTATGTGTGTGTGCGTTTTTGTTTATGTTTGTACTCTCTCTCTCTCTCTCTCTCTCTCTCTCTCTCTCTCAAAAACACTATGTGTGTGTGTATGTGTGTGTGTGAGAGAGAGAGAGAAGGAGAGAGAAAGAGGGGAAGGGAACATGAGAGTGAGCAGAGGGAAGGAGCATACCTGGCTCTCCTTCCTCTCCTCGTGTGTGTGTGTATGTGTGTGTGTGTGTGTGTGGAGAAGAAAGAGAGAGAGAGAGAGAGAGAGAGAGAGAGGGAGAGCGTTACCTGCTCCTTGCTTGAGAGCGCCGAAAAACTCAGATCTGAGATCTGAGTTTTTGGGCACTCTCTGTTATTTTTTTAGCCCAGTCGGCGTCGCTATGAGCGTCGCAAATTTACAAGTAAATTTGCGACGCTCATAGTGACGCTAATAGCGACGCCGGGATTTTTTTTTGAGCGTCGCTGTGTGAGCGTCGCTAATATGAATAGCCTCTTGTAGTGTATGTAAGAAGGGATTGTGATGATTTTCGTGATGCTTTGTCAAAAGACGTTCTCTTTTTTAAGGATGGTAAAATCCACTTAAGAGAGACAGGTCTACCCTTGAGAACTAACTTTGGGAAGGGGGGAATGAAAACCTTAGTTGAAGATATGGCAACTAACCATGACACCTCTTCAGTTGAGGCAGCTACTTATGGAGTAAAAATTGAGCATCTTACTGATGAAGAGGTGAGTGACCATCATGGTCAAATTTGTCCAAATGTCATGCAATTAGCTAAAAAGAGAAAGCTTACACAAGAGATTCTACATGAAGCAGGTGATTGCATACGTCTAGAAACAGGATGGAATGATCCAGTGGACTCATTGTTAGTGCATGCCTACATTAAAAAATGCCAACAAAATGAGGCGATTGTAGAAAATAAGCGTAGGCGTGAGAATGCTGATGAAGGACCATCAAAAAGAGCTTCTAGAAGTGAGGGAAGAAGCGACTCAATGCCTTCTCAAACACCCTCAACACAAGGAGCATCTCCACTTGAAGTACTCATGGAGGAGTCTACAACAGGAAAGAAGAAAGAGCCAACAAAAGGTAAGACAAAAGGCCCAACTTATAAACTACAATTTGATATTGAGGTTGCTACAGATTTAAAGAAAGTCTTGGAGGAAAGGATCTTGAATAGCAAGATTGAGTTTACTGTGGGAGAAGTTCTTGGCACTGCAAAGCATGAATTCCACGAGGAGATCATTGACATCATCAAGAGGAAAAGGCAAACCCTTGCTGAAGTTTCTCGTCCACAGGTTGAAGGGGAAACCTTGAAGACACAAGGAATGCAACTGCAAAATAAGGAGGAGGATGGAGCTATGGTAGGATGCTACCAATCTAGTGGGAGAGTGAAGCAAGTGCATTTCTCAATGATGATGAAGAAGTTGAAGATATTCCTAGGAGCTACTATTCACGAAGTCACTGGGCAAGGGCTACTACAGAAACTTTGGTCAAGGTAGGTGATCTTGAAGAGCCATTTGTTGCCTTGATTGACCATGGTTCAGAAATAAACATAATGTCAAAGAGTCTCTACAACAAGTGCAAATGGCCGATGAACACAGATCATGGTTGGATGGTAAAAGTGGCAAACAATTCATCTGGTGAATTATATGCAGTATGTCCAGGTGTGAAGGTGACAATAGGTTATGTAAAGATTGACCAAAACTTCTTTGTACAGGATACATCTTCATATCATCTCATCCTTGGACAACCCAACATTGTGAGAGTTCGAATGGAAAAAAAGGTAATGGACGATGGTTCACCATATGCTACGATACGTAGCAAATATGGTTTTGTCCAAGTACCATTGTAAAGTGGGATTGCAGTGGTACAGAAAGAAAAAGGGCCTCGCCTGATCCAAAAATAGGTGAAACTTTCTCAATGAGCTCCTTGGTAACAAGGAATGGATCAATATGTTTTACAAAACTTGAAGATTTGAAGAGATGAGAGAGGCAATATGTGAATAATGTACAAATAGGCATGAAAAAGAGTGGGTTGCTAAAGCCTACTGAAAATGTTTTGGGTTTGTGTGGACAAGTTTATTTTGTAGATACTATGGGTGAGCTTGATGCTATAATGGAGTCTAGTTTGCATCTTGGAAATAGTGTTATGGAACTATGCTCTATGGAAATTTATCAAGTCATAGAAGCCTTCAAAGAAGATCAAAAACTTGGCCCAAAAGTCCATGTTGAAACTAAATACAAGAGTGTAGCAAAGAAGGTGAAACCAGTAGCTTCACCCTTACCACCCAACAATTGGGAAAAAATTAAGCAGGCTTCTTTACAACCAAGTTTGAGGAATCCTAAAAAGATCGGGCATACCTTCACAAAGGAGTCTTTTCAAGAGTTGCAGATTGGTTGCGAGGAGTTTCTAACACAGGAGGAGACAAAGTGATTCAAAGAAATTCTTTCAAAGCATGCTAAGGCTTTTGCATTTGAGCCACATGAGATAGGATGTGTTGATCCTTCTATTGTAGCTCCTATGGTAATTTTCACAATACCTCATGTGCCTTGGAATCTGCGGCCTATTCCAGTTCCAAAGGCTCATTTGCCAAAGTTAGTAGAGCTACTCAATGAGAAAATAAAAATGGGAATCTTGGAGCCTTCTTGTGCTCCATACTCAAACAGGTGGTTCAAAGTTCCAAAGAAGAATGGTTCTCTACGCTTCATCCAAGATATGCAACCAGTGAACAAGGTGACAATTAGAAATGTAGGTACAGGTCCTATTGTGGATGAGTTTGCAGAGGCGTTTGCAGGGAGGGCAATATACTCAATGGGGGATCTCTACTCAGGGTACGATCATTTTCAGTTTGCTATCAAAAACAGAGACTTGACAACCATGAGGACACCTTTGGGTTTGGTAAGGATGCGTACCTTACCAACTCGGTTGCACATATGATGAATTGGATGAATAAGGTCTTACGTGACTTTATTCCTTAAATCACAATGCCTTTCATTGATGATTTGCCTATCAAAGGATGTGAAGAAAGTGACAAAGATGAAGATTTTGATCTCAAGAGATGTCGCAGGTTTGTGGTAAATCACATAAATCATTGAGATAAAATTTTGTCTAGGTTGAAAGAAGTGAATCTTACATTGTCAGGGAAAAAGTCTATGTTTGGTGTCAATGAAGTGCTCATTGTGGGGCACATGTGCGGGCCATATGGTAGGAAACCTTGTCCATCAAAGGTAGATGCCATCCAAAGAATGAAAGAAACATGCACTAGCATCACTGAGGTTAGAAGGTTTCTGGGAGCATGTGTCTTCTATGTTATTTGGATTCCACATTATGCACATGTAGCTGATCCTCTTTATCAGCTGCTTAGAAAGAATCAGAATTTTAAATGGACAGAAGCACATGTAAAATCCATGAAAAAGCTAAAGGAGTTGCTCCAGTCAGCAACAACTTTGAGAAAGGTAGACTATGGGTGTCACAGGCGAGTAATTGTGACAGTAGACACCAGCCTACAGGGATTGGATGGGCAATAGGGCAAGATGACAAAGAAGGACACAAGTATGTGGTAAGATTTGGAGCAAAGGTACTAAGTGCTCGCCAAAGAAACTATCCACAGATAAAGAGAGAGTTATGGGGTATGGTTACAACCTTGAAAAGTGGGAAAGAGTACCTAATTGGTGCATGTGTGGTTGTAGAAACAGATTGTCTACCACTTCTTGGGATGATTACAAGCTGCTCAACTCCAGACATTGCTATGTTGCGGTGGATTGCCTACATTAAGTCCTTAAATGCTGAGTTTAAGCACATTGGAGGTAAAGACAATACAGTGGCAGATATGCTATCAAGGGCAAGGTATGAAGATGAGTCACAAATGATTGACGAGGGAGATGATGTAGGCACAAAGTTCTATTCTATCTCTCATGTCAAAGGTAACAATGTCTGCATAACTAATGTACTTGAATCATTCTTGAAAGAGATTTATGAAGGTGATTGGATTCTTTTTGGAAGCTACTTGAGTACTCTAACAAAACAGGATGATTGTTCTGAACAAGAATTCAAGAAGCTAAGCAGGAAATCATATGGGTACTTTTTGAAGGATGGTTACTTGTGGAAGCATCCTAAACAAAAGGGTGCTACACCACAATGGGTTATATGTAAAAAAGAGACTCAAGTAAAGCTCATGCAAGAGTTTCATGAGAGTTTCATGCTGGACACAGAGGTGTGTGGGCAACCTTCTCCAATTTGAAAGAAAAATACTGGTGCAAGGGTATGTATAAAGATGTATCTCTGTTTGTAGAGTCATGTGTAACTTGTCAAATGTTCGACATCGTGATGGATTGCACCCTACATATCCACTAGCCATGCACTATAAATGGGTTGTGGATCTAGTCACAATGCCTTTAGGACTCTGGCAAATGAGATACTTGGTTCTTGCACGAGAGGACCTAACTAACCAGGTTGAAGGAAGAGCATTAAGAGCTAAAACCACAGAAGCTGTGTGCAAATTCCTTCTTGATGAGGTGATTTGCCGTTATGGTTGTGTGGGAAAAATCACTGTGGATAGAGGTGAACTGGATGCTGAAGAAGCAAGGGAGTTCTTTTCTAGATTAGGAATCAAGATTTCTCTTACTACAGCTTACAACCCTAAAGGCAATGGAAAGAGTGAAAGAGGGCACCCTCCTATCATCAAAGCTTTGGCCAAGGCTTGTGAAGGAAGAGTTGGTGAGTGGCCAAAACTGTTACCATATGCTTTATGGGCTGATCGTATAACACAAATCTCAGTAACTGGCTACATGCCTGCGGAGCTAATGTATGGTCAAAATCCAGTGATGCCGATTGAAGATACAACTCCCACATGGAATGTACTACCTTGGCAAGAGGGGCTTAGCAGGGAAGATCTCCTTGCACTGCGTATAAGTCAACTAGAGAGAAGACCTAGAGACATTGAAGCTGCAAAAGAACCACTCAAAAATGCAAGGTTGAAAAAAAATAACTAGTTTGATAAGCGACATCGACTCAGGAGCAAAGCAATTGACAAAGGTGACGGTGTTTTAGTGTATGATAGTAGCCTTGATAACCAGCACACAATCATGCGTAAGTTCTCAAAAAGATGGTTTGGACCGTATGTTGTAAAGCATGTGCATGAAAATGCTACTTACAGTTTGTCTAAACTAGATGGTACAGAAGTAAAGATTCCCATTGCAGGAAAAAGGATCAAAATGTTTAAGAGAAGAGGAGATAATGATCTAGAAGATGTTTGATGAGGAAGAAGAGCAAAACACAGGTGAAGATCAAAGTGAACATGAAGCTCTCGAATTGTCTAGTGA
Source organism: Adiantum capillus-veneris (assembly GCF_014529385.1). NCBI lineage: Eukaryota > Viridiplantae > Streptophyta > Polypodiopsida > Polypodiales > Pteridaceae > Adiantum > Adiantum capillus-veneris. Next base: position 121,776,579 of record NC_140955.1, on the reverse strand, counting down.
AGAAGAAATCAAGGAAGATGTGCAAGAGGTCTGATCTTACAAAGAGACAATGTGGCACATACCGGAGGATGTGCAGGTTTAGAGGGGGTGGATGTCATGCTGTGGCACGTATATAGTGGGAACAGCCATTAAACGATTTATCTTGTGACTTTTTGACGCATAAGTATACTTCATATAATACTCATATGCATAAAAAAAAGCTTTCTACCATACCTTAGTATTACCTTTGAAGTAATATAAATGTACATTACTATTAGAAAGTACTGCAAGAGAAGTATCAATGATTGTGCCTCTTTTTGACTGGGGGAAAAGCATTTGTATATTTGTTCTAATATCTCAGCTATACCCTACCATATATAAATTATTTTCTTCTTTTCACATTTATTTAATAATATAACCCTTCAATAATGCATACCTTCTTGGATACATACAAGAGGGAAGGGCCTACTAGAAGACTTTATGAAAAGGAAGATCCAAAGCTTCTTGGACCATCCGAATTTGAAAATCCCGACATAAGGGCATGGAGAAGAGGCCAAAACCAATTCAAGATCTTTTAGTAGGCCAATTTTTCCTTTTGAAGCGTGTCAATCCGAGTTACAGGTCAAAAGTTACAGGGAAACCAGTTGAAAAACCCTCTCAGAACTACACTGCAAGAAGAGATGGTAAACAGGTGAATCAAGTCAAAAGAGGTAATCTTGGTCTTTTTCCATAAAATAAGATATTTGGAGGATAAAATACACAAGCATGTTAATGTGACACCTCAAAGATGCCTTGAAGGACAAGACACACAAGTTGGGACCCCCTGCTGGAGCCACACAGAAGATGCCTAGGTGGGGCCCACATACATCATGCACCCACATGGAGCCTCAAGGACCAAAGATGATGAATTTCATGATATTTGAGTCCTAATATTTCCCATTTTAAGAAATATCCAAAGAACATTTTATTTGGGCTAACTCTTTAGCCTAATCAAGTGATTATGTAAAACATGCCTCCCTCACCTATAAAAAAGGCAACCTTCTCTTCATTGGGGACAAGTTATGAGTGAGTGAGAATAGCTCAATTCCATAGTGACACACTCATCTTAGTGCCACACTTTCTCTTGAAGAGTTACTGAAGTCTTGCCTCATCTTCTCTCTCCATTAAGGTGGTGACGATTGCTCTCATGTAAGATATATGTTGCTAGTTTTTCTTTCATTTTCATATCTAGTCCAATACTTTTCTTTAACTCCTTATCTATCTCTCATTATTTATCTTTAATACCACCACCACACTTAGATCTTTCTCTAATTCTATCTTTACTCCTCCTTTCATCTCTCTTGTTGTGTCCTAATTGTTTCATTGGAAGGTATTCAAGCAGCAATCTTGTCAATGTAACGGGCACAACCTTCTTGAGGGAAACAATTATGTGCACAAGGTTAGTAACCATATCTTCATCTTTCACAAGCACATCTCTCTCTTAAGGTTCTCATTATCTTCCACAAACTCTAGAATCTCGTTGCTACAGGTACTTCTCTCCCCGCAGTATCCTTATTGCCTAAGGGAAACAATACGGCTTGGGAGAGAAACTCTCTTCTTCTTCTCCTTTCACTTCTTTCACACCTTTATCTTTGAACATACTAAGTATATCATCAATGAATAACCATAATCCACATAGAAGCGATTTCTTTCATTTCCATTCTGTGCAATCTATTAGGGTCAACATTTGGATTAGTCGAAAGATTCACTTTCAGCAACGCATAGTGTTTCTATTTGGTCCTGAAAGGCTTAACGAAATAATTCTCTCACCAGATCCTATCATACTACCTATTATTGACTATAACTTCTCTTTTGATGTGAGTGTGGTTATTTTATTATGAATCAAGAGGATTTTTACTCACAACTAATCCCTAACGCTAGACAAAACATATACATTATAGTAAGCACAAAGCTACAGTTCCAAAGAGAAATCCGTAGCTTATTTGGACAACAACGATTAAATATCATTAACTCATCCATTAATCCTTTTATTCTACCCATGATACGATATGATCATAATCTTGATGTTTTCATTTTTGTTTTGTTTTGACTATCTTTCATGAGTTCTCTCCATCACGTATATGTTTGTAAGGGAAAGTGAGCGGCTTCTTTGACTACATTTCTTCTTTATCTCTAGAAGCTATGTTTTCTACATCTTAGCTCCTTCTCATAACCCTTGAGCTTCCTCACAAACTCTCACATCAAGAGGCCAGGTCCCGTCCTGGCAAGACCGCCAGCTTCTTGACAGCATTTTATGTATAAGTTGGGGTCTGAAGAGAAAGAGATGAATCCTTTAGAGGTGAGAAAAAGATCAAATTTTGTATACCAGCCTCGCGAAGCTTGTTTGAGAACATATAGTGCCTTATGGAGTTGAGCAACAAGGTCTTCTTTACGTGGAATAACAAAACCTTCTGGTTGTTCCATAGAAATTTCCTTTTCCAAGTCACCGTTAAGAAAAGTAGTTTGCACATCCATTTGATGAGCTTCTAAATCAAATTCAACAGCAAATGCCAATAAAACTCGAACACTTGTAATGTGAACAGCTGGTGAAAAAGTCTCTTGATAATCAACACCGGCTACTTGGGAGTAACCTTTTGCAACTAAACGTGCCTTGAATTTGTCAAAAGATCCATCTGCTTTTACTTTTGTCTTATACATCCACTTACATTTAATAGCTGTATGACCAGGAGGAAATTTAGTTAGTATCCATGTACCTTTAGAGATAAGAGAATCTTACTCTGCTTCCATAGCCTCTTGCCATTGATCCTTTTGTCGTGAACAGATAGCTTCATCATAAGTGACCGGATCTTCAGAAGTAGAAAAAGCATTATCAGCAATATCGTCATCATAAACATGACATGAGCCATGTTCAAACTCAATAGGCAGATCAACAAAAATATCAATATCATCATTAGCAACATTTGGAATGGATGGTTGTGAAGAGGAAAGTTGCTCTATAGGAAGAGTTTCATCATCTGAAATAAATGGAAAAGCCTGAAGCAATGATTTAGTATCATCAGAATCATCCATGGACCATGAGCCTCCCATAGGCTGTTCGTCAAAAGTAGCATCACGATTCACAATTACTTTCTTGGAGGAAGGGTAATAGAATTTGTATCCTTTAGAAGTGTCAGAATATCCAATAAAAATAACTTTATGACCAGGAGTATCAAGCTTTGTTCGTGTTTCTTTGGGAACATGAATATAAGCAATACATCCAAAGGTTCGAAAATGAGATACACAAGGAATGTCACCTGTATATGTTGTGATGGGTATCTTACCAAAGGGTGCAGTAGTAGGAAGATGATTCTGAATAAATACTGCTGTCAAAGTAGCTTCAGCCCAGAAAACACGAGATATGCTAGAATGAATCAGTATACATCTTACACCATTGAGAATAGTGCGATTCTTTCGTTCAGCAATGCCATTCTGTTGAGGCGAATATGGAATAGTGTGTTCATGATGAATTCCACTATCAACACAGTAACTCACAAACTCTCGAGAAACATATTCGCCTCCATTGTCACTACGAAGCTTCTTAAGGCGACGACCAATTTGAAGTTCCGCAGCCTTGTGTAATTTTTTGAAAATAGATAAGGCTTCAGATATTTTTCTAAGTAGAAATACAGTCGTATACCTTGAGAAATCGTCAATGAAAGTAATGAAGTAGCGATATTGTGATCTCGAAGAAGGTAGAGATCCACATATATCAGTATGAACAAGATCCAATATGTCATGAGAATGAGTTGTATTTGAAAGAGGAAAGGGTTTATGATTGTCTTTCCCAAGAGCACAAAATTCACAAGTTCCCATATGGGGATTGGCTTTAAGATCCATGCCATCAACAAGATCACGACGTTGAAGATCAAGGAGTTTTGAGAAATCAGCATGAACAAAATGGTGATGCCATACTTTGCAATCATGATCACCTGGAGCAGTGACAACATTTGCTACAGCAAAGTTGAGAGAGAGTTCAAACAAATTACCGTTTCGAGGAGCAGTGGCTATAGTCTATCCATCTTTCTCAATTCAGCATTTGGTATGATCAAATCCAACAAACAGACCAAGATCAACAAGTCTAGCAACAACTGAAAGAAGATTACGTTAAAGATCTGGTACATGTAATACTCCTTGAAAAATTCGAGTGGAAGAAGATAAGGTACCAAGATATAAGTCTCCAATACCCTTTACTTGACAAGTAGTATCATCAGCAAGATAAACAACACGTTGAACTGGTAGTGGATGATAGTTATGGAGCCACTTAGACTGATATGTCATATTTCCTGTAGCACCAGAATCAACAATAAAAAGTGATCCATCATGTACATGAAGTATTCTGTTTGGAGCAACTGAACATAGGACGCAACTTGTTTCTGGTACAATGTTGTTTCGATGTTCAGTAGCATATGCTCTATTCCGATCTGTGTCGAATCGACGCTTATAGCACATATCAGTGGGATGATCAGATCATTCACAATATTCACAAGAAGAAGAAGAAGAAGAGTTTCGAGATACACATGGTTGTTTCGTGGTAATATTGTGTTCTTCATCATATTGACGTGCCCAACAATCATCTTCAGTATGGCCATTTTTGTTGTAGTAAGAACATTGCTTATTAGGAAATTTGAGACGAGAGAAAATATTACCACGACGGCCACCTCTGCGGTTTCCTCGTTGAAATGGATGCCTTCGAGCATAAAAAGCACCTTCCATCTGTTGTGACTCAGTCTCCTCTTGTGAAATCTTAGCTGTATCGTGACCAGCATTACGCTGTTCTTGACGTTGAGAGTATTTAGTTAAAGACATGCAGGCTTGGTCGAAATCAAGACCATCTTTATTAGAGAGAATAGGAACAATGTTATCATAAGAAGAGTCCTTCACCCTATCAAGGAGAAGTGTAATCAGTTGCTTTTGTGGAACAGGATCACCGGCAGTAGCAAGTTGATTAATAATAGATTTGAAAGATTCAATATGTCCCGTCATGGCAGTACCAACTTCATATTGTAACTTGTTAAGCAACCCTCTCAAATAAAGTATTTATGTAACAGATTTCTTCTAAAAGTTTGCAATAAGGTACTTCCATATGTCATGGGAAGTAGGCAGTTCATACATATCAAGCAAAAGGGAATCAGTAAGAGCAGAAAGAATATACCGACGAGCTGCTTTATCACGTCATTGCCAATCCGTATAGGCAACATTCCAATCTTCAAATATAGGTCCTTCAGTGATAAGCACGTTATTATTATCCGTATCAAAACAGGCTGAGGTGGACAAACACGATTTTCAAGAACAACATCAGAGAGTTCATCGCCTTCAAGAATTAAGAACATCTTTGCTTTCCAACCTGGAAATCCTTGGCCTTGGAAAGGAGGAACAGAACGGTGGCCAGAAGGAAAGCCGTTGACGAGAATATTCATAGCCATATCTTGTTGCGAGAAGACGTATAAGATAAGATCGCAGAATCTGCATACCATATATGGTGAAGGCCTCATTTGAGAATGAGAGAAATATGAGGACTACGTTCTGTCAACGATAAAAGGTAGGGTAAAGGAGACGTTAATAATAAAAGAGTCCTCAAAATAGAGTGGCGTGAGACGCAAGATTGACGGCCACAATACGAATAGCAAAAAGCTAAATTTTCTTGAAAAAGTTAACGCCAAAATTAGAAAAGGGTCGCGGACGCGAAGAAGTACGACGAAGAAGGATCGCGGACGCTTCACGAAGAAGTACGTTGAAGAAAGCTGCGTCAAGCTCAATTGCAGTAAAAACAACATAACTTTCTGCTGCGAACTCCGATTGACGCAAACCTAGAACTCAAATCGAAGAGCTCGAGGAGACAAACAAATTTTGGATAAAATGTGCCATTGCGCTACGCTCCATTGCACTTTTCCCGTTTCTCCAAATTTTGAGCAGAATACGCCAAAAATTGAGATGAAGTTCAAGGTATCATCAATAAGAAAACGTAATCAATGATTAGATTGATTAGCAATAAACGCCACACAAAACACTAATCATATTATTCTTAAAACAAAACAACCACAGTTAACAAAAATCAACGCTCAAAAAATAAAATTTGTAGCAATTTTGAATCTAATCGTTTTGAATCTTACGTGCAAATCGCATACACATACTGTTTTGTCACCATGAATTGAATCGGTGTGTGATCGTTATCGCTCTGATACCATGTTGAGATGTAGAGAGAACGAGAGAGAGACAAGACAAGAGACACACCATATACGCTCCCAAAGATTGATTCATATTGAGGACAAGATACAAATATATAGGTGAGACCAAGTTCAGTAGAGTGAGCCATATATAGCTTCAACACGTAGTGCTAGAGATAAAGTAGGATTTCCACTAAAGTTGGAATTGTATTCACAATTAGATCTTTTCGGACCCAAAAATCCATAATCTTGTGTTTTTGTGAACCACCGTGCTGTGTGAAATGCTGGCATCATCTATACACCTTCCTAGAGGCCCTAATGACACTCAACTTGATTTTCACACTCAAAATGTGTAGTGCTAAAATAATACCCCAAAAAATACTAGGGCCCATAACACGTAGTGTACATGCATTTAGCAAAAAACAGATCCCAACCTATATATTTATGATCATCCTTGCCAATACTTATGGTGAATGTGATGCGCCTAGCACACCTTAAAGTGAAACGTCGGAACCATAATAGAAGGTGAAACAATTATCACTTTTAGGTACAAACAATGAAAATTTTTCATTAACAACTCATTGCCTTGCTTTAAGTTTCTTATGCCTATAGGCATAAACAACCATCTGTTAATGTTGTTTAGCAACACTTGTACCTTAACAAGTCTCACTGAAACTGTTCCTCACACATTGTGCTAAAAACGGCCCATACAACAGATTTGACCAACACCTAGGGACTTTACTGTGAAAAATACTTGAAATAGTGGGTGCCAGTGTCAGTTCCCCCAGAGACTCACATTCTCCACATGTGGAGTATGTCTCATGTAAGGGTTTCTGAAAAAAGAACATCATTCAAGTACAAGATGTACTTGTGCGTGGAGGTAACTGCAAACACTCTACGAGGAGAGTGAGATGGACCGTTATTAGCCTTGATTCACACTGGCTAAACCGAGCTCCTTGAGCTCCTAGACCATGTTGCATCCCATGTGACAACATGTGCCAAGTAAACCCTACAAGTGGGTCTATAACTACATAATGTGAAAACTTAATCTGGACACTACAACCCAAATATCTTGGCTCCTCGTACATGATCTCATCATTTCTCTGGAGAGAAAAATTCAAGGATAGCATAGTTTGCACATCGTGCCCAAATTTTCGGTCTTGAAAGGCCTAGGAACATTAATTGAAATTTAGTGAAATGCAAAGTAGTATTGCACATGTAACCCTGGGTGCTGCCTTTGCAATCCAGACCCCTTGGTTAAAATCAAGATTGTCAAACCCCTTGGTTAAACTTTTCAAGAAAACTGCTCAACTAGCAACTGGCCCTTGGCCTATGTCCGTGCCCCCCTTGGGTTGGCCACCCTTAAGTTTGGTACTTTTTGGACTTCTTTCCTTGAAAATGCAAGTGTAAAGATTCCAAGAATTGACCATCACGCCGCTTAATAAGTGATTGAATATTCACGAGCTAGGACTTACCCCAAAACTGGACTCATATAGACACTCATAGTGCTAGAGATAAAATAGAAGTTCCACTAAAGTTGGAATTGTATTCACAATTAGATCTTTTTCGGACTCAAAATTCCATATTCTTGGTTTTTTGTGAACCGTTGTGCTGTCTAAAATGCTGCCGTCATCTATACACCTTGGTAGAGGCCCTTACAAGACGTTCAAAAACTCAACTCGATTTTCACACTCAAAATGTGTAGTGCTAAAATAATACCCCAAAAAATACTAAAGCTCGTAACACCTAGTGTGTATGCATTTAGTAAAAGACAGATCCGAACCTATATATCCATGATCATCCTTGCCTATAATTATGGTGAATCGGATGTGCCTAACACACTTTAAAAATAAACGTCGGAACCATAATAGAAGGTGAAACAATTATCACTTTTTGGTAGAGACAATGAAACGTTTTCATTAACAACTCACAGCCTTGCTATTGAGTTGTTTATGCCTATAGCCTTGCTATAGGCATAAACAACCATTCGTTAGTGTTGTTTAGCAGCACTTGTACCTTAACAAGTCTTTTTGAGTATCCAAAAATTTATGGTCTCACTGAAATTGTTCATAACACATTGTACTGAAAACGGCCCATTTAACCGATTTGACCAACAGCTAGGGACTTTACCGTGACAGATACTTGAAATAGTGGGTGCCAGTGTCAGTCCCCCCCCAGAGACTCATATTATCCACATGTGGAGTATGTCTCATGTAAGGGTGTCTGAAAAAAGAACATCATTCAAGCACAAGATGTACTTGTGCATGGAGGTAACTGCAAACACTCTACGATGAGAGTGAGACGGACCCTTATTAGCCTTGCTCCACACAATAGGTGGTATTAGATGGCACTTATCCCTTCCTATTACCGTGTTGACATAGAAAGATTTTAATAAAATCATGCCTTTCCCGCATAGAAGTTGGGAAGAGAGAGAGAGAGAGAGAGAGAGAGAGAGAATGTTGGGCTGAGGAAAAATCCTTATTTGAATGTGTTGTGTGCCTCATGCATATAAACCAATGCAGAATATTTTTGTGTCTTAGCGTATCCTATAAGCGTACTTGTACCACGCCCTCGGAGAGAGAGGTACCGTAAGTCACATCTTGACCAACTGACCATGTATGTGAACGTGAGTGTATTAGGGTGCATATGTATGGCACTTGGACTGTGATTAAACATAAACAATGTTTGAAGAAATCAATCACTTACCTTGTCCTTGACAGAGTAGTTAGTGTTGTAGTGGAAGCGTATGCAATGATTGGTGGGTTGCGAGACAGAAGCCCTTGGTATCAATGACAGTCTCAACCATGGGAGTTGCTGGTATACGTACTTTCTGCTTCAGTAAGGTAGTTACACCCTCTTGTGAGTCAAAAATTTGCAGACAGCTTGGCAAGTTTCCCTAAGTTTGTATGCTATTAGCATATTTCCAACTTTGAAAACTGCTGCTTGACTTTCTTATTGTATTCTTGAAGAATTTGTAGAGACAGAGCTGTGCTCCCGTGATATCTTAGAAAACTTGTCGAAGCACGCATGCCAATAATTAATGGATCATATCCGCATCTGAGTGGATCATGGATAGATGACTCGCATAGAACTTAAGCTTTAGCAATGTGATAAAAAACTATGTTGAAATGTAGTGAATGGTTAGCCTTGCCGAGTACCTATGCCTCCTGCAGCAAGGTTGGCAACAGGCCATGCTGGTTGCCATGCGATTTTCAAGCACTACCATGACTTGACCTTTGCCAAGCTCAGAGGATGGATAGCCAGCATAGATCAGCTTGCCAAGGTCTGCGTGGATGGCCTCAAAAGTTCTTGTGAAGGACACTATTGGCTCCCACTCTACAAAATCAGATGGAAAAACATATGCAAACATGAACAAGCAATGAAAACCTTATAATCTTCAAAGCAACATATATGGCATAAATACAAAATAGACAATAAAGGAACTTGACAGAGGAGTGCAATTACAATTTGCAAGAAACCTCGATGGAGCCATTGGTATCTCTAGCTTCAGTTATGAAGCAACATACACATGTTGCATCTTAGCAAGCCGCTTGACATCATGTCTTTGCCTACACTCCATGATTCTTCTCTTCCAATGGTGTGCTTGAGAAGCCATGTGTATCTTTGAGACCTTGTGTGCACCTCTTGACCTGGGTTGCATTGTCACCACATCAATCGTTTGAACTCCATCATCACCCAATATCCATTGTCGTCTTGTACATTGCTACATGAAATGGAGTCAATGACACTCCTAGGTCATCGAGTTCTTGATGAGTCCATGGGGAATAGTTGCACAACCTGCAAACAAACACTTATGACTGATCTATGCACATACATGTTCTCAGTTTCACAAAAAGAAATATTCTTGATGGTACACAAAAGACGGTTATGCCACCTACTGCTATGTTGCTCCACATGCAAGTTTCCTTAATGGGGAAGATAATGTTGCAAAGCTTGAGACGGAAGTAGATCCTCCCTAGAGAGCTTAATGGAGAAGGAGCTAGAAACTTGTTGAGAAAGGATATAGCAGAAAGATATGTTGCGTATCTTCAAATTTAGGTAGAGGTGTTTAGTGAGGTTCATGGAGCAATGGAGAAATTCAACTGCTGGAGAATGAAGCAAGCTTGAGGAGGGAAAGGAGGTTCAAACTTTTGATGTGGGAGGGAAAATTGAAAGGAAGGAAAGAGAAGAAACTTGCAAGGTGGAGAGAAAAGAAGTGATAGATTGTATAGTAGAGAGAGAGGGAGGGAATGATCGTCATGTTTTTGGAGCGACCCCTTTTAGAAGAGAGGGGGTGAGAAATTGGAAACCACTAGAGAGAGAAAGGATTGGTTTTTACCCAACTAAATAGAGAAAAGTTCAATTTTTTGACATTAAAAGGGATTTTCTCTCTATATTTCATAAAATAGTACAAGTTTGACCACTTACTTTTAGGCCCTGCTATACCCACCATTTCAATCCACATAGCGTTCACCCATTTTACCCCTCCATAATCTCCTTTTTAATCCCATGGAAAATGAAGAGGCCCTCTTACACCCCATTCCATTCCTAATGATTAATTAACATTCTAGCTATGCGAGGATGTTGATTTTCATCAACACTTATTGCATATAGAGGATAAAGAAGAGAGAAACATGGCGGTGTCAATAAGTATGCAATATGGCTAGGACAACACTGAGCCTCTGATTGTGAGGGTTTGAAGAAAAAAATAAGTGATCTGTAGAACCTTTAAAGCTAAAGACACACTCAGAAAGATCAAAACTCAAGTTCTAAAATCATCACTCTAGGAAATAACCAATATCAACTCAAAACTCTTATGTGTGTGATAATTTGGTGTAGCCTAGCTCCCACTTACATAGATACGGTGCTCTTTTGTCCTAATAAAAATCCTAAATTTATGCTTCAATTCTGAGAGGTCCCCAACTCGCCAACAACAAGGTTAAGATGGGGTCCTTGACAGGTCTCTAGGCCTAATAAAAGCTAGAGTCTCTAAGCAAGAAAAATCTAGGAAATAGACCTTTACCATTGGCAATGGATTGGGACTATAGCCCTAGATAAAAAAACCTAGTCCTATCTCACAAGCAAAAATGGGACAAAAACCTAAAAGTTCTAAAACTTTTTTGACCCTATCACTTCTTCAAATGGGCTAAGGTATCCTAAACCAATGTTTTTTTCCCTCTACGTGAGCAACGGCACAACTATTGGTGGACCTCTCTTCCACATGAAGAAGTATTCTAGAATTTAGTGTGTGAAAATGGATAGTTACCTGACTAATCAGGTCCATGCGTCCATTATCGACAACCTTAGTTGATCCCTGCTTACCATCCCACACTCACATATGCTTCTTGTCATCTAATCACTACCACCTTCTTTTCAACATTTAAAATAATAGTTCACTTTAAATTTCCAGCACAGTGATTCATTGAAATGAGTATCAGGACACAATTTTTAGCAAACAAGCATCTTTAGACTTAAGACAAGATACGGTCACTTATAATATTTTTGGAAAAACTTGACCCATACTCAACTTGTGTCAAGACATGGGTGGAAAAGGACACCCTTCCTTATTCATAGTCCGGGTTGGAAAAGCATCACCCAAAGTTTAGGGCACCCATACGCCAAAACCAATTGCCCATACAACCATGTGCTTTCCCTAGGATAAAAAGACAGTATCCTAAGAAGTATAAACAAACATAGACATGTACGGTGTAAAAACTCCTCATACATGGGGGTAACCGACTTATCCGTGGCTAAAAATTCATGGCTGAAAATCCATCATTGATCGTCACCTAAAGCGAAAACATTTCAAGGAATCAAAGGTGTCTTGAGACAAAATGTGTTAAGGATGACCAATCATTTCTTTCCTAGATCAACTAGGTTTAACCCAAACAATTTTTCCTTGATTTGTAAGAAATGTATGTTGGTTTCTTGGAAGATGCCCTTTCATTTTTTGATCAATTCTATATTTTCTTAAATCCTTACCGAGTCTTTAAAGTATGCAATGTTAATACTTTAGAAAAAGAACTTGAATTACTTAAATATTAAATTATAATGAAGACCCACCTAGGACTGGTTGGGTATCTGCTGAAGCTTTGGCACCGGAATACTCTTGTACGTAGGCCTATTGTTGCTGGGTCTGGCCTCATGATTGTAGGATTCCCTAGCCCTCTTTGGGATACGATCATCCTCCTTAGTTTGTTGATTTTCCTGAGTCCTCTTGGGATCCATGAATTCTATCTTCATAAAAAGGACGTCTACTTGTCAGATAAATTATCAAAAAAACTGACCTTTACAATTCTATAACCTACTTCCATGACTAAGCCTAAATTCTTAGACCTTGGAGTAGTTTAATTGGTTATAGAAGATTCTTGGGGTTTACTAAAGTTCTCATAACCCTTTATACCTTAGTTTAGCCATAAGACATTCCTGATTAATTTTTGAAAACTAACCTGCTAGCTTTTTCTTTAAATTGAAGCCGGAATTAGTAATTTCCGAACATAGTAATCTCCTAAATTTTTACATATGTAAGATATTTTTATCGTAGCTGCTTCCTTATAGGATTTCTTGGCTCTACTAATTATCTTATAATTGTCTAAGTATTCTTTCTAATTTTTCCCTTTTAATTAAGCTCAAAAATAGTTTATTTTTGGATTGATATTTGTTATAGTAATTATCTCATGAATATATATTTATCCCAACTTTCTAAAAGTGTAATATACCTCCAATAATTATCTTAGAAACTTTCAAATGGATTTACTAATTATTTCCATTAACTTTAAGCCAAAAATAGGGTTCAAGATAGTTATTGAAACTAATTAGATAACTATAATATAATAATCACAGGTTATTTACACTATGATATTTCTGGATCAATTTCTCACCAACGTTTAAACATATTTACTAGTTATCTTGATTAAATTTTGGCAAAAAATAGGATTCTTGACTAAGATAATTACTTCAACTCATTAGGTAGTTATGAGATAGTGATCTTAAATTTTTCACACTAATTTATTTCTCTCTTAAATATATAATTCACTTTTAAACATATTTGCTAATTAACCCTATTAATTTCTAGCCAGAAATAGAATTTTTAGGCCAAAATAATTATTAAAACTATATATAATATAATTATAAAGAGCTATTTACACTTAGATATTTCTCTAATAGATATTTCATTAACTTTTAAACCTGTTTGCTAATTATCTGTGTTAATTTTTAGCCAAAAATAAGGTTTTTAGGCCAAGATAATTACGAAAACTAATTAGCTAAGTATCAAGAGATATTTACACTTAGATAGGTTTTGATAAATATCTCATCAATTTTGAAACTTGTTTGCTAATTATCTTTGTTAAATTTAAGCCAAAAACAAGATTTTTAGGCCAAGATAGCTAGTAAAAATATTAATTAATTATGAGATAGTTATCATGGGTTATTTACACTTAGATATTTCTCTAATAAGTATCTTATGATTTATTAAGCTAGTTTACTAGATTTCCTATCAATTTTAAGGCTACAAATAGTCAATTTCTATCTAAATATTTTTGCCATTATTCTCTCAGCTTTTTAAAAGTATAAATAAATTGTGATAATTATCTTGTAGTTATATAAGCTTACTTGATATAGTTTTCCTTAATTAATACCAAATTTGATCAATTTCAATCCTAATAAGGGTTAATATTTAATTATATTAATAATCCTAATCATAAACTGAATATTGAGCACTATATTAGATAGAAGAATGTAATTTATAATAGAGGTAGGTTTAATATTTAATTAAATAAATAATTAAAAATTATAGACTTAGATTTACATATTTTTATTAATCAATTGGGATTAATACTAATTACCTTGATTAATCAACTATATTTTTTTTCTCTCTAGTGATTTTTTGACAAAGTATCTCTAAGCTAGAGAGATTTGGCAAGGTCTAGTCAGAGAGATTTTTTGACAAAGTATCTCTAAGCTAGAGAGATTTGGCTAGGTCTAGTTTGAGAGAATTTGTGAGACTTAAGGCCCTATTTATAGTTTTTTGGGCCACATGGCATGAATCTAGTAGTTTCTTGCACTCCAAGCATGCCCCGAGCTCAAGGTAGCAATACCTACTACTAAATCAAACTCTCGAAGATCAGTGATGGACCACACCCAACACCTGCCTGCTTTAATTTTCAGCTCTGCTAATTTTCAAGTCTATTTTTCTCTTTATTGGTAAATATCTAGAAAACATCTAGGAGGTTATAACAAAAGTCTTGTACTTTAATGATTATTAAAACCTTTCAATTATTTTAGCAAATTAAAATAGTAGTGAAAACTTCTAGAGGGGATAGCAAGGTAAGTTTTCACCTGAATTCAAATTTAAAAATGCCTAGCTATAGTAGTATCATATGTAAGATTCCAAAAATACCAACCTTTGCTATAGTTGGGAAAGTTCTCATTGACTTTTAAAAAATCAAATCTGTTTAATTAAGCTTTGTACATTTTCTCTTAGTTTTAGTAGTGGAAATTTTACAATCACCCCAGCTTAACAATTTGAGATGTCCTCATCTGAAAAAAAGTTGGGAAAGTCTTTGAGTAGAGAGGTTTCATCTTTCCAAGTGGCATCTTCTATGGGGTAATATTTCCATTTTACTAGATGTTCTCTGATTACTCTATTTCTAAGGGTTCCTCCTCTTGTTGCAAGGATACAGTCTGGTTGGATTTCAAGCAGGTGTTGCTATATCATTACATCTGTTCATCATCCAAGGCATGATTGAGATTTGGAATGTAAGGATTTATAGGGCTGATGTGGAATACATCATGAACTTTAATGTGTTCACACATATTTCATTTGTTACCTTGATCACTGAGTACTTTGATCGCCTCATAAGGACCACAATACTTCCGATTGAGCTTTCTTAATTTCCCTAAGGATAGGCTGCTTCTTTTTGGACGAACTCGAAGAAATACTTTATCACCCAACTTAAAAATTCAGTTGGATCGCTTTTGATCCATATAATGCTATTGACGGTCCATAGCAGGCTAGATATCTTGATGTATGGCCTTGGTTTAGGTCTCCATTTCCTCTAGTATTCTCTTTGAGGCTCATTAGGAAAAATTTGGACTCACAAAGGGGCCCTTTAAGGAGTTTGACTTTACCTCTCTCTACCAAAACGGGCGCATTTCCTTTAGTATTCTCTTTGAGGCTCATTAGGAAAAATTTGGACTCACAAAGGGGCCCTTTAAGGAGTTTGACTTTACCTCTCTCTACCAAAACGGACGCATGGATATATTTTTGCAAACAAACTCCAAAGTTGGTGGAGGTTTGATAGTTAGAATGTCCTCTTCAAGATCTATCTACTGATATATAGCACGCCATGATATTCCTCATATTTTAGAATTTTTTTTTTTGATTCACCTATGATGTGACAACTTTGTCGGAATCTAAGTGAATTTAAAAAAAAATCTTCTCAAATATGAGGAATCTCATAGCGTGCTATATATCAGTAGATAGAGCTTGAAGAGGACATTCTAACTGTCAAACCTCTGCCAACTTTGGAGTTTGTTTGCAAAAAATTTATCCATGCGCACGTTTTGGTAGAGAGAGGTAAAGTCAAACTCCTTAACGTGCCCCTTTGTGAGTCCAAATTTTGCCTAATTTCTACCCTTGTAGTAGGAGTAGAGAAATTTAAGCGTGATATACATTCATGCCCAGAAAAAGCATTGAAAGGTGACATCCCAATGCTTCTATGAAAGGATGAGTTATAAGAAAACTCCACCAAGGGAAGAAATTGAATCCACTTGCAAGGTTCTCTAGAGAAGTATGCAATAAGCTTGACGGATATCTTCAATCACTTGATTTACCCGCTTTGTTTGTCCATCAGTCTAAGGGTGATATACTGAACTGAAACATAACTGTGTTCCTAAAGCTTCAAATAGATCCTTCTAAAACTTGGAAGTAAGCTTCACATCCCTATCACTAATGATTCTTTTGGGAGCAGGAAGTCTAAAGATCTCTTTAGCAAAGAGAAGTCTAATATCTGATGCTTTGTAAGTGGTGGTATTAGGCTAGATACTTTCGTGAGCATATCTACAACTATCCTCAGTGATCCATAACCTGCCTTAACCTAATACTTCCATGCTATAATAGGACTAATCTTTGAAGTTCTTAAAGTCGAAAAGAATGTAGTAGGGCATATCGTTCGTTTAACACGATTTGAAAGATTGTTGAATAGTCTATTAAATAGAACTTATATGAATGAGTTTGAGATATTAATAGAGAACATTTATTCTTTTTTTAAATAATACAGTAAAGAAGTATTTGATAAAGATTAATGAATAACAGATAGTCTGTCTATGAGCAGTAAATTGAGATTTTTATTAATATCAATGTTTTATATTTATGTTTTTTAGCTTAAAATACATGGGTAGGCTTAAAATAAGTTGAAAAAGTAGTGGAGACCCAAAAATAGAGGTTTTATGAGTCGCGACCTAAAAGTTATGTTTTCAGCCAAATAAAGATGTTTTTCACAATTCTGTCTACGATGTCATGTAGAAAAAATATATTCTCGTCGTTTTGAGTACCTGGATTGCTCTGTTCTGAGTTCGTTTGTAAAAGTTATGATGAAAACAAACAGAAGGCAGCTGTAGTGTAGTATACACAGGGACAGACAGACATACAAGATCATACAACTCTCCCTGCTATCAACTAGAAGTGGATTTGTTTCTTCATGGTAGACTATTGCAATTGAGATTATGAAGGTACATAATTATATTTTTCTTTACTTTGATTTTCATGTTGAATTGGTTGCACGAGTATGTTCTTTTGGCTATTTTGTAGGTGATGCAGAAATCAATGTGTGAAACAGGATCTGTGCAAAGTGTTATGATAAAAATCTAACCTTTACAGATCGCTTAGTGATCACGTTCTTATCTTATTCTCGCAGGTATACTTGGTGCGAAAATCGTGTAGGCTTTTCGAGGAAAAGAAGGATAAAAGCACGACGGGTGGTGCATTTGGGGATCATTCACAGATCTCCTCTTTTGCGAGTGTGAGTGCGATTGTGAATGCGAGTGTGAGTGCAAGTGTGAGTGCGAGTGCGAGTGAGACGCTACATGCAAGCGGACTAAAGCTCGGGGGTGGTTGGGAGGTTCAAGCTCCGTACAACGGAGTGCGCCCATATTCAATTGCTCCTCTGTTGTATTAAAAGTCTGCAAAGATTCATCAATACAAAGATCTCTTTCTCTACCTTTTGTTGTCTATCTCTATTATTCTGTTCTTGTGACACATGCTAATGAATTCCCATTTCATTTGAGGTATGTCTAAGGGCTGCATCTTTCCTGGCATCATCACTCATCTAGCCTTGTTCCTTTGATAAGAAAGAGATTTTTTGATGTAGCAAAGTACATCACCTTTTATTCCAGTGTAGAAGTAGCTTTTCTTAAGGAATTAATATTTTTTGCATATCTAGGGTGTCTTGCTACTAGGGTGTCATGTACTTCCTGAAGAATTAACTGCTTTACGGGGACATCACTAGGAATGTAGAGCCGATGCTTGTAGTAAAGAAGGTCATTTTCTATAGAATGGTCTTTAGCTAGTTCTCTTTCATTTGCCATTGTGTCCTCCCAATTGGACGATTTGTGAAATATGAAGATAATATTTATCCTCTTGCAAACACTTCCTCACCTTATCTAATCTTGGATTGGCGGCCATAGACATGGTCTCAAGGAAGAATTTTATGCTAAGTGAATCTGAAACCATATTTTCCTTACCTAGTTTGTACTTTATTTGAAAGTCATATTCTTGTAAAAGCTCTATCCAATGCCTTTGCCTCATCTTGAGTGTTGGTTGGAAGAAGATCAATTTTAGGCTTCGGTGATCGGTGATCAATTGAAACTGACATCCCAAAAGATAATGTCTCCACAATTTGAGAGCGTGAATAAAATCTCAAAGTTCCAAATCATGAGTTGGATAATTCAAATTATGAATCCTTAATTTTCAAAAGTAAAGACGATTAGTCGACCTTCCTGATTCAAGACTCCTCCTATGGTGAGTCCGCTTCAATCCGTTACTACCTCAAAATCTTGAGTGAAACCCCATAGCTTGAGTACGGGAGCACATGTGAGGTATTGTTTTAGTGATTGGAAAAAATATTCTTTCTCTTTCTCCCATGTAAGCTTGGATGATATCTTGAGTAATTGAGTCAAGGGTGTAGCAACGAGTGCATAATCCTCGAAGAATATTCTGTACCATCTTATAATACCTAGGAACCCTCAGATTTTGATGATATTTTTAAGTTGTGGCCTTTCTATTATGTTCTTAATCTTTGCAGGATCCACTGAGATCCCTTTGAAAGATATGATAGATCGAAGATAGATGATTTCATGGTGTACGAAAAACACATTGCTCATCTTGACATGTATCTGATGTTGTCAAAGGAGACTCAATACTTTACATACATGCTCCTCATGCTCCTTTGCATCTTTAGAACAGACTAGTATATCATCAAAGAATACGAGTACAAAATCGTCCAAGTATTCTTGAAATATATCCTACATGAGCCCATTAAAAGTTATCAAAGCATTGGTAAGGCCAAAGGGCATGGCTATGAGCTCATAATGCCCGTACCGAGTGTTGAATGCGGTTTTGAAAATGTTTGCTTCCTTGATCTCGATTTGATGGTATCCTAATCCGAGATCAATTTTTTTAAACATTTGAGGACCGTATAATCTCTCCAATAGCTCATCAATGCAAGGGATAGGGTATTTTCTCTTCACAGATACTTGATTGAGACCTCGATAATCTATGCAAAGGTGTAAGGATCCATCCTTCTTTCTTTGGAACAAAACATGTGCTCCCCATGGAGAAATACTTGGTCAGATGAAACCTTCCGGAATAAGCCGTTGAAGCTATTCCTTAAGTTCTATGGTTTCAGGTAGAGACATTTTGTAGGGCCTTTTGGAAATAGGTTCACTACCCAAAAATGTTTCTATATCTTAATCTATATCTCTTAGAGGAGGTAAATTTGAAAGATTCTCTAGAAATACATATAAAAATTTCCTTTAAGACAGTCTAGAATTTGGTCGATCTTTGAATCTTCAACCTTGTTTAGTTTAACCATCTAGATTTGTTGTCCTTTACGTAAACCCTTTATAAGTCTACTGGCCTTAACTAAATGAGATCTTTGTTTCCATCACATCCTTTTACTAATACTTCCTTCCCTAATTCATTGTTAAAGTATAAGCCACCCTTTGTACAGTGGATTAACCAATCCATTCCCAAGATACCATCATAAATTCCTACAGTGTGAGAATAGAAAAAGGTGGGAATCCCTTCTAACGCAAATTTTACATTCCCTGCTGAATATTGAGAAAGGAATTCTTTTCCATTTGCTAGTTCTACTAGAGTTTTTTGAGAGGATACTGTTTCAACTTGACTTTCCTTAAACATTTTGGAGAAACAAAAGATTGAGTACTACCACAATCTATAAGTAACTCAAACTTCTCACCTTCTCGGTTTGCAGTAGTTTAAACATATTACTAACGAGCTCTCAAATTGTCAATTGTGGTAAATACTATTTCTCTTTCATATTCCTCATTCATTAGGCTAGGTTCTCCTATTGCTGCATATTCTTAAGATCCTCTTGCTCTTCCTCTTCCCTTGACACAATCACCATTTCTACCTCCTCTTTGTATATTGTTGTGATTTGCTTGAGATTGGCGATTTGGCCTAGCCATAATTCTAGGATTTACTTCTTGTGGGCACTACTATTATAGCTGCCCATCTGGTTGCATCCATAAAATCTAACATTAGGGAAAGGTTGGTCCAAGGTTGCTACAAGTTCTATTGTACATTGTTGATTTCCTTGGTTGAAACTTCCCCTAGCTCTTCCCCTATAACTGTTAAAATTATCATAATTGCTAGTAGGGCTGGTTCCTTCTGCTGCAAGAGGCTTGGCCTTGAGAAGGGCATCTTGAATTGTGGTAGGCCTCATCGCTTCTAGGAGTGTACTGAGAGGTTTATTGAGGCCTTGACTGAAATGGGAAATCTACTGATCCCTTTTTATTTGGGGAACGTAGCATCGTAAAGGACACAAATTTGGTGTAATATTCCTCCAATGAGAGTCCTAATTGGCATAACCTGAAGAGCTCATTCATCTTAATGGATTGGTGTGCAGGAGGAAGGGAACGTTCTTTTATCGTTTGCTTCATCTTTTCCCAAGATGCACTACTAGTGGGGTTATCTCTGCTGTCTTGTTTTCACCATAATTTGGCATCTCTGCTACGGTGGAACATACCTAGCAATGCTTGATTTTCTTGAGCAAGTCTTGCTGCTACTAGGAAATAGTCATCCATAGCATCTAACCATGCTTCAACATCACTCTCTAAATTGGGTCCTTGTCCCTTGAAGGTAGGGAGTTGGAATTGATTTATTAGTATTTTTTTCTCTTGTGTAACTGTGTAAAGACTATTTACACGAGTGTTTCCCTACAATTAAGTAATGGAGTTTACTGTTATTAATTGCACCCCTACTTTGTTTATACTTTCAACTCATTACATACTCAAACAACACACTTTTCACTTAGTTTGAATTGAAATGGTCAAATAGTAAATAGGTTATTCTTTATTCAAATTATACATGTCATACAATGTCCCAGAAAAACCATAGTATGTACAAAAACTGGTACAAACCATAAAGCTTCTAATATATACATGGTAACTAAAGTCCTATACTAAAAGTTAGTGAACCATGGATGGGTCGAACATGGGATCAAAAAATAAAACATCTTTTGGCCCTCTTAAACTAGGGCCTACACCACCTGATCAAATACCCATTGATTTTGAGATACTAGTATTACATCTACTACAAGGGTTTCATCTGGATTCTCTCTCCCAAAGAAAATAAAAACTTAAATTACTTGAAGTTAATGAACCCATTTGATATTTTCATATTTAGTTCAAAACCTTCTAGTTCTTCCACATGAATGAGGAAGACCCCGCCCAGCTGATGCCCCATGTGGGTGGGGAAAACATTCTATCCGATAACTTCATCACACTTTTTAAAACTTTGTAATGTCGGGATGTGCATGCTTTCATGAACATGATATTGAAAACCATAAACTTGCAAAAAACATTAGGCAAAATTTGGACTCACAAAGGGGCCCTTTAAGAAGTTTGACTTTACCTCTCTCTACCAAAATGGACGCATGGATAAAGTTTTGCAAACAAACTCCAAATTTGGCGGAGGTTTGACAGTTAGAATGTCCTCTTCAAACTCTATCTACTGATATATCGCACGCCATGAGATTCCTCATATTTAAGAAGATTCTTTTTTTGATTCACTTAGATTCCGACAGAGTTGTCACATCATAGGTGAATCAAAAAAAGAATCTCGTAAAATATGAGGAATCTCATGGCGTGCTATATATCAGTAGATAGAGCTTGAAGACGACATTCTAACTGTCAAACCTCCGCCAACTTTGGAGTTTGTTTGTAAAAATTTATCCATGCGCCCATTTTGGTAGAGAGTAGTAAAGTCAAACTCCTTAAAGGCCCCCTTTGTGAGTCCAAATTTTGCCTAATGCACCATATTAGATGAAACAATGTCGGAAAAATCCCACAACTTTGGGACTGATTTCAATGCCTCTGTAGTCCTATTTCTTGTTTGACTTAGGAAAATTTTCCTAATTTGGGAATGTTAAAAATAAGTTTTTTTGTTCAGTCCTTGTACTACATTCAACAAAGAGATTTATTCTCAAGAAAAGGGTGGTGTTGAGAGAAAATTTTTTTCTCATAAAAAGTTTGTTTTCATGTTGGTGTTAATAAACACCTCATAAAATCATACACAAAAAAGGAAAATTATAAAAAACACCAAGATATGGATACGAAATGCTACCATTTTCTCCTATTAATCTAGCTTGTTCCTTTGCCACAACATTGGATGAGATCTGCATTGCTTCTACAAGTCTTCCACCCCTTAGAGTCTATGACCACACAACCGCATCAACACACTCCCAACGCTTAGGGTTCAACAATATTCCGGTGATGGCCGGATTTCGGAGCCTAGGCCGTGGGAAGGAGCCCCACTCCGTGGAGAATTATTTAAGTCATTAAAAGAAAATAAAAAAATGTTGTTTTTTTAGCTGCTACTTGCCACCACCCCCCTCCTTGCTCATGCGCCCACAATGGGGCCGCCTCCCCTTGGCACCACCCTCGTCCTCTCCTCCATTATCAAGCTCACCCTCTCTCTCTCTCTCTCTCTCTCTCTCTTCCGCAGCAGCTAGTGCCACTCTCTCTCTCTCTTTCCTCCATTATCACCACCGGCCAGCTCTCTCTCTCGTTTGTCATCAAACAGGGGCCCGCCTCCATCTCTCTCTCTGCTCCATTAACCAAGTAGCCTCTCTCTCTCTCTCTCTCTCTCTCTCTCTCTCTCCCCCCCCTCTCGTTCAGCCCCCGACACTCTCTCTCTCTTTTCCTGTGTTCATAGCGTTCAATAGGATAAGCTCTCTCTCCCTTGCTCCCCCACCCATACACACACACACACACACACACACACACACACAAACCCCTACACACACACATACACACACTCTCAACCTCTCTCTCCCAATCTTGCTCTCCATTTCTCACCCTCGTTTAGCCCTCACTTTATCTCTCTCTATTGTTCTGAGCAAAATATCTCTCCCTCTCTCTTACCATACACTCATACACACTGAAAAACACCTACACACACAGACATACACACGAACTCACCCTCACACTCTCCCACGCTCACTCTCTCTCCATTTCTCACCCTCGTTCAGCCCTCACCTTTATCTCTCTCTATCGCTCTTAGTTAAACATCTCTCCTCTCTCTTACCATAAACTCATACACACTCACAAACACCTACCCACACTCACACCTCCCTCTCTCCCTCTCTCTCGCTCTCTCTCTCTGTCTCTTGTTCAATAAAATTCAGCTCTATCTCTCTTTTCACACACACACACACACACTCGTGATCACGTACACATACACACACATACATACACTACACGCATGAGTGCACGCACACAGTTACATACACCAAAAGTGCACACACATGGTACACAAGAAAGAAAGAAAGAAGCAGCAAAGACAGACAATGACATTGACAAGCGGCCCAAGATCACGTGATGGCGACCACAATTGAACAAAGAAACCAAAGGCATGGCCCAACTGGCATCGAAGTTGTTGAGCGCACTACACTGATGCACCAGCAAAGATGCAATTCACAGCATCTCATCCAAGACACATCTCCACAATAAAAATCCGTAGGGTGATCCATGTTCCTTTTTCAAGCCAGAACCTTGTAAAAACAATCAATTGTATATTCCACCTCTCTCTAGGTGATGGTCACAAAGGCCCACCTAGGAGAGTATCATTTTCTATTCCTCCCGGAACAAAGCAACAGTCAACCATCTGAGACCCGACTACCTGCTTTGTCTCTCCAGCTTAGGGCCCTAACCTAATCAATTTATGTTGATAGATACCATGGTGAGAGAGAGAGAGAGAGAAAGAGAGAGAGAGAGAGAAAGAGAGAGAGAGAGAGACTATAGTGCATTCTCTAGGGAAAGTTCACGTGTACGAAGGTCCTACTCTTGTACGTAGTGACCCTTGGAGTCAGTGTGTGTGCATGGCTTCCTTCTCAAGTGCTGACTCCTCGATAGTGACCTCTCATTGCTCTTTTATAGGTCTGGGTTGCATTAGTTTAACATAAATTGATTATGTTAGGGCCCTAAGATGGAGAGACAAATCAAGAATTTGGGTTCCAAATGTTTGACTGGTGCTTTGTGTTGGGAGGAATAGACAATGATACTCTCCTAGGTGGGCCTTTCTGAACATCACCTAGAGAGAGCTCGAATACAATTGACCTTTTTTACAAGGTTTTGGCTTGAAAAAGGAAAATGGAATACCCTATTTATTGCGAAGATGCATCGTGGATGACATGCTAGTGAATTGCAGGCTTTATTGGTGCGGGCTCGTCAGCTTTAGTGCCGGCTGTGGAAAGCCTTCGGCATCTTTCTTTGAATTGTGGTTGCCATTGCGTGATCGTGGTCCACTTGTCGATGCGTCGTAATCCATCTTTGTTTCTTCTTTTCTACTTTCGTGTGTAATGCTTGTGTGCGTTGTTGGTGCGTATGTAACTTCTCACCGAAATGAAGGTTTCTGTAAATACCACCTTAAGTGACCATCTCAAAAATCGGTTGCAGGATGCTAAAGAGCAGCTCAAGACAGGATGCTAAAGAGCAGCTCAAGAATGCGGGTCAAGAGCTTGAAGCTGTGAGGCTTATAAAGCAAGCCATGATATGGTTAACCCTGTAGTACTTGCTATGAGACAGAAGCTTCATGATGTTGAGAATGAATTGCGGTGTTTAGGCCTCACTGATAGTGTGGATGCAAGGAGATAAACAGAGCTCAAGGTAAATATCGAGACACTAAAAGAGACACTGGATGATTTGGGGTTTCCTCACAGTGAGGACACCCCCACTGCTATTGATATTGACATAAATTGTCTTCATGTAAGTGCCAATGGTTTTTGTAATTGAACCTTATGCTCTGAATATGTGCACAACTATCCTATGTACTTACCATGCCTCTGTTTTTATTGGTTTGTAGATTAATGTGGAGGTGCAAGAAGCAAAAGTGCACACCCGTGATAGTCAATTGGAACTGATCATGCAGATAAGTAGGACGATACAAGGCTCCTTCATCCCCACTGCCCTATGCAAGATAGCTATGGACACTTTTACAGAGTGTATAGGAGAGGTACGCGATGGGACAACAAGCAACATGTGTAATGGCTGTGGTCTGCCACTAGAAGTACACAAAATCAGTGCAATGGTAAAAATGCCATGTGAGCATACCTATCACCTAATCTGCTTTGTTGTTGCATGCTCCCTAGGGACAGAATGTAGAGCTTCCACCTACTAGCAGAGGATACCAGCTGAATGGTGTGGCAAGGTCACATGGCAAGGACCTCCAATCACACACAGTTCTGGTAAAATAATGTTAAGGAACAATTATCCAGCCTTGATTCCTACACTAGCCCTGTGTATGCTAGTTAGCATAGAAGGTTTGCTAGCTAGCTTAGTGGGTATCGTGTCTAGCATATTGTGTATGGTAGTTGTCAAACCTAGTTATGCTAGTTAGCATACTATGAGATATAGCTAACGTACATTGTCATGGTGGTAAGCATATTGTGAATGCTAGTTAGCACAACTAATTATCCTAGCTAACATATTGTGAATACTAGTTGGCATTTTTTGTATGCTAGTTAGCATATTGTGTATGCTAATAAGCATACCTTCTATGCGAGTTAACAAACTATGCATACTAACTAACATAGAGAGTTTCTCAATTAGAAACAAAGTATGCTAATCATCATGTTAAATATTCTAATTAGTGCACAGTGTGCTAACTAGAAAACAAGGTATGCTAATGAGCATAACGTGTATGTTAGTTAGCACACATAGTGTGCTAACTAACATACAAAGTATGCTAATTACCATATTTAACATGTTAATTAGCATACTTTTTATGCTAATTAGAACACTGTGTATGATGGATAGCATGCAAGTATGCTAAGAAGAGAAAAGGTATGCTAATTAGCATGCATAAGCATACCTTTCTTTATAGTTATCATACTTTCATGCTAGCCATCATACACAATGTTCTAGTTAGCATTAAAAATATGCTAATTAGCATACCTTGTTAGCTAGCTAGCATACAAAGTGTGCTAACTAGCTAACAAGATATGCTAACTAGCATATATAATATGCTAATAAGCAGACTTTTTATGTTAATCAGAACATTGTGTATGATGGCTAGCATTAGGGAAAATTTGGACTCACAAAGGGGCCTTATAAGGAGTTTGGCTTCCTCTCTCATGTCCAAAATGGGCGTGCAGTAAATTTTTTGCAAATCAACTCTAAACATGGTGGAGATTTGGCAGTTAGAATCTACTCTTCAAGCTCTTTCTACTGATATATAGCATGCCACGAGATTCCTCATATTTTGAAAGATTCTATTTTTTATTCTCTAGATCATAGACGGAGTTGTCACAACACAAGATAATAAAAAATAGAATCTCTCAAAATATGGGGAATCTCATGGCGTGCTATATATCAATATAAAGAGCTTGAAGAGTAGACTCTAACTGTCAAATCTTCACCAAGTTTAGAGTTGATTTGCACAAATTTCATCGCACGCCCGTTTTGGACATGAGGGAGGAAGTCAAACTCCTTATATATAGGGCCCCTTTGTGAGTCCAAATTTTCCCTAATGCATACAAGTATGATAGAGTAAAAAAAAAGGCATGATAATTAGCATACTCAGTATGCTAGTTAGCATTTGGTGCATGCTAACAAGCATTCAAAGTTTAGTTAGCATACCTTCTTTGTTAGCTAGCATAATGTGTATGGTTGATAGCATACATTTTGAGACAGCTAGCATAATTTGTATGCTAGTTAGCATACCTCTTTGCTAGTTATAGTAATGTGTATTTTAGTTAGAATGCACAATATGCTAACCAACAAAGATGGTATGCTAATTAGTAGAGACGTTATGTTAATTAGCATAACCTATCCTCTAGCTAGCATACTGGCTATGCTAGCATACATTGTATTCTAATTAGCATACCATTTATGCTAGTTAACATAGCATGTATGCTAATTATCACACCATCAGTAATAAACATACCATTAACATACACACAATTTTGCGTATTAACATTTTATGTATGCTAATTAGCATACATTCTCTGCTAGTTAGCATACACACTATATTCACACTTCCTTGTTAGCATATTTTGTATGCTAGTTAGCAGATTGATCATGGTGGTTCACACACTTTTTTATACTAGTTAGCATAGTTATCATAGACAATATGAATGTCTACAGGATATAGATTCTTACCATACATGGAATGCTACTTGTCACACTATGCACACAAGAAATCATAATGGTATCGATGAAAATTAACAGGTGAATGGAATACACAAGTATCAATGAGGCATGATGCGAACCTGACAAGACACCTGTCAATCAAAGGAAAGAAGAGAAGCTCTGTAATGTGAATCTGATGAGCTGGATAGACAACATGAAAGGGTAGACGTAATGACACAACATGCCACAGTGCACAAGGCTGCTGCAAATGGTAAAGAAACAGATAATGGTGATGGAGATTTTATCATGATTACTCATCCCAAACCCAAGCACCCTACAAATGATCAAATAAGCATCTCAGAGGAAACAATTAGGAGTTTGCAAGAGGAAGGTAGGAGTGCTCAAGAAGAATATTTTAGGACTAACAATGGGATGACTATGCAAGACGTCAGTGATGACATTCCCCTTAGGGTTTTGTAAACAAAGTGAAATGAAAGAGAAAAGGTGGCCTGGAACAAATTCTAGAAGAACCTAGGGATGAGAAATGTGTTGCCCCTTCAAGCACCCTGAATGATATAAATGATTGCAACAGAGGTGAAAAGAAATCCATTCACTCATGTGCGTATGCTGAATCTGTTCCCTGTTGTGTCCAAGTTATGTAGTGTTAGCAATGTCCACACCCTATGGCATGTATCTCTTTGGATATTTATGATGGAGAAACTCTTTTAAATATTATTTTATTGTGCAACAATTCAGTAGTTTTTGCTTGTCCTTTATGATGTCTTTATTTGATACCATTGCTGTATCACATGGCAATATATACTTGCTTAGATCTATATAATTACTCATTAGTTAGGTTACAAGTGGGTATGTAATTTGTTAGCCTCAAGGGACTTTGAATATTGAATAGTAAGAAAGTCAAGTGTTGGTTTGAAGATCTTTTGCTTATCTAAACTAGACTCTAACTCAATAATAAGTTTCATAAGTTCCACGAATTGTCCTATCTAGGCTCCAAAAGAGTCTTAATTGGTTTGTGCTAGATTCTAACTTCCTTGATGGGGTAGAATCCTAGAAAAATGAGGCACTGTAAGTTTTACCTTAGCTCAAATGGATTTTTCACTTAAACTCGACTGCAATTTGGCTATCTAGTCTTTGTCTCGATGGAGTTTAACACTAGATACATAGTAGTGATATTTAAGCTTCATGTCTCTTCACTTGATCGAGATATGAGACCATACTTTCAAGGTCACCACTTGTCTTACCTAAAGACCAATGTGAGACATGGGAGCAAGAAAGCCATCCGATATTGTTTTAAGGACTATTACATAGGCAATCAATAACTTAAGTAAAGAAAAAAGACTTGGATCTTTCACAATTAATAACTTAAGTAAAGCCAAAAAGACTTGGATCTTTGACAGTTTTTTTCAAACTAAAAAAGCACAATCTCATGCTAACAAAACTATAAATCACAATTGAAAGGTTTGAACAAGAAAAAGATCAACAATCATAATAAGAAGGATACTTTTCATTTCATTTGATGATTACAAACTAAAATAAAGTCTCTCAAGAAATTGATAAACAAAAAATGTAGGTGACTGCTTCAATATTTTGAGCAAAAATATCAAAATCTCTATCGATTGAGCTCCATCTAGTAGTATCCTTTATAAGATCCTGCAAGAAGGAATAAAAAGAAAGATTTGTTAGATACCATGCACATGAGTGTTCAAGCATGTGTATCAAGAATATATGACATGTCACTAGTACCTTAGGGTTGCTTTCTATCCAGCCTTAGAAGATTGTTCTCAGCTTTCACCTTATTTATATAAGCCTTTGCTGTGGTTGCCTTCAAAACTCCTTTTGTGTTACAACCCAATTGCCTAGCTAAAGTGGTCAATTGTGACGCCTTCATGCTTTCAATGGGTGTACGCTCCTTTGCCAAGATCTCTTGTATTTGGGCTCTTCTCATTTCATTGCGGTGGCTTGTGTCACTTGCATCTTCAATGATAGTTTCATCTCTGTCACCTTTTGCAGGTGGTATTCTTCTTGTAAAGAACACCTTAGCTGACCAAACATCATTTTTCTGCTTCCAATACTCCATGATTTGTTTGTATTCACTATCATTTGTCACTATAGGTTGTCCATAACGATTAGAAGCAATTAAATCACGCACATCCCTTCTCTCATCAAGCTGAATCAAGTATGGCAGTAGCTCCTCCAAGAGCATATTGTCAACCATCTTCTCAGCATCAAATTGTGGTGGAAAAATGCAATTGTTTGCTGGTGAAATACATCCCTTGTAAGGAGAGTCATCAATAAGCACTGTTCTTTGTGGATCACATTCAAACCCCATGGCAATTTTGGCTAGAGGCTTGAACATTGCCTCAACGTTTGGATTGTCGGGTCTAAACAATTTTTGAGTTTGAGCGGTGTAGCAAACATCTTGCGACCAAATTGCAAAGAAAGGCAATGTATCCTCAGCTAAGTTGTTTAGTGCTGCAAGGATTTGATACACATTATTCCTAGTAGCTGTCGACCAAATTGCAACATTAAACCTTTGTAAAATAGTCTTCAAGAATTGGATGCAACCTGGCCTGAGTAGAATATATCTTTTTGAATCCATTTGCACTGAGTTGTGGTGTGAGGATGGTTGAGGGGAACGTTTCAACAATAGACCATTTAAATCCAATATAATTGTAAGCATGGATTTCTCAACATCTACGCTACATGACGTAGTACCAATTGGCAATAGCTCGTGAGTGGACTTTTCAGTCTCTTTTGATGTATGTTGCATTTTTGAAGCATCGATTTCTTGGTTCTCATTATTGGAAGCTTGCTCAAGTTGCACAACACTAGACTATAGTATAGAAATATCATCCATCTTGGGCACTTTAGAAACCATAGAATCTATGGATTCTATAGTTGTTGACTGAACCATAGGAGCATTATCCATCCCAGTTTGTGAATCTAAGAAAACACACACACAAATGGTATCTCAAAACCACTAGAATTTTATTCACCATATTTATATGTAGAACTCCTAGTAAGAAATTTATTTAAGGTAAAGTCGTTGTTAGAATCCTTGCAACCATTTTCAGCATTCGTACACCAAACACCACTTGTCTAAAATACAATCTACTAACTCAACATTTTCCATCCTACACTTTATTAAAGATGAGTACTTAAAGTGAAAACTAAAAGCCACCCTTGTTGAGGAAACATGGATACAAGGTCCACCAAATGTCCAACCTAGACTACAAGAAAATAATTAGAGATTTGGCTTAGATTTGGATTCAAAGGCCACCACTTATTCAAGTAAGATAACTCCACTTGTTTAAG
Organism: Adiantum capillus-veneris; assembly: GCF_014529385.1. Classification (NCBI taxonomy): domain Eukaryota; kingdom Viridiplantae; phylum Streptophyta; class Polypodiopsida; order Polypodiales; family Pteridaceae; genus Adiantum; species Adiantum capillus-veneris. Next base: position 121,746,187 of record NC_140955.1, on the reverse strand, counting down.
ACAGTAATGTTTGAAGCCCCACCACTTGTCCAACCTAGACATTGATTAAATTTTGGTAAGATTTATCACAAATCTAGAGTAGAATCAAGATTCTATGGCCAAGGTAGTCAAATATGTTAGACAACACACAAAGCATAAGAGCACTCTAGATTCTCGTTGAGCATAAACTAAACAATAATCAAATGTTATATTCACTTGAGATTTTATCCATGAAAAATGAAAATGATGCATGTACTTGAGATTTCCATCCATGTACAATACTTTACAATGTCAAGTAAAGTTATAGTCAGCAAACAACTCTTCTCCTGCTTCAACTTGACAAATAGTCTCAATGCATACATGGCCATATTCTTCTGACTTGATGTGTGAAGAGGTGCATTTATGCCAAGGTGGAAAATTTGGATCAAATGTATAGCGTACGTTGGGACAGACATTTGTACTGTGAGAACTATTTATATAGCCCGACACGTTTCCTTCTTCTACACAACCAATAATGTATGATTGATCTTCCTCTTCTTCTATGTTTGGATCCTCTAGAAGAGAATATTTATAAGCTCTTGGAAATATTTTGCATATCTTTTTCCAGTCTTGAAATCTATACTTATGCCCTCCATAGTTTAGAATAGTCAAACCACTTTCCAGGGTAGTATGCACAAATAGCCCATAACCAGCTCCTTCAATACATGAAAGTCGCACTTCAAAATCCACACCGTTAATATGGAAAATTACATCTTTGGGAATAGGAAAAGTTGGTGTCCCAAAAGGATCTTCATGCCAATCATAGTGTGAAATACATCTAGTTTTTATATCACTTAACTCCTTTGTGTCTGCAAAAAGAAGAAAATATTATGCATAAAATAATGACAATATCAAAGAAAGATATCATTATTTTATAGTCCAATAGGTCCATTGTATGGAAGACTTAGAGTGCCTTTTACATGGTGCCTCCAAGGTTTCCAAAAAATAAAATCATTGGAAAAAAAAAAGGCCACTGTGTCTCCAATCTATTGCCCATTTGAAGCATAGAGAGAACCAAGGTCCACCACTTGTCTAAGCTAGACATGGAGCATTGACACAAGATCCAACACTTATCCAAGAACCCTATAGTATATGTGGTAACATGGGATGCATTGATGCAACAAAAGTAGTCTAGCCTCCTCATCCATCTCTTTTTTCTTGTAGCCTAGAGGGATTAGTTTCAAGGTCTATCACTAGTCAAAAACTACACATAGAACATTGATACAAGGTTCCACCACATGTGAAACCTATCATCTCTAGTAGCATGGATGGTTTGATATCAAGGTTCATCGCGTGTCCTACCTATACTCTATTGTAGCATATAGATTCTGGTTTGGTGGTACTACACTTGTCCAAACTTGTCTTGTTGTTGATATCTGGAGGTAATCAAGGGTCCTCCACTTGTCCAAGTTAGGCATATAAAACAATTGCAAGGTCCACCATGTGTACAACATATGATTGATTATAGCATGCATGGTCTTATTTCATGGGCAACCATCTTCTCTCCAACATGTGTCCAACCTCGGCTCCATTGAAGCATGGAGAGAAGCAAGGTCCACCACTTATCAAAGCTATTATTTTCTCCCAGTGCTTTCAAAACCCATAATACGTTGTACATGGGGGGGGGGGGGATTCTTGTTTCAAGGTCCACCCCTTGGCTAAGATTGGATCCATTGAAACATAAAGAGAAGCAAGCTCTACCATTTGTCCAAGCTAGGAGCCATTGAAACATGAAAACCCCATAATATGTTGTATACGGGGGGTGTTTTTCAAGGTATACCACTTGTATAAGCTATGGTCCATTGGAACATGGAGAGAAGCAAAGCTCCACCACTTTTCTAACCTAGGATCCATTGAAACATGGAGAGAAGCAAGCTCCATTGTTTGTCTAAGCTAGGCTCCATTGGAACATGGAGAAAACAAGCTCCACCACTTGCCTATTATTGCATAGAGATTTTGGTTTGAAGGTCCACCACTTGTCCAACCTTGCCTTCATGTATGGAGATAATCAAGAGTGCAATGCTTCTCTAAGCTAGGGACATAAAAGAGTTTCAAGGTCCACTACATATACGATCTATGATGGGTTGTAGCATGGGAGGTTTCATTTTAAGGTTGACCACTTCTCCATCTCTGCTTGTCCAACCTCAGATCCATTGAAGAATGGAGAATAAAGGTGTACCAACTCTCCAAAATAGGCAAGAAAATCTCTATAAAACCCATGAATTGTTAATATATGCTATGCTGTGGAGTTTTGTTTGAAGTTCCACTCCTTATCCAAGCTACAATCCATTGAAGCATGGAACTAAGTAAGATATATCTCTAGTCCAAGATAGGATCCATTGAAACATAGAGAGAATCAAGGTCCACCACTTGTCCAAGCTATGCATGGGTAATTGATATAAGGACCACTACGTTTTCACCTATACTATGCTCTATCATGGATGGTTTCATATCCCACCAATTTTCCAACCTATTTAGTAGGTTGTATTATGGGGGTTTGGTTTCAAGGTACTTCACTTGTCTAAGGTGGGTTCCATTGAACCATGCAGAGAAACTATGTCTACCACTTGTCCGAAATATGCTCCTTTAAAACATAAAAACAAGGTCCACCACTTGTCCAAGCTAAAGTTTCTCTCCATTGAAGCATGGAGAGAAACAAGGTCTACCACCTGTCCAAAATATGCTCCATTGAAACATAAAAGCAAGGTCCACCACTTGTCCAAGCTAATATAACAAATGGGTGTTGGTTACAAGGTGTACCACACTTGTCTAAACTAGTCTTCATGCAAGGTCTACCACATGTCCAAGCTATATGAGCTTGTTTTGAAGGTCTACCACACCTCTTGAAATTAGGATCCATGTAAGGTCCACCTTTTGTCAAGCTATGCATTTAATGAGTACTAAAACTAAGTAAATTGCAGTACTTAAATACCTTTCCAAGCTCATTAAGATTTTGGTCTCTAAGGCCGGCCACCACCACATGTCTAATCTATGCTCTAATTGATTACTTATGCTAGTTCTCAAAGTCCAAACATAAGCTCCCTTCTAGCAAGGTTAGTTTAAATTTAGGCTCCAGCACCTGTCTAAGCTAGGTTCAATTTATGAAGCATCACCATTTAACCATGCTACGATCTAATGTATCATATCAAGGGGGTATTGATAAAAGGTCCAAAACTTATTGAGTTCAAGCTCTTAAGTAATTAAGTCTTTGTGAGTATTAAATGTTATAGTTTTAGTCTACAGATCCACCATTCAAAAACTCAAGTAATTTACTATTTACATTCAAACCTTGAATGCTTGAGATAAAAAATACAAACTCAATCAATACTATATAAAGCAAAATCTAACATTAAGAGTATCAAATCAGTAACAAGAAACACTAACATGCACAAGAAACTCAAAACATACGTGTCTCCATTTCCAAAAAGTCCTCCATTGACAGAGGATGGTGTTGTTGTTGTTCTTCTTCTCTTTGTGGAGAGCACTCCTCTGTAACAGGCACAATGTCGCCTGATTGCGAAGTGGATTGTTGAAGTCCAGCCCATTTTTCTATATCTTCATGAGACTTAACAAAGTCTAGCAGCATGGTCTCCACGCTTTTTGCCTCCTCCACACTATCAATTAAGCAGATAACTTCTTTTTTCTGTTGTATTCCTTCTTGTGCAACCAAGGAGCCATCACCAAAAACATCAACAAGCTTGCGGTCTTCAAAACAATATGTACGAATGTAGTGCTTGACCAAAGCTCTTTTTTTGGCCTCCAAATATTGCAAATCTGACATATCGTTATCTGCTACTTGAAGAAGAGAACAATCAATTGGCATGGGATGTTCCTCTGATCTTCTTCTCAGGTCTTCAAATGCATTGCCTTGTCCCAAGAAGGCAATAACTGTTAGGAATTGAATTGCTCCTTTGCAAGGAGCTGATGGAAAGTGATGCAATGCACCACAACAATGGTAGCTCAGATTATCTCCCATGGCGTGAAAGGCACATTGCAATTTTGTGAAGTTAGTGAAATCCACAAATGCAAGAAAGACAAATCCAGGATCTGTTGACCCTCCAGCAATAGCCAAGATCCCATCCAAAGCATTGTTAAATGTCTCCTCACTCCACTTCAAATTGCCTCCAACGTTTTTTGTCATATCTAAAACACATAAGCCAATAGGCACTTTATTATTGAAGTGGCGCATCAAGTAGAGATTGCCTTCCATTTGTAGTCTCACCACATAGATTGACCATGGCAAATCTCTAGGCTCAATTTTCTCCTTTTGAAGGTGAATTTCCCATTGCATGTATTTTATTGCTCCATCTGGAAAAGCCATTTTCTTTGTTCCACGCGTCAAACTAGATCTGATCCATTCCTCGCATAGCATTAAAATTGTTTTATAAACAACATCATTGATGTTATACATTTTGACCACCTCCTCCCAGTCTTTACATGGTGAAGACTCATTCAAATTGTTGAAGCCTTCAAGAAGTGCATCTTGAATCAATTTGTCTTGCTTCAACTGCTTGATTCGATCATACATGTCAGTTGCATCACCATCCTTTGCACTCTTTGACAGTAAAATCTTCTCATCTCTAATCTCTTCTTGAATAGTCTTTACCTCTGATTCCTCAAGGCCACAAAGGTATCTAAATATAGTTGTTGGGGGTTTCTTATTCTCCTCTTCTAGATTTTCAATGATTTCTATCCAGCAATCATAAACTAAATCAGAGTACGTGACCATGTGTGCCTGTTTAGCAATCCAACTTGCTGCTGCACTCATTCTTGCCAATCGAAGAAAAGCCTAAAAAGAAATAGAGAAATAATTAAACTATTGAGCAAGATTTGTTAATTAAACACTATCAAAAAGACAAAGAAAATAACTTACATCCCATCCGGCACGAGATGCATGTCCCTCTGCAATTCCACTTGCTGCCTTTGGTGGTCGTCCTGAGAAGATCCATTGACTCCGTAAATGTCTCAATATTTGGCTGTAAGGTTGCTTGACATACAATGCCTGAGCCTCCTCATTTGCAATGGCAGATATAGCAGTTGCAACAAATGGAGGAGCATTCACAACAATGCGAGCCTTTCCTTTCTAAATTTATACACGCTAATCAGTCTTTCAAAGATCTCTTTGTTGTTTTGTTCATTGTGAAGCAAAACTTTTGCAGCATAGATTGAATGCTGCCCATCAAGAATCCAATAATGATAATCTTTAATTTTTTGCTCCTCTACCTCTTCTACTGCCAAAGGAGTCCCCTTCTTTGATTTTGCATTTCGAACAGGCATCCAATATGCACATGCTGCAGGCTTGGTCGTACTCCGTGAAAATCCAAATAACACACTTTCAGCGTGTTTTTTATCCATAATACGTGCATTATAGTGATCAGGAGCAAGCCAACAATTTTGAATAGGGATATCAAATTCCCTATATTGGAAAGGAAAATAATTTATGTACTTATTCATTCCACCTGTATCTTTTTCTTGTCCTTTCATGGCCTCAGCTTCTAAAACATCTGGATCCACAAATCTCATCTTTGACATAGAACCCTCTGTTGATGAGGATGCCAAAGATGCCTTGTCTACATCCAAAATGGAAGTAGTTGGCTTAGCTTCTACTTTCTGCACTTTTGCTTGCTTCTTTGTGGATGGTGGTCGTGAAGCTTTCACCTTTTTTCGTTGTAGTGTGGCAATGATGGAGCTTTGAAGTTGATCTGCTGTGATATTTGGATTTGATTCTGCAAACTTCCATCCTCGAGAAAACATTGTCTCTTCTTTGTTTCTAGACATGCGCTCCAATGCATATGCTCCTGGAGATAGTTGAAATTCTAGATTCATTGGTACTAGAATGTCAATGCATTCCACCTCTGGATGACTATCAACTACAGAGACAGATGCTTCCACAACTTGTCCAACATCTTCAAACAAGCTGTCATTCTCCTTTTTGGCAATAAATAGATGCACCTTATGAAATTGTGCACCCTCTATACCATGTATGTCCAAATACCATTTCCTAAGATCATTGCAAGTATAGTCAACTGAGACAGCAACCCTTGCAACCTGTTTTTTTGGAGCCATCTTTCCTGAAACAAAAAAAACCAAATGTTATTTTAACATATACTTTTTTGTAATGGATTAAGTTTGTGTGAATACAAGTTCCACCACTTGTTCAAGCTAGATCTAAGCAAGTATACATAGTGATCATTTAAGCTAGTAAACTAAGGGAAGGGAGGAGTAAGGTCCACCACTTGTCCAAGCTCAGCTCTAGACAACATGGAGACATTTGAGGTCTACTAATTGTCTAATATAGTCTAACTATATTGAAACATAGAGAGAAGCAAAGGTCCACCACTTGTCCAATCTAGGGTCCATTGAAACATGGAGAGAAGGATGCTCCACCATTTGTCCAAAATAGGCTCCATTGAAACATGAAGAGAAGCAAGATGCACCATGTCTTTGAGATGCTAGGCTCCATTGAAATACCTTAAACCCATGATATTTTGTATATGTGGGGTTTAAATTCAAGGTCCACCACTTGTCCAACCTATTATCCCTAGTAGCATGAGTGGTTTGGTCTCAAGATTCACCACTTTTCCACTCTATGTCATTATATTAAGAAGATCTGGGTGTTAAGGTCCACCACTTGTCCAACCTATAAGGCTATATCTTAAATGGTATTATTTACCACCACTTGGAATGCACATGATGGGTTTTACATAGGGGTATGGTTCCAAGGTCCACCACTTGTCCAAGCTAACTCTATTGAAACATAGAGAGAATCAAAGGTCCACCACTTGTCCAAGCTAGGCTCCATTGAAACATGGAGAGAAGGATGCTCCACCATTTGTCCAAGCCAGGTTTGATTGAAACATGAAGAGAAGAAAGCTGCACCATGTCTCCAAAATGCTAGGCTCCATTGAAATATCTTAAACCCATGATATTTCGTACATGGAGGGTTTACATTCAAGGTCCACCACTTGTCCAACCTATTATCACTAGTAGCATGAGTGGTTTGATGTCAAGATTCACCACTTTTCCACTCTATGTCATTATAGTAAGAAGATCTGGGTGTTAAGGTCCACCACTTGTCCAACCTATAAGGCTATATCTTAAAGGGTATTCTTTCTCACCACTTGGAATGACCATGATAGGTTTTACATGGGGGTTTGGTTCCAAGTTCCACCACTTGTCCAAGCTAACTCTATTGAAACATAGAGAGAAGCAAAGGTCCACCACTTGTCTAAGCTAGGGTCCATTGAAACATGGAGAGAAGGATGCTCCACCATTTGTCCAAGATAGTCTCCATTGAAACATGAAGAGAAGCAAGCTGCACCATGTCTCCAAGATGCTAAGATCCATTGAAATACCTTAAACCCACGATATTTTGTACATGGGGAGTTTACATTCAAGGTCCACCACTTGTCCAACCTATTATCTCTAGTAGCATGAGTGGTTTGGTCTCAAGATTCACCACTTTTCCACTCTATGTCATTACATTAAGAAGATTTGGGTGTTAAGGTCGACCACTTGTCCAACCTATAAGGGTATATCTTAAAGGGTATTCTTTCTCACCACTTGAAATGTCCATGATATGTTTTACATGGGGGTTTGGCTCCAAGGTCCACCACTTGTCCAAGCTAACTCTATTGAAACATAGAGAGAAACAAAGGTCCACCACTTGTCCAAGCTAGGCTCCATTGAAACATGGAGAGAAGGATCCTCTACCATTTGTCGAAGCTAACTCTATTGAAACATGGGGGTTTACATTCAAGGTCCACCACTTGTCCAACCTATTAACGCTAGTATCATGAGTGGTTTGGTCTCAAGATTCACCACTTTTTCACTCTATGTCATTATATTAAGAATATTTGGGTGTTAAGGTCCACCACTTGTCCAACCTATAAGGCTATATCTTAAGGGTTATTCTTTCTCACCACTTGGAGTGACCAGCATAGGTTTTACATGGGGGTTTTGTTTCAAGGTCCAGCACTTGTCCAAGCTAACTCTATTGAAACATAGAGAGAATCAAAGGTCCACCACTTGTCCAAGCTAGGGTCCATTGAAACATGGAGAGAAGGATGCTCCACCATTTGTCCAAGATACGCTCCATTGAAACATGAAGAGAAGCAAGCTACACCATGTCTCCAAGATGCTAGGCTCCATTGAAATACCTCAAACCCATGATATTTTGTACATGGGGGGTTTACATTCAAGGTCCACCACTTGTCCAACCTATTATCTCTAGTAGCATGAGTGGTTTGGTCTCTAGATTCACCATTTTTCCACTCTATGTCATTCTATTAAGAATATATGGGTGCTAAGGTCCACCACTTGTCCAACCTATAAGGCTATATCTTAAACTTTATTCTTTCTCACCACTTGGAGTTACCAAGATAGGTTTTACATGGGAGTTAGGTTCCAAGGCCCACCACTTGTCCAAGCTAACTCTATTGAAACATAGAGAGAAGCAAAGGTCCACCACTTGTCCAAGCTAGGCTCCATTGAAACATGGAGAGAAGGATGCTCCACCATTTGTCCAAGATAGGCTCCATTGAAACATGAAGGGTCTGCACCATGTCTCCAAGATGCTAGGCTCCATTGAAATACCTTAAACCCATGATATTTCGTACATGGGGGGTTTACATTCAAGGTCCACCACTTGTCCAACCTATTATTCTTAGTAGCATGAGTGGTTTGGTCTCAAGATTTACCACTTTTCCACTCTATGTCGTTATATTATGAAGATCTAGGTTCTTAGGTCGACCACTTGTCCAACCTATAAGGCTAGATCTTAAAGGGTATTATTTCTCACCACTTGGAATGACCATGATATGTTTTACATGGGGGTTTGGTTTCAAGGTCCACCACTTGTCCAAGCCAACTCTATGGAAACATAGAGAGAAGCAAAGGTCCACCACTTGTCCAAGCTAGGCTCCACTGAGACATTTAGAGAAGGATGATCCCCCATTGGTGGAAGATAGGCTTCATTGAAACATGAAAAGAATCAAGTTGCACCATGTCTCCAAGATTCTAGGATCCATTGAAATACCTTAAACCCACGATATTGTTTACATGTGGGGTTTAACGTCAAGGTCAGTCACTTTTCCAAGCTATTATCCCTAGTAGCATGAGTTGTTTGGTCTCAAGATTCACCACTTTTCCACTCTAACTTTATTCTTCTCATAGAGAGAAGCAAAAGGTCCACCACTTGTCCAAGCTAGGCTCCATTGAAACATGGAGAGAAGGATGCTCCACCATTTGTCGAAGCTAACTCTATTGAAACATGGAAGGTTTACATTCAAGGTCCACCAGTTGTCCAACCTATTAACGCTAGTAGCATGAGGGGTTTGGTCTCAAGATTCACCACTTTTTCACTCTGTGTCATTATATTAATAATATTTGGGTATTAAGGTCCACCACTTGTCCAACCTATAAGACTATATCTTAATGGTTATTCTTTCTGACCACTTGGAGTGACCATGAAATGTTTTACATGGGGGTTTGGTTCCAAGGTCCACCACTTGTCCAAGCTAACTCTATTGAAACATAGAGAGAAGCAAAGGTCCACCACTTGTCTAAGCTAGGGTCTATTGAAACATGGAGAGAAGGATGCTCCACCATTTGTCCAAGATAGACTCCATTGAAACATGAAGAGAAGCAAGCTGCACCATATCTCCAAGATGCTAGCCTCCATCGAAATACCTTAAACCCACGTTATTTTGTACATGGGGAGTTTACATTCAAGATCAACAATTTGTCCAACCTATTATCGCTAGTAGCATGAGTGGTTTGCTCTCAAGATTCACCACTTTTCCACTCTCTGTCATTATATTAAGAATATTTGGGTGTAAAGGTCCACCACTTGTCCAACCTATAAGACTATATCTTAATGGTTATCCCTAGCTATTATTGCTAGTAGCCTGAGTGGTTTGGTCTCAAGATTCACCACTTTTATTAAGAATATGTGGGTGTTAAGGTCCACCACTTGTCCAACCTATAAGGCTACATCTTAAAGGTTATTCTTTCTTACTACTTGGAGTGACCATGATAGGTTTTACATGGGGGTTTGGTTCCAAGGTCCACCACTTGTCCAAGCTAACTCTATTGAAACATAGAGAGAAGCAAAGGTCCACCCCTTGTCTAAGCTAGGGTCCATTGAAACATGGAGAGAAAGATGCTCCACCATTTGTCCAAGGTAGGCTCCATTGAAACATGAGAAGAAGCAAGGTGCACCATGTCTCCAAGATGCTAGGCTCCATCGAAAAACATTAAACCCACGATATGTCGTAGATGAGGGGTTTACATTGAAGGTCCACCACTTGTCCAAGCTATTATTGCTAGTAGCGTGAGTGGTTTGGTCTCAAGATTCACCACTTTTCCACTCTATGTCATTATATTAAGAATATGCGCGTGTTAAGGTCCACCACTTGTCCAACCTATAAGGCTACATCTTAAAGTTTATTCTTTATTACCACTTGGAGTGACCATGATAGGTTTTACATGGGGGTTTCTATGTCATTATATTAAGAATATGCTACATTTATTCCTCAAAACACCCATCATCTCCTTCTTTCACATTGCATGCTTTTATTGACAAATTTCTCATATGCATATAGAGTGTCCTATAATTGGCACTTGCATCATGCACTCTTTCCGTGTTTCACCCAAGCACTCACCTTTCATGAACATGTACTTCACGTTCAACTGCTCAACTCCAATAAGAGCATATACCCAAAGGCACTTTTTTCCCACTGGGTTTTTTCCCTTTGGTCATCCAGGTTTTAGACCCTAATCTAAACACACCTATCACCATCCTCTTGTACATATTCCTTCTACATCAACAATAAGCAAATGCTACTCAAATGAATTGACAAATGAATTGGAGTACCAATTTCAGATCATAGCATACTTCTCCTCAATGGCGAGTCGAAGAATGGCCTACAATGACAAAGCTGCAGACAACACTAACAACATGCTTGCACATGAAAAAAGAAGTCCCCAATGAAGAAGAGCACACATAAAAGTGATCAGAGGATCTCAAAAGCGTGTCCTTGATAATGCGCATCGAATGCTTGGCAGGGTTTTGAACCTCAAATTAGAATAACTAAGTCCTGGATTCGGCCTGACAGACAGACTTTGCATTGGAGTGCAACTTGGCCTAAAGAAGTTAAGGGTTTAGCCATACAATTTCTACAAAATCCTTACAAAGTTGTCATTGGCTCACAAGATCAGAAAGCCAATCACTCAATTCTATAGATTGTAGAAGTTGTTTATGAGAATCACAAATACTCGGAATTCAGAGGTTTGTTGGAGCAAATGATGGATGGAGCTTTCTTTATCCATGATGATAAGAGTCAAGTTAAACGACATTGGGTTCTTTTTGAATTTTGATCTGGCAGTAGACCTATAATCACAGAAATAGATGCCGCAGCTCGGAGCGTGGATGTGAAAGACATAAAGTTCTTCATCAATTATGATTTTCCTGAATCATGAGAAGACTATGTACATCGGATTGGACGAACAAGACAAGCTACTGCAAAGGCTATAGTCTATACTTTCTTTCCAACAACAAAACAACAACAAAGACCACATCGCCATCGACAATGAGGTCATTTTGGGGACGACATGAACACAGAAGGGGGGAATGTTGACCGCTGGGTCAACAACACAACATAACTCAAGTTTGGTACCAAAGTCTTATCTTTTGCGAGTTATGAAATGCTGCGGATTATGGCTATAAACGTCAGTTATTCTAGTTTCAGAAGACGGGGTGCAATGGCACTTCCAGATTGTAAATACAAAGCCATTTGAACCTTTCAACCCCATTTTTGGTTAAACCTAAGGTAGCCTTAGTATATAAGGTACCTAGGTCATTTTGTAAGGAGGACTTTTTATCATAATCAAGTTTTAGCGCTTCCGTCTACTGTGTGTGAGAGAGAAAGAGAGTGAGTGTGAGCTTCATCCTCCCGCTACGCCCGGCTCGCTCAACACATTGGAGATCCGACTGCACCATTGCGGTAGGCTCGAGGAGAGCTACGCGACAACACCAAGCATTCCACGCGAGACGAAGCGCACACGCCGATGCATCTACGAGCTATTTGTGGCCGTAAGTGTATCAAACGATGTCTGTTTTCTGCGTGCTAGTAGTCTATAGAATCGTGGCGACATAAGCTACGCATAGGTACTCATAAATTTCAGTTTCGGGCACTTTCAAAATTCGGCTCTGTCATCCTACGCATTTTTTGCAGATGGGTTTAGAGTGAGGGTTTTGAGTGTAGAAGCCTAGGGACAGGTGTATCCTAGTGAGGGGATGGTGTTCCTTAAGTTTCATGCGATTATGCCATGATAAGGTGAGTTACCTTTCGTATGTGTGTATGTGGCTAGGTGGTGTAGTTGAGAGCAGTGAGGTTCTTGATTGTGGTTTAGTTGGCCTTCCTGAGTGTTGTATGTGTAGGATGATCTCAGCCTGACAGGCTTAAGAGATTTCCTTTGTGTGCCTATCATGTCGTCTGTGTCCTCGATTGACATTATATTGATCTAGGTAGTGTTTGCATGCACCTTATGGGTGTGTGAGTCGCTTACCGTCCAACAACTTGGTTGTAAAGAAGCCTGCTCCATCTTTTCCTTATTGTTGGGTGGTAAGGGTGAAGCTACTGGTTTCACCTTCTTTGCTACACTCTTGTATTTAGTTTCAACATGGGCTTCTGGGCCAACTGTTTGGTTTTCTTTAAAGGCTTCTATTACTTGATACATTTTCATAGAGAAAACTTCCACAACTTCATTTTCAAGATGCAAACTAGACCCCATTATAGCATCAAACTTGTTCACACAAACCCAAAATATTTTCAGTAGGCTCTAGCAACCCACTCTTTTTCATGCCTATTTGTACATTATGCACATATTTCCTCTCACATCTCTTCAAATCTTCAAGTTTTGTAAAACATACTGATCCATTCCTTGTTACCAAGGAGCTCGTTGAAAAAGTTTCACCTATTTTTGGATCAGGCGAGACCCTTTTTATTTCTTTACCACTGCAATCCCGCTTTACAATGGTACTTGGCCAAAGCCCATCATTTCCCTATGGTCATGAAACTCTTTGCTCACCTTTGCTAGAGGAAGTTCTCTGAGGTTGTCACGATTTCTTTCATGGTTCACACAAACTGTGAGAAATTGGACAGCACGTTTACCATCTTTGCTACGTATCCTAGCATATGCTGAACCATTGTCCATTACCTTTGTTCCATTCGAGCTCCCACAATGTAGGGTTGTCCAAGGATGAGATGATATGAAGATGTATCCTGTACAAAGAATTTGTGGTCAATCTTTACATCACCTATTGTTACCTTCACACCTAGACATGCTGCATACAATTCACCGGATGAATTGTTTTCCACTTTTACCATCCAGCCATGATCTGTGTCCATCGGCCATTTGCACTTGTTGTAGAAACTCTTTGACATTATGTTTATTTCTGAACCATGGTCAATCAAGGAAACAAATCGCTCTTCAAGATCACCTACCTTGACCAACGTTTCTGTAGTAGCCCTTGCCCAATGACTTCGTGAATAGTAACTCCTAGGAATATCTTCAACTTCTTCATCATAATTTGAGAAATGCACTTGCTTCACTCTCCCACTAGATTGGTAGCATCCTACCACAGCTCCATCATTCTCCTTATTTTGCACTTGCATCCCTTGTGTCTTCGAGGTTTCCCCTTCAACCTGTGGACGAGAAACTTCAGCAAGGGTTTGCCTCTTCCTCTTGATGATGTCAATGATCTCCTCATGGAATTCACGCTTTGCAATGCCAAGAGATTCTCCCAGAGTAAACTCAATCTTGCTATTCAAGATCCTTTCCTCCAAGACTTTCTTTAAATCTGTAGCAACCTCAATATCAGATTGTATTTTATAAGTTGGGCCTTTTTTTTTACCTTTTTTTGGTTCTTTCTTCTTTCCTGTTGTAGACTCCTCCATGAGTACTTCAGGTGGAGATGCTCCTTGTGTTGAGGGTGTTTGAGAAGGCACTGAGTCGCTTCTTCCCCCACTTCTAGAAGCTCTTTTTGATGGTCCTTCATCAACATTCTCACGTCTGCGCTTCTCTTCTACAATTGCCGCATTTTGTTGGCATTTTGTAATGTAGGCATGCACTGACAATGAGTCCACTGGATCATTCCATCCTGTGACTAGACATATGCAATCACCTGCTTCATGTAGAATATCTTTTGTAATCTTTCCCTTTTTAGCTAATTGCATGACATTTGGACAAATTTGACCATGATGGTCACTCACCTCTTCATTAGTAAGATGCTCAATTTTTACTCCATAAGTAGCTGCCTCAACTGAAGAGGTGGCATGCTTAGTTGCCATATCTTCAACTAAGGTTTGCATTCCCCCCTTCCCAAAGTTAGTTCTCAAGGGTAGACCTGTCTCTCTTAAGTGGATTTTACCATCCTTAAAAAAGACAACATCTTTTGACAAAGCATCACTAAAATCATCACAATCCCTTCTTACATGGTCTGTACTATCACACCAAATATATCTATTAACAAACCCTTCTTTGGGTTGTTGTCTTTGCCTAGGAAGTGGCCCTGATGGTTGGACTTTTTCTTCAAGCTTTGCAAGCTTCACCTTCAAGTCATGCATTCCCTTCACAAGCTCATCTAGCATGGACTCATCAAACTTAGGAGCGATAAAAGTAGGCTTTACCATTTTGTCAGAAGTTGAGGTGGAAGGACTTGTAGTGTTTACTACCATCTTGTCCCTTCTTCTTTGTCGTTTGGCAAGCAGTGAGACAACACCTTCAACCTCATTCCAATCGGTCTTTCCTTGCTCAACATCTTTATCTTCAAGAAGAAGCTCCAAATTTTCTTGAAACTCTTTACCTGCATCTTGTAAGAAAAGACCTGTCTTCTCTGCATCTATTGTGGCCCTTTCTGTCCTTGTGAGTTGTGCATAGCGTCACTCAAACTCCCTAAGTAGCTCTATTATTGATAGTCCTTGCTTTGGCTTCATTACCCATTCTAAGAATGTCCTTTTCGTCACTCTCTCCGAGTCCTCCATGAGATATTCCTCCTTTAAAGCTACTTTGAGTTCGTCCCAATTTCTCCCATGCCCATCTTTAATTGCCCTAACATGATCCCTAATTTCTGGAGCAACAACTAGCTCAAAGCTTTGAATCATCTCACCTTCTGACACGCGATGCAAATCCATCTCCTTCACATACTCGCGTAAGTACTTGGTTACATCTTTGCCATTGAATTGATCCGTTCTGTTGACGACTACTTGTATGGCCTTTGTTGCTGAAATCTCTCTTCTTTTAGTGGCATGTTGTTGTTGCATGAACATTGAAAATGCTTGAAACATTTGCATTGTTGATGGTTCAAAATGCATACCCTGTTGCTCAACATGATCACCCATGGTTACCAACAAATTCTGACCCTAGCACTTTCGCGTCGGGTTCACCAAAAATATTTTGAGAAATTTGTTGTCTTGCCAGGAAAGCACCGGGATTATGCCTCTATGAGTTTGTGAGAGAACTCAACAAAAACTATATGAAGGAGTTAAACCATAGATGCCATGAAGACTAGGGTTTGGAAAGAAGACTCACTCTTTCTCTCTTGCACTCACACACACAAAGAAAGAACACAAAAGAGAATGTCAAAATAATACGAAGATGAAGACATCAAGGCTATGGTCATATTGTATCATGGGTAATATGAAAGGGTTAATAGATGAGTTAATGGCATCAATCTTGGCTGACCAAATAGGCTACGAATTGTTCTTTGGAATTGTAGTTTTGTGCTTACCATAATATATATATTTTGTCTAGTGATTGGGATTAATTGTGCGCACAAATCCTCTTGGTTCATAGCAAGATAACTACACTTACGTCAAAAGAAAATTTATAGTCTATGAGAGCTAGTATGATTGGATTCAGTGATAGAAGTATTTCATTAAGTCTTTCTGGGCCAAAGAGCAACACTATACGTTGTTGAAAGTGTATTTTGCAGCTAATCCAGACGTTAATTCTAATAGATCGTACAGAGTGAAAGTGATAGAAATGATCATCATGTGGGTTATTCATCTAGGATAGTATGTGACAACTGTAGATATGAGAGAAGTGAAGAGAGAGAAGTTTCCCTCTCAAGCCCTATTCTTGCCCGTAGGCAATAAGGATACTACAGGTAGAGATGTACTTGTAGTAGCAAGGAGAACCTAAAATTTGTAGAGAGGATGAATTACTAAGAGTGAGAGAGATAGGTTTGGTTAAGGAGATGAGATTAGATATATATATATGTTGGATTAGAGATGAAAAAGAAAACAACAAGAAATCAAGTAAACATCAATGTAGAACACATCTTACTTGACAAACCCTTCGGCACCATTATTGATGGAGAGAGAAGAAGAGGGAAGAATTCAACTTTGATTGATACGTCAAGTCCACGAACTTCTTTGATTAGAGTTGATATTCCAAGGATAGCATGCAAGGATGGCTAGTCTTCCTCTAGGAGAAAGTGTAGGCTTAGGCTTATGTTAATGGCTAAGTACAATTAGGCATTACTACTCACTCCCTCAAGAATTCCTCTCATCAATGGCTTGAATGCTTGAGTGGTTTTCAAGTAATAAAAGGTCCCCTTTTATAGATGAAGGGAACCCCCAAGGGTTTACACAAGAATACAGGAGCCAGTGTGAACAGGAATTGAAAAAGTTGGAAATGAGCTGTCCCTGCATGATGTGGGAAGACTGGGGTCTAGTATTTTGATCATATCTCCTCAACCGTGGCTCCAAATAAAAAAGTTAAAATATGAGCAAAAAATTCAGCTCATTAGCTACGATTTTCATTTTAAAATTGTTTTCCAATTCGAATTGGAACCTTGTGTAAAAAATTCATCAAAATAGGGTCCATTTCTGGTAGCAAAAGTCTTCATGTGGTCCCCTTAGCCTAGACTTTCATTTGATTCCAAAGGCCACCTCATGCCATATGAAAGCATGACATTGCTCCTTGACAAAGTTTTGTAATCATGCTTGCAATAATGCATTAAAATAAGTGTATCTTTGAAATCATGCCACCTAGTGTCCCACTAGGATTTGATTCCCTTCTAGTAGCTATTTAAAAAGAAATATAAGAAAAATATGAAAAATACATAGAATATATATATATTGGAGTTTACCCTAGATATAGGATCTAGATAGTGTGTGAGATGATAATGAGATAGTAGAAATAAAGAATCAATGCTTTTTGCCCCAAGTTAAAGAGGCGGAGCTATTGATGCTTTTCCCACAGTATTTTCTGATGGTAAAGTAAGAATAGGTTACCCCTGAGAAAAAAAATAGGATGAGATAGAAGGCTTATTATTATACTTAAATATGAATATGTACATTATAGGAAATATAATTATGTA
Organism: Adiantum capillus-veneris; assembly: GCF_014529385.1. Taxonomy (NCBI): domain Eukaryota; kingdom Viridiplantae; phylum Streptophyta; class Polypodiopsida; order Polypodiales; family Pteridaceae; genus Adiantum; species Adiantum capillus-veneris. The sequence continues at coordinate 121,728,780 of NC_140955.1, read as the reverse complement.
TCTAAAAAATTACAAGATAAATCGTGTAGCATGCGTTCCCACTATGTACGTGTCACAGCACCACAATGTTCCTTGAGCATCCTTCTTACGTTTATCATTGACAGAACGCAGTTCTCATATCTGTCTCATTCTCAATTGCGGCCTTCACCATATATGGTGTGTAGATTTTGCGATCTTATCTTAAACGTCTCCTCGTAACAATATATGGCTATGAATATTCTCGTCAACGGCTTTCCTTCTGGCCAGCGTTCTGTTCCTCCTTTCCAAGGTCAATGTTTTCTAGGCTAGAAAGCAAAGATGTTGTTAATTCTTGAAGGCGATGAACTCTCCGATGTTGTTCTTGGATATCGTGTTTGTCCGCCTCAGCCTGTTGATACGGATAATGATAACGTGCTTATCACTAAAGGACCTATATTTGAAGATTGGAATGTTGTCTATATGGATCGGCAACGATGTGATAAAGCAGCTTGTCGGTATATTCTTTCTGCTCTTACTGATTCTCTTTTGCTTGATATGTATGAACTGCCTACTTCCCACGACGTATGGAAGTAACTTATTGCAAACTTTCAGAAGAAATCTGTCACAGAAATACTTTATTTGAGAGGGTTACTTAACAAGTTACAATATGAAGTTTGTACTGCCATGATGGGATATATTGAATCTTTCAAATCTATTATTAATCAACTTGCTACTGCCGGTGATCCTGTTCCACAAAAGCAACTGATTACACTTCTTCTTGATACGGTAAAGGACTCTTCTTATGATAACATTGTTACTATTCTCTCTAATAAAGATGGTCTTGATTTCGACCAAGCCTGCATGTCTTTAATTGAATACTCTCAACGTCAAGAACGTCGTAATGCTGGTCATGATACAGCTATGATTTCACAAGAGGAGACTGAGTCACAACAGATGGAACGTGCTTTTTATGCTCGAAGGCATCCATTTCAACGAGGAAACCGCAGAGGTGGCCGTCGCGGTAATATTTTCTCTCGTCTCAAATTTCCTAATAAGCAATGTTCTTACTACAACAAAATGGCCATACTGAAGATGATTGTTGGACACGTCAATATGATGAAGAACACAATATTACCACAAAACAACCACGTTTATCTAGAGACTCTTCTTCTTCTTCTTGTGAATATTATGGACGATCTAATCATCCCACTCATATGTGCTATAAGCGTCGATTCAACACAGATCGGAATAGAGCATATGCTACTAAACATCGAAACAACATTGTACCAGAAACAAGTTGCTTCCTATGTTCAGTTGCTCTAGACAGAATACTTCATGTACGTGATGGATCACTTTTTATTGTCGATTCTGGTGCTACAGGAAATATGACATATCAGTCTAAGTGGCTCCATAACTATCATCCACTGCCAGTTCAACGTGTTGTTTATCTTGCTGATGATACTACTTGTCAAGTAAAGGGTATTGGAGACTTATATCTGGGTACCTTATCTTCTTCCACTCGAATTTTGCGAGGAGTATTACATGTACTAGATCTTCAACGTAATCTTCTTTCAGTTTCTAGACTTGTTGATCTTGGTTTGTTTGTTGGATTTGATCATACCAAATGCCGAATTGAGAAAGATAAATACACTATAGCCACTGCTCCTCAAAACGGTAATTTGTTTGAACTCTCTCTTAACGATGCTGTAGCAAATGTTGTCTCACTGCTCCAGGTGTTCCCGATTGCAAAGTATGGCATCACCGTTTTTTCTTCAACATCGTGATCTTGTTCATGGCATGGATCTTAAAGACCATCCTATATGGGAATTTGTGAATTTTGTGCTCTTGGGAAACACAATTGCAAACCCTTTCCTCTTTCAAATACAACTCATTCTCATGACATATTGAATCTTGTTCATACTGATATATGTGGACCTCTAACTTCTTCGAGATCAAAATATCGCTACTTCATTACTTTCATTGATGATTTCTCAAGGTATACGACTGTATTTCTACTTAGATAAAAATCTGAAGCCTTATCTGTTTTCAAACAATTCCACAAGGCTACTGAACTTCAAACTGGTTGTCGCCTTAAGAAGCTTCGTAGTGACAATGGAGGCGAATATGTTTCTCGAGAGTTTGTGAGTTACTGTACTGACAGTGTAATTCATCATGAACACACTATTCCATATTCGCCTTAACAGAACGGTATTGCTGAACGAAAGAATCGCACTATTCTAAATGATGTAAGATGTATACTGATTCATTCTGGCTTATCTCATGTTTTTTGGGCTGAGGCTACTTTGACAACAGTATTTATTCAGAATCATCTTCCTACTACTGCACCCTCTGGTAAGATACCCATCACAGCATGGACAAGTGACATTCCTTCTGTATCTCATTTTCAAACCTTTGGATGTATTGCTTATATTCATGTTCCCAAAGAAACACGAACAAAGCTTGATGCTCCTGGTCTTAAAGTTATTTTTATTGGATATTCTCACACTTCCAAAGGCTACAAATTCTATGACCCTTCCTCCAAGAAAGTAATTGTGAATCGTGATGCTACTTTTAACGAACAGCTTATGGGAGGCTCATGGTCCATGGATGATTCTGATGATACTAAATGATTTCTTCAGGCTTTTCCATTTCTTTCAGAGGATGAAACTCTTCCTATAGAGAAACTTTCCTCTTCACAACCATCCATTCCGAATGTTGCCAATGATGATATTGATATTTTTGTTGATCTGCCTACTACTGATTTTGAACATGGCTCATGTCATGTTTATGATGACAATATTGTTGATAATGATTTTTCTACTTCCGAAGATCCCATTACTTATGATGAAGCTATCCCTTCACCACAAAAGGATCAATGGCTAGAGGCTATGGAAGCAGAGTACGATTCTCTTATCTCTAAAGGTACATGGATACTAGCTGAATTACCTTCTCGTCGTACATCTATTAAATGTAAGTGGGTGTATAAGACAAAAGTAAAAGAAGATGGATCTTTTGACAAGTTCAAGGCGCGTTTAGTTTCAAAATGTTACTTCCAAGTTGCTGGTGTTGATTATCAAGAGACTTTTTCACCAGTTGTTAGGATTACAAGTGTTCGAGTTTTATTGGCATTTGCTGTTCAATTTGATTTAGAAGCTCATCAAATGGATGTGCGAACTGCTTTTCTTAATGGTGACTTGGAAGAGGAAATTTATATGGAACAATCACAAGGGTTTGTTATTCCAGGCAAAGAAGACCTTGTTGCTCAAATCCATAAGGCACTATATGGTCTCAAACAAGCTTCGCGAGCCTGGTATACAAAATTTGATCTTTTTCTCACCTCTAAAGGATTCATCTCTTGCTCGTCAGACCCCAACTTATACATAAAACGCCAAGGTAGCAGTTTTGTGATTCTTGCTCTTTATGTGGATGATACCATCCTTGTTTCCAATGATTTGGGATTTCTTTAGCAAGTGAAAAAGTTATTGTCTTCTGCATTTGATATGGTGGATCTTGGAGAGATTCACTCGTGTCTTGGCATTCAAATCCAACGGAACCATACAAAAGGTATTTTATTCCTTCGACAGTCAAAGTTTATTGCAGATACTATTCAAAAATTTGGTATGGAATCTGCACATTCAGTCAACACACCTTGTCTTGCGAGCTCTACGAAGAACACTTCTGACAATAGCGGTCAACTTGTCACAAATCAACCTTATGCTAACTTGATTGGATGTCTTTAATTTGTTGGCATGAACACTCATCCTGATATTCTGTTTTGCTGCTAATTATCTTGGACAACATCTTGCATGTCCTTCTCTTAACACTAGAATGATAACAACACACTTTTATGTCCTTGGACACTTTTGTGTCCTGTTAAGTGACCATTTTGCTTGAATTATTTGAAGAGTATGAAAATGAATTTCTAGGTGCTATATATCCACAAAGTTGCCTTATGAGCTAAAAAAAACTTAGCATTTTTTTTTGAGTATCGATCTCACCATTAACCTTACTCTTGCACAACATTTTTCAACCTAAACTGTAGGAAAAAACGGGTCCTGATTTTGGTTTTTTATTTTATTTTTGGCAACTATACCACTCTAAACTTCATGTTTGTGAGGTTTAGATGGCTAGAGGTTAGGCATGTTTTGATGCTTGTAGGGAGAGCTAAGTGTTAAAATTGAAAGTTATGACCAATTTACAAGAATTGCATAATCATGTTTTTTGGCCAAAATTAGCACTTTTATGATTTTTTTGGGGGCTTTCTTGATATCCAAATTCAATTTTGATTGTGTAAGTGTAATGTATAACATAAAGCTAATCTTCCTTGAGTTTTGGGGGACCTAATATGCTATATAGCATAGTATATGATGATGGTTGAGTTTTTTTATTGCTGAAGAATACGATACATTTTAGAGTAGCAAGTATAACTTTCTCAATATTGCTATTTTCTTAGGCCAATTGTGTGTATTTTGTAGGTAGTGACCATATCTAATCATAGACTACAAACTTGGCTAGATATTGAGTAGTTTCTATGGGTTTCTAGAGGTCATAATGCTAAACCCAGTTTTTTCATGTTTGCTGTATTTAGCACTTTATCATTGCCCCCAAGGGTCCAATTGTAAGAGATCCATTATCCTTTTGACATGCTCCATGGCTCCTTTTGAGCGTGACTATAGAAACTTTGATGATAGGTCCGCAGAATGGCAAAAATGCAGCTTTTTTGTACCTATTTTTTTTGCCCAAAAAAAAATTAGTGAGGTAAAAGAAACCATATGTTTTAGTCACCAACCCATTGAAGTTAACGGGGCATTTTATCTCATGTCCTACAAAAATCTCCACTCTTATTTATATGCAATCAACCATAAGAAATTGCTATTTTGGGCAAAATGCAATGGTCCATCAACTTTGGAGGCTTTTAGTGACCAAGGGATGAGAAAAATTACAATTTTCTCATTTTTTCCATATGTAGTAGTTATTGAACTATAAGCTCATGAAAGGATTTTTCAAAATGAGTGGCTCTACTATGGTTTTGGATTTTTTTCCCAAAACCCTGAAAGGACACTTTTATGTCCTGTTAGGTTACCATTCTAGTGTTAAGCATTGGTCTGCTGCAAAGCGTGTATTGAAATACTTGAAAGGCACTACAGATTTTGGTTTAGTCTATCGACGACAACTCACATCGGATTCTATGCAATCTCTTTCTCTTTTGGGTTACACAGATGCAGACTGGGAAAGCTCACATTTATCTATACGATCTACTAGTGGAAATTGCTTCTTTATAAATGGTTGTCTTGTTTCTTGGACCAACAAGAAACAACATTGTGTTGCAGTTTCTACGAAGACTGAGTCAAAATATGTTGCGGCATCACTTGCAGCTCATGAGTTGATTTGGCTTCGACAAATGCTGGTTGATATTGGTCACTCTCCTCTTTCTAGCACACCCTTCTAGTGTGACAACCAAAGTGCTATTAGTCTTGCAAAAGACTATGTTCAACATAATAGGTCAAAGCACATTGCTGTCCATTATCATTATGTCAGGTATGAAGTACGCAAAGGAACCATTATGGTTGAACACTGTCCAAGTGACCAGATGATTGTAGAAATTTTGACCAAAGGCTTGAACGAGTCACGTTTCATCCTCTTGCGCTCGGAGCTTGGAGTTGCTTTGGCCTCACTCTTTCTAGATTAGCTTCTTTGCTATTGTAATAGCTTTGTACATATGACATTGTAATTGTTTAGGTACCATGCACTATGCACACTCCACATTTGCACATTGTGATCTCTAAGTCACTTGAATATTTTTACATAGATGCACAATTCACTTTCACATCATCATCGCTGGTTCATATTTTCACATTGTATAGGGGCTTGGGTTTTTCCTTGAACTCCCCAAGGGTTTTTTCATCCAAAGCTAGAGACCTTTGTTTGAGTGGGGGTGTTGGAGCTATATATGGCTCACTCTACTCAACTTGGTCTCACATATATATTTGTATCTTGTCCTCAATATGAGTCAATCTTTGGGAGCGTATATGGTGTGTCTCTTGTCTCGTCTCTCTCTCTTTCTCTCTATATCTCAACACTAATGGTATAAAGAAAGCTTCCTTCCCCCTTAAAAGTAGCAATGGTATGCTAATCAGCATACTGTGTATACCAACTGGCATAAATAGTATGCTAATGAATTTTTATACATGGTAAGCTAAATAGCACTCCTTCAATTAGCATACTATGGATTTTTGTTTTTGCTAACTTCCACTCACAGCATAGTATGCTAATTAGCATACACAGTATATATAAAGATGCCATCCCTTCTTGAAACTAGCATACAATATACTAATTAGCATACATGATATGCTTATTATCATACACAGTATGCAGAGAGTTGTTATCTCTTCTCCTTAAAATCAACAAAGGTATGCTAATTAGCATACCTTCAATTGACATACTATACATTTTTTTGTGCTAACTTCCACTTAGTATAGTATGCTAATTAGCATACACAATATACAGAAAACTGCCATCCCTTCTGCTTGAAACCAGCAAAACTATTCTAATTAGCATACTATTTATGCTAGTTAGCTATGGTAATTAGCATACACACAGAATGCCAATTGGCATAAACAGTATGCTAAGCATACACAGTATGTAGAGACCTGTCATCTCTTCTCCCTGAAACCAGCAAATATATATGCTTATTAGCATACCTTTTATGGCAACTGGCGAAAACAATATGCTTATTAGCATACATAGTATGCTAATTAGCATACCTTCAATTAGCATACTGTGAAATTTTGTTTGTGCTAACTTTCACTCACAGCATAGTATGCTAATTAGACCACACAGTATACAGAAAGTTGTCATCTCTTCTCCTTAAAACCAACAAAGGTATGCTAATTAGCATACTATTTATGCCAACTAGCATAAACAGTATGCTAATTAGCATACAGAATGAAGTGAAAGTTGCTATCTCTTATCCTTGAAACTAGGAAAGATATGCTAGTTAGCATACATAGTATACAAAAAGCTACCATCTCTTCTTCCCTAAACCAACAAGGGTATGCTAATTAGCATATGGTTTATGCCAGTTGTCATAAAAAGTATGGTAATAAGCATTCCACTCACAGCATAGTATACTAATCAGCATACACCGTAAAAAGAAAATTGCCATCTCTTCTCCTTGAAAACCATCAAAGTTATGCTAATTAGCATACTGTTTATGCTAACTAGCATATATAAGTTTATGCTAATCAACATAAATAGTATGCTAATTAGCATTAACATACACAGTATATAGGAAGCTGCCATCTCTTCTTTTTGAAAACCAACAAAAGGTATGCTAATTAGAACATTGTGTATGCTAACTAGCATTAACATTATGCTAATCACCATACCATTTATGGTAACTAGCATACCCACAGAACACAATTAGCATACCTTCCTATTATCATATTGCGCAAGTCGTTGGCCTTCTTTGTAAACATCTTTTCAAACCTTGATGCCTTTCTTATAAGCTGGTTGTGCCTTCTTTTACAGTTTCCATTTATATTTGTGGGCTACTTGCCCAAACCATATGGAGTCCTGCTGTAAAAAGCGTAAATTGTAAGACACCAAAGGAGGCGGACTTTGAGCTTGTTTGATCACCTATCTAGAGTTCTAAATTTTCTTGATGAGCTTATATTCACTATGTTTAATGAGACAGATTGTACAAATGATCTCTCTTAAAGTGATACCCCTTTGTGATAGACACCAAAGCCATGTATACACAAAGCACACAAGAGACAAAAGAGACATAAGTGTTAGCAACAAGCTAACTCGGATACCATTTTTTGGAGCTCTTATTGTAAACACACTTATTATTTTAATAAATTGGAAATATTGTAACTCCTCTTTTTCGGATAAACTTTCTAATAGATGAGCCGGGGCTACAAGCTTCCAGATTGTATTAACCTGACATTACCCGTCTTTAGTTAGAGCCCCAGATTACTAGTTTTGATCACCAAAAACCTTGCCTAAGGTATAAAAGCCAATTTTTGTAGGTTAATTAAAAGTTTTTGGATAATGAAATACACATCGTGAGCTAGCGGCGCTCACTTCTCTCCTTCTCACGCTTCCTACTCCGTCTCCAATTGTCACATTGTAGTCGCGTTTGTTGCATTGGAACCGTAGGTAAGAGCTCTACGCATTGACGTAAACACTTCACGATATTTTATAGCTTTTGGCATCGCTGACTTGGGGTCTAGTTTCATCATAAGTAGGAGTTTACACTTCAAAATAAAAAACTAAGCATAGGCGGAGTATTGGGGCATTTTTGCTAAGCATTTAGGTGCATTCTCGGTCGAAAATGACTGGGTAAAAAATCCACTGCTGTTAATAATCGTGATTTTTCACTTCACCTAAAGTGAGATTTGAGACCATAAGCATGTGTGCTTAGATCTTATAAACATGTCCTAGAAGTTTCGCTACGTTTGGATGTCGTTTGATGCTATAACGGATGTAATTTGTTTACCGATTAGCGATGGGCTTCTAGTGATTTCAGTCCCTTGAGTGTAGCTTGAGTTAGATGCAAGTTGTTAGTTGTTTTCCGAGAGATTGACAACCTCTTGTATACTCTATGCACTAGTCGAGTTAGCTTCGTCCCATGGATTGACAATTAATCGTGGTTCTTGCTAAATCTGCAATAAGATAGGAGTAAGCTTAGACACCCGTCCCACATTTGGTGCCGTTTCCGGGGATCGAAGAGACCTAAACTAGGAAAAAAACACGAGCGCCTTGGGAAGTTATCCTTTAACTTCCTCTAGGATCTCCTAGAGTAGAAACTTTCATTTTAGAAACCGCGTAGCTTAATTAATTAACACTAGGTTGGTAATGGGACACTTTTATGTCCTGTTAAGTGACCATTTTTCTTGAATTATGTCAAGAGTTTCAAAATGGATTTTGAGGTTCTATAAGTCTAGAAAGTTGTCTCATGAGCTGAAAAAAACTCAACATTTTTTTGGAATATCAATTCCATCTTTAACACTAGGTTGGTAATGGGACACTTTTATGTCCTGGGACACTTTTATGTCCTGTGAAGTGACCATTTTCCTTGAATTATGTCAAGAGTTTCAAAATGTATTTTGAGGTGCTATCTATCTAGAAAGTTGTCTCATGAGCTAAAAAAAACTCGACATTTTTTTGAAATATCAATTCCATCTTTAACATTGTCCTTGCACAACATTTCACAACCGAAACTGTGTGAAAAAACGGGTCCTGTTTTTGGCTTTTTTCAACTTTTTGAAACTATGCCACTCTAGAATTCATGTTTGTGAGATCTATAATTCTAGAGAACTATCTTTAGTAGTCCTCAACATGTCCTGATGCTTCTAGGGAGAAATAAATATTAAAGTTGTAAGTTATGACCAAATTACAAAAATTGTCAAATCCTGTTTTTTAGCCAATTTTAGCTCTTCTATGATTTTTTTGGTGGATTTCATGATATCCAAATTCATTTTGATTTTGTATTTCGCATATTGTAACATAAAGCTAACATTCCTTGAGTTTTGGGGCACCTAATACCCTATTTTGCATAGTACACAATGATGGTTGATTTTTTCAATTATGGAAGAAAACGAAACATTCTAGTATATCAAGTATAACTTTTTCAATATTGTTAGTTTCTTGTGACAACTACATGCATTTTGTAGGTAGTAACCATATCTAGTCATAAGGATCAAATTTGGCTAGATATTGAATAGTTTCTATGGGATTCTACAACTCATAATGTTCAGCCCAGTTTTTTCATGTTTGCTGTATTTAACACTTCATTTTTGTCCCCAAGATTCCCCTTGGTAAGAGATGTATTATTCTTTTGATATGCTC